>NC_091624.1:71965838-72268338 GCF_027580195.1 Bos mutus | reverse complement strand
AGGGCAGAGGAACCAGAGACCAAATTGCCAACATCCGCTGGATCATAGAAAAAGCAAGAGAGTTCCAGAAAAACATCTATTTCTGCTTTATTGACTATGCCAAAGCCTTTGACTGTGTGGATCACAAGAAACTGTGGAAAATTCTGAAAGAGATGGGAATACCAGACCACCTGACCTGCCTCTTGAGAAACCTATATGCAGGTCAGGAAGCAACAGTTAGAACTGGACATGGAACAACAGACTGGTTCCAAATAGGAAAAGGAGTACATCAAGGCTGTATTTTGTCACTTTGCTTATTTAACTTCTATGCAGAGTACATCATGAGAAACGCTGGGCTGGAAGAAGCACAAGCTGGAATCAAGATTGTCAGGAGATATATCAATAACCTCAGATATGCAGATGACACCACCCTTATGGCAGAAAGTGAAGAGGAACTAAAAAGCCTCTTGATGAAGGTGAAAGAGTAGAGTGAAAAAGTTGGCTTAAAGCTCAACATTCAGAAAACGAAGATCATGGCATCCGGTCCCATCACTTCATGGGAAATAGATGGGGAAACAGTGGAAACCGTGTCAGACTTTATTTTTTTGGGCTCCAAAATCACTGCAGATGGTGACTGCAGCCATGGAATTAAAAGACGCTTACTCCTTGGAAGGAAAGTTATCACCAACCTAGATAGCATATTGAAAAGCAGAGACATTACTATGCCAACAAAGGTCCGCCTAGTCAAGGCTATGGTTTTTCCAGTGGTCATGTATAGATGTGAGAGTTTGTGAAGAAAACTGAGAGCCGAAGAATTGATGCTTTTGAACTGTGGTGTTAGAGAAGACTCTTGAGAGTCCCTTGGACTGCAAGGAGATCCAACCAGTCCATTCTGAAGGAGATCAGCCCTGGGATTTCTTTGGAAGGAATGATGCTAAAGCTGAAACTCCAGTACTTTGGCCACCTCATGCGAAGAGTTGACTCATTGGAAAAGACTCTGATGTTGGGAGGGATTGGGGGCAGGAGAAGAAGGGGATGACAGAGGATAAGATGGCTGGATGGCATCAATGACTTGATGGATGTGAGTCTGAGTGAACTGTGGGAGTTGGTGATGGACAGGGAGGCCTGGTGTGCTGCGATTCATGGGGTCGCAGAGTCGGACATGACTGAACTGAACTGAACTGAAGACCCTTTCCCTCAAGAAGCTTGCAGTCTAAATAGAGCCAATCACAGATGCAACTCAGCAGAGGGGGAGTCCAGGTGGCCTAAGGACTAATGATGCCAGGTGGGAGCTGGAGCTGTGGGAACACACAGGAAGGCAGGGCAGAAGTAGGAGAAGAGTGAAGAAGGCTCAAGAGTAAACAGATAGAGAACTATTTCAGGATTTCTGTGGAAATGTTTACAAGTCTGAGAGCACTTCAGGGAAATGCTAAATGTTACTTATCTTTCTTCATCCAGCAAGGAAAGGAAGC
Organism: Bos mutus; assembly: GCF_027580195.1. Taxonomy (NCBI): domain Eukaryota; kingdom Metazoa; phylum Chordata; class Mammalia; order Artiodactyla; family Bovidae; genus Bos; species Bos mutus. The sequence continues at coordinate 72,266,887 of NC_091624.1, read as the reverse complement.
CGCAGCCAGTACAGCTGGCATCAACATCCCACAGGCCAACCCATGGAGCCATGGAATGGAGGAGGAGGCTGTTCAGACACAGAGACTGAGTAACCCTGTGAGGTGGGCGGCCAACAGGGAGACTGGGAACTGAAGACCTGCTTTTCTTCAACTTCAGTGTGTGTACACTCACCCAGGGATTTTGTTAGAAGGCAGATTGCACGCCTTGAGTAACAAAAAGGTAAGTGAGCCTGGCAAGAGCCTCCACGGGACCTTCAGTAATGGGTAAAATCTGCAGGTAGTAACCTGCAGAATCCAACTTGACAGAGTGGAAGGACCCTGCTGCTGGCCTCAAGCCCAACACCGTGAGGACTGGCTCTGACAACACACACGCAAGTGGAGCTGCTCCCGTGTAAAGGCCCTGAACACACAAAACTGTTCCTGCCAACTCCCGGTCTACTTAGCCACCTTCTTCAACTCTGGAGGAAAAGCTTCCTGTGAAGCCAGCTCACACTGGCAAACTCATCATGACTACAAGAAATAAGCCCTAATGATGGCTGATGGGGGCTCATCTGCCCTTGAATTTTTGAGAGCAAAAGACAATCTGAGTCTAAAGCAGAAACAATATGTCCATTTTTAAGGATAAAAATGCCATTAAACCCTCAAGCTTCTGCCCCTACATGAATCCTCAGCTCCAGGGAACCTTCCATTATGGCAACCACGGCTTTCCTCAAGGCAGGAGGGGGATTAATCCACGACCCCAATAGCAAAACCCACAGAGAACAAAATGCTTACTTCCCATCCCAATCCTCATTTTTCAGGAAAGTTCTGGTGGTCTTCCAAATACTAACAGGTAAAAATGAGGTATGGCCTGGTAGAGACCACCAAACTTCACAATATGAAAACAAAACCCAAATGTTCTTGAAAACTTTTGCTTTATAATCAAGTCAAGAAAGGGTGATACATGGGACCTCCCTGGTGGTCCAGTGGTTAAGAATCTGCTTGCCAGGGGATTGAACCAGGGCACATGGGTTCGATCCCTGGTCCAGGAAGCTTCCACACGCTGCGGGCCAACTAAGCCCACGTGCCAGCACTACTGGGGCCTACACCCTGGAGCCCGCGAACCGCAGCTAGAGAAAGCCTGTGTGCAGCAACAAAGACCCAGCACAGCTACAAAAAGGAAAATAAAAATTTAAAAAGAGAAAGGCAGATATGCAAATTATGTATCTGGTAGGGATCTACCACCTGGGATATATAAAGAACTGTTACAACTCAAGAATAAACAGGCAACCTCAATTTTTAAAAATGGGCAAAAGATTTAAATAGATACTTCTCCAAAGAAAAATATACAGCTGAACAATAAGCACATGAAAAGATATTCAACAGTATTACTCATTAGGGAACTATAAATCAAAACCACAATGAAAAACATTTGTTAGAATGGTTATAAAAAGCAAGCAGAAAATAACGTATGTTGGTAAAGATGAGAAGAAACTAGAACTCTCTCACATTGTATGAATGTAAAATGGTACGGCCCCCGTGGAAAACTATTTGACAGTTCCTCAAAAAGTTAAACGTACTGTTACCGTACGACCCAGCAGTGTTACAGCTGACCTAGGCAATTCTTCTCCTAGGTAGAAGGGAATTGGAAACGTATCTTTGCAAAAGAACTTGTACATGAAACATTCTTAGCAACATTAATCATAATAGCCAAGAATTTAAAAAACAATAACTATCTATTAATACTGGATAAACAAAATGTAGTGTGTTCATACCCTGGAACATTATTCAGCTACAAAAAAGTGTGAAGTACTAACACATGCCATAGCATGGATGAACCTTGAAAACTTTAAGCTCAGTGAAAGAATCCAGACACAAAAGGCCACATACTATATGACTCCATTCACACAAAAGGTCCAGAATAAGCAAGAGACAGAAAGCAGATTAGTGGCTGCCAAAGGATGGGGTGAGTGATAGGGACTGACTGATAACAGGCCTGAGATTTCTGGGGGGTGTGACTGAAAGTGTTCTGAAATTAGACAGTGGTGATGGCTGTACGACACACTGAATATACTAAAAACCCCTAAATGGTACACCTTAAATGTAACTTTTATGTTATATGAATTTTACCTCAATTAGAAAAAGCATATATACTCTCAAAGTGAATTGATTTAAAAAACAAAAAAAAAGAGAAAGGCAGGTGATACTGTGATTCATTTCCATTTTGATTGGGTGACAATTGGATGACTTTTTCCTGGGGTGGGAGAGAAGACAAAAACACATGGAGACTCTTTTTTCCTTTTAGTTCTCATACTATCAGGACAAAGATTGCCAAAGATGTGGCATTTTGTTCAAGCTTTCACTTAGTATGATATGGATGAGATTATCAGATCTGAAGGCCTTACCATCTGGAAAGACCAATTAAAAAACCCATGTGATGCCAGACATGTTTATTAACAGCTCAGAAAGAAGATGATCAATTCAAAGAAAAGTTGTGATTACAGATTGTAGTTCATAGCCCACAAAGGAGATGTGTGAGAGCTTACTTTTTAATTACAGGGCATAAAAATCAATCAAAACAACCAAGAGAAAACCAGGATTAATCTGAGAACAATATGACCTGACAATCTCTGTAGGAAAAGAAAAATCAAAGTTAGCAGTCACATTCATTTGACTAGAGGCCCTGTTGCACAAGGTCAGTTTGCTAAACTCTAGGGAGGATACACTTGTGGTTCTGGTCCTCATGTGGTTTATAGTCTAGGAGAAGATACAAGTCCCTTTGAAACTCCCACGTGTCATGCAGGTCTGCAGTTGAGTCTGCTCCAACACGTACTAGTTGGAGGACCTTAGGGAATCTATTTAACCTCACTAATATGTAGTGTCTTCACCAAACAGACATAACAACAGTAGCTACATCATGTGGTTCCCAGTGTTAAGCGGAATAATAAATTCAGATGATTTAGCTCCACCCCCTGCAGGAAGGCTCAGTGTTAGCTGTGACTGAGTAACAACAGAGGTAATAGCAGCAACAAAACTAGAGAGAACAGAGCTTTTAAAATGGGTGTAAGCTCTCTCCAGTATAAGCAGGATATAATGAAAAGAGGAGTCACGAATCCAGATTTTAATTCCATTTCTACCACATACTTAGCTGTCACTTAATGTCTTTGATTTTGGCTGCTTCATTGAAGTGCTTGAAGTATATACGTCAACAAAGGTACATCAGAAATTTGTGAGAACCAAAGGAGAAAATATATGTAGGAAGCACTTTGATTTCAACCAAAGAAATGCATCCTATTTCACAGTGTAGTTACCTTATTATTCTTCATTGTTCGAATTTCCTTGAAGACCACTCAAATTATAGAGCTATTAATGGTGGAAAGTTAGGAGGCTTACAGACACTCCCAGTGGAGGGCTGAGCAGAAACTTATTTCAAGCAGGCAGAAGCTCAAGTTTTGTTTATTTCACTCAGCTCTCGACTGTCCTCCAACTAACAAATTATACAAATACCAGTCTGAGAAACACGGTGAGAAAGGTGAAGATCCTAAGGCAGACAGAACAGAAAGAATGCGACATACGTTTGGCACAACTGGGCCCAAACCCTGCTCATCATTTATGCCCTGGCTCTGGGACCGAGGGTAAACAACTGCCTCTTTGTGCCTTAGTTTTCTCATCAGACAAGGAACGATAGTTGACTCAGAAACATAGGGTAAGGGTTAAATGGGATAAAGTGTAAAGTGAGAGTTCTCTTCTTCTTCCTCCACCTCCCTTCAGGGACGGTGGACCTTCCCTGTTGCTTCTGCCTTTCTCTTTGGGGAGCAGAGGGATCAGTGTTAAAAGGTGACTGTGAAAGCAGAGGAATCGGATATTTCCCACTTTTTCCTGTTGCAAAGAATGAAGGTGATGACTCTTTCGTCTGAAAGAAGCCACACACTGCATTGACAGGTGGTTGGTGTTGTAATGGGCCTTGGGGCCTCTATCACCACAGATTCTAAATAACGGAAGACGTCTGCAGATGGAAAGCACAAAGACACTTACAAAACCTATTTAATAAAAGAATAACCTTTTCACCACTCTGGGAAACAACAGAAACTTTGCCACCTGCTATAAAAATTAAAAAGAGGAACTACTCTGTTCTTCAGAGTGTAAATATATTTTAATGATTTTTCACAGTTTAAATCAAAGATTGTAAATATCCAAGGACGAGAGTCAGGGAAGAAGTGCAAGAAGTAGGCCTGCGGGGCTCCTGACAGGTCCAGTCAAGCACTGTCACATAAAAGTGAGGTCCAGGGTGGCCTCATCTTCATTTTTCTTAGAGATATGGTTCATTGTGTGAAACCACTCAAGTTTTAAATGTTAACAAAAGCTTAAAGACAATCATGAAACTCTGTGAGGTTGCACCAAATACCTCTTCAAGCCAACTTCCTTTGAAGTTGTCATTTTTCATTCTGTTTTTTCCACTTAAGACAGTACAGGAACAGGATAAAATACAAGAGGGAAAGCCACTGTGATCAGAGGAAGGCAAACGCCACAGGGACCAGGAAATGATTATGAGGATCTCATACAGCCTCCGGTGATCTTGAGTGGATCTGGCAAGTGTTATCTGACTAGCTTCTCTCTGCACCACAGGCAGAGAGGGCAAAGTGAGGAGGTTGCCCCCTGCCATGGAGAACCTACATTCTAGTAGGCGGGACAGGACATGCACAGTGATGACAGCCTAGGAGAGTCTGATGGTCTACAGAATTTGTAGAAATTCAAAGCTTTCTTGAAATGCTCATCAGGCTGGAGTAAGAAAGGGAGAGGTTCAGATGCACCTTCCAAATGAGAATAGGAATTCAAAAGGCAGGTACTAGTGAGGAAGAAGCAGAGTGGGAGAAACACCCAAGGACAGAAGAATCAGGGGGAAAAGAAACTAATACTCGTCAAGTCCTCTGTCCTAATCACCTTTACAGTCATCTACTCTAACAAGCCTTCAAAATACAGACAATCTACAGTTGTCCTGCAGTTAAACTAAAGTTGTCCTTTAGTTTAACTAAAGGGGAGTGACTCCAGGAGCCCCTGCAGATACCAAAATCTAAGTCCCCTATATAAAATGGTGTAGCACAGTGAATTCATACAAGGAAGGTCAGAAAACCTGCCCACAGTCACACGGCCAGCCCCAAGACCACGTCTGTCTGACCCCAATGCACAGCTCCCTCCATGAAGATGTTATAAGAATGTGTTTGGCCAGTGGTCTGGCTGGTGCTCAACAGGTAGTTTATAGAGAGCTGAGATGAGAAACCTAAGTTGGGGTATACCACAAAAGGCCTAGAATACCAAGGAGGAGAATTTATACTTCTCTGACCCTTAGGTCCCTTCATATAAACCAGGTCACTGTGAGGGTTAAATGAGATAAACCATGTGTTACACTGTAAAGTAGTATACCAAGATTAGCTATTAGTAGAGACAATGAATCGCCACTGAACATGTTTGCATAAGCTGGGCCTGGATTGATGATAAAACTGGCTGAGGTATGCAGGGGCTGAGATGTGTAGGATGGATTAGAACAGGGAGATAAGTAGTTAGGAGGCTGTTCTTGGAAAGGAAAGTGAAGCCATGCCAGACTTGGGGGATGGAAAAGGAGCTCCACGATGAGTGGGAAAGAGAGCAGGCTGAAGAAGAATGAGAATCCCAGATCCATGACATGGGCCAGGGAAAGGTTTGGCTGGATGATGATGGTGGTTCCTCGCAGAGCTTGGGTGAGAGTATGAATGAATTTATTAATTAATCTGTTTCCCAGAGGAAGGAGGAGGTCAAGGGAAGCCATCCTGACTGCTACGTCCCCATCACAAGCCCTGCCTTACTTCACTTGCTTGCTCAAACTAAACCAACCAGACAGGAGTGCAATCTGGCAGGAACCAGTTGACCTGTTGTATTCAACTGTCCAGATGTTCAGGCTGTTCAGGGCTGGTGTATACTGGTGTCTTTTGGAGGAAGGGCTCAGCTCTGAAGTCAGATATATCTGATCCAGAACCTTGCTCTTTACTCCCTTTTTCCTTGTGGCAACTCAAAAGGGCAAGTGGGTGAGCCCTAGTACCAGTGTGGTTCTCTAAAAGGATCTGGAACTGAAGGCCACACAGTGACGTGGCTTGAATTCAGAAACATTTTTAGAGGGTTGAAGAGAAGTGACTCTCCTAACAACCTGGTTAAGTACTCTTTTAGTTCAGAGAAAACACCGGACTGGAAGGAGGGAGGAGGATCTAATTCCTTGCCCCATACTAAAAATGTACAGCACAGAAGCAATCAGAACGCTGGGTGCCCTGCACACACTGCCTGGCCTTGCAGCGGCGGAAGACAAGAGATTCTGACAGTGGCTGCCTGGTAGGATGGGGGAGATGATGTTCTATGTGGTCCAAGGGTACATTCTGGCTGGAAAGATACCTCTATTGCCAGGAGAGAATTATCAGACTGCAACCATTCACCTATTTGTCCTTTTGAGTTGCCACAAGGAAAAAGGGAGTGACTTGAGATTCTACAAAAGAGCAAGGTTCCAGATCAGATATATCTGACTTCAGAGCTGAGCCCTTCCTCCAAAAGACACCAGTATACACTCAGAGAGAGAATTATCAGACTGCAACATCCTAGGGATAAAACCAGATGGATGTTTGGAGGAGCTTAGGCTCAGTAAGCTCTCCATCTCCCTACCTCTGGATGTTCCCCTCCACACCGTTAGCAGTATTTCCCAAGAAGTCTGTATTCTGACCTCTTCGTGGGCTGCCCGCTCTCCCAGGTGATCCTATCTGCTCTTACAGATCCAATTTCCACCTCTGTGTCCTGGCTCACTCTGTCTCCCAAGTTCCAGGCCTTCAGGGAACCTCTACCTAGTGATATACCTCAACATGGGACCCAGCATGGTAAAAAGAAACCTATCTTTCCTTCTCCCAGAGGACTTCACTTTTCTTCCTAGTTACCTCGTGGTTTTAAAGTAGGTCCACTGGTTATTTGACACTCTTCCCATCAGGAGGTGGGGTCTTTGTTCCCTTCCCTTAAGCCTGGGTAGGCCTCTGTAATGGCCTTAATAAAGAAAATAGAGCAGAAGTGAGCTGGCATGGAGCCTGAGGCCAGGTTAGAAAAGGGATGGCTTCTGATGATACCTCTTCTTGGGATACTCCATTAAAGTCCTGAGATCCCATGTAAAAAGTCCAGCTACCCTGAAGCTGCCCTGTTGGAGAGAGATCCCATGTAAAAAGTCCAGCTACCCTGAAGCTGCCCTGTTGGAGAGACCACACGGGGCAGGGTGTCGGGGGGGAGGGTGGGAGAGAGAGTGAGCAAGGAGAGCGAGAGCAAGAGAAAGAAGACAGCTATTTGAGTCTTTCAGGCAGCAGACACATGAGTGATGGCCCTTTAGTTGATTCCAGCCCAGCCATCATCTCCCTGTTATCACAAAAGAGACCCTAGGTGAGACCTGCTTATTTGAGTCCAATTAATTCCCAGAACCATGCGGGGTAATAATATGATTGTTATTTTAATCCACTAAGTTTGGGAGTAACTGGTTACATAGAAATAGACACCCGGAAGAGTTCCCTATCTCCCTAAACTGTGTTGTCATCACAGACGTTTTTTGGAGGGCTGTGTAGGCTATGATCAGGTGCCGGTCTAAGCATAATTAACTCTGACTGATTTTCACAACTCTGTGACGTAACTCACCGAGAGGGTGCGAGACTGAGGCACAAGGAAGTGAAGTTGCTTGCCCAGGGTCCACGAGAAGTAAGTGACCCAGCTGAGATACCAAAGCAGCCTGGGTCCAACGTGGTGCACTTTGGGGACATTCTAGATGACTTAGCATCCCATCCCAGGCCCACACTGAACGGTCACAAAGTTCTGTTGATTCTGACTAAACAACTCTCAAATCTGTCTGTCTCCTTTCCATCTGCATTTACACGGACTTGGTTCAGGTCAGCCTCATTTCTCACCAAGACTAGTTCATCAACTTTCTAACACCTCTCTGCTTCTGGTCTTATCTCTTCCAAATTCACCTTCTAAACCAAAGCCAGAATGATCTAGGATGCAATCTGGCTGAGTCACTTTCCTGCTTAACGCCCTTTCATGGTTTTCCATCACAGGCTGGCACCCAAGCTCCTTGGTCCCACCCTGCCTCAAGCCCCACCCACTGTTGCAGTTCTACCCGTGCCCGGGTCTCCGAGTCTGTGCACACTGCTCCCTCAGTTTTCCTACTTGACTTGTTGACCATCACAGCCACTTCAAAACTCAGCTCAAAGCTGTCTGGAAAGCCCTCCCAAACTCCTTTTGTGACATGTGTGTTCACATAACCAAGAAGGAACTGGCTGGCCCTGTAGATGAGAAGTAAAAAAGATCTCTTATCTTCCACACCCCAAAGTACCAAAAACAAATAAATCAGATATCCTCCACGGAAAGTAGGGCAGCAACAGTCCAACGGAGGCTTTGCTTTTCATAGGAATGAAGACACCAGAAAGAAGGAATTCTGTGCACCGTTAAACATAGAACACCTCTTGAAACACTGGATCTGTCTGTGTTTCAGCCAGACAGCTGAACCAGCCAGACTCTTAAGGGTGTGTGTGTGTGCGCGTGTATTTATTATACAGCAAAGTTGACTTTTACTGTACAGTCCCAGGACTTTTAACATGTGTTAAAATTCTTACAACCACCATCAAAATTAGGATGTGGGTATAGAACAGTTCCTGCACTCCAAAGAACTCCCTCATGGTATACCTTTATAGTGATACATAAATACAGACACACGCACAACACACACACACCCTGGCAATCTCTAATTTGTTCTCCATAACTATGCTTTTTTTCTTTTTGAGAATGTCTTATATATAAAGTTATACTCTACACAGCCTTTTAATACTGGTTACTCTCACTGATTTTGCCTTTGCGATTCATCCATGTTTTGTGCCTATCAATAATACGCTCCTTTTTCTTGCTGAATGGATCACACTTTATAGGTGGACAGTATTTTTTCATTCATTGAAGGATATCTGGGTTGCTTCCTGTTTTGGGGTGATTATGAATAAGAGCTGCTATAAACATTGTGAACAAGTTTTCACCTGAACATAGTTTTTTCTCTTTCTAGGATATATATACCCAGGAGTGAGATTGCTGGGTCATATGGTAAGTATATATTTAACTTCTAGTGTTAGTTTCTCAGTCATGTCCAACTCTTTGTAACCCCATGGACTGTAGCCCGCCAAGCTCCTCTGTCCCTGGAATTCTCCAGGCAAGAATACTGGAGTAGGTTGCTATTTCCTTCTCCAGGGAACCCAGGGATCAAACCTGGGTCTCCTGCATTGGCAGGCAGATTCTTTACCATTTGAGCCACAGGAAACTGCCAAACTGTTTTTTTATATTAGCTATACCATTTTATTTTCCCATCAGCAATGTTTAAGAGGACAAGTTTCTCTGTGTCTTCATCAACATCAAGTATTGATGGCATCAGCATCGAGGCATGTAGTGGCCTCTCACTGTATTTAAATTTCCAATTTGACTTATACACATTATGAGATGATTACAATAAGCTTAGTGAACATCCGTCATTTCATATAGATACAAAATTTAATCAACAGAAAATTCTTTTCACTGTTTCATTGTGATTTTCATTTATATTTCCCTAGTGGAAACAGTGTCAGACTTTATTTTTCTGGGCTCTAAAATCACTGCAGATGGTGACTGCAGCCATGAAATTAAAAGACGCTTACTCCTTGGAAGAAAAGTTATCACCAACCTAGATAGCATATTCAAAAGCAGAGACATTACTTTGTCAAGAAAGGTCTGTCTAGTCAAGGCTATGGTTTTTCCTGTGGTCATGTATGGATGTGAGAGTTGGACTGTGAAGAAGGCTGAGCGCCGAAGAATTGATGCTTTTGAACTGTGGTGTTGGAGAAGACTCTTGAGAGTCCCTTGGACTGCAAGGAGATCCAACCAGTCCATTCTGAAGGAGATCAGCCCTGGGATTTCTTTGGAAGGAATGATGCTAAAGCTGAAACTCCAGTACTTTGGCCACCTCATGTGAAGAGTTGACTCATTGGAAAAGACTCTGATGCTGGGAGGGGTTGGGGGCAGGAGGAGAAGGGGACGACAGAGGATGAGATAGCTGGATGGCATCACCCACTCGATGGACGTGAGTCTGGGTGAACTCCGGGAGTTGGTGTTGGACAGGGAGGCCTGGCGTGCTGTGATTCATGGGGTCACAAAGAGTTGGACACGACTGAGCGACTGATCTGATGATCTGAATGGCCAATAATGCAGAACATCTTTTGTGTGTTACAGCCTCTTTGGTAAACTGTCTGTTTTTTAAAGTTGGATTATTTTCTCACTATTGAGTTTTGAAAGTTCTTCTTTTAGATCTCTGTTCCATGGTTGAGTTAATTTTGTATAACACTGTATAACATAGGAAGAAGTTCTTTTTTTTTGGCATATGAATGTCTAGTTGTTCTGATACCATTTGCTGAAGACTCTTTTGTCTTTGTCAAGAATCAATTGGACATATTTGTATGGGTCTACTTCTGGAATTTATATTCTATTTTATTGATCTTTGTGTCTATCCCTTCACCAAACTACAATGTCTTGATGCTTGTCTTAAAATAGGATAGTGTAATTCTTCCAACTTCCTTCTTTTTCAAATTGCTTTTGTTACTCCCTTGATTTTCCCTGTAAGTGTAGATGTCTGATATATCTAAAAAAAAGTACTTCTGAGATTTTTAACTCAAATTACATTAAAGCTATAAGCCAATTTGAGAAGAACTGACATAAGCATTATGATGTATCTTCCAATCTATGAACAGGTATGTCTGTTTATTTAAGTCTATAATTTCTTTCATCAGTGTCCTGTAATGTTCAACTGTAGATCCCATCCATACATTTCATTAGATATATAAGCTATTTCAAATAATATTAATATTTTAAAAGTACCATCTCCAATTGTACATTATTGGTATATAGAAATAACAAATTCGTGGGGGTATTAATTTTGTATCTTGCAACCTTGCTAAATCACTTACTAGTTTTAGGAGTTATTCTATAGATTCCTTGGGATTTCCTTTGTAGAAAATCATGCCATTGTGAATAGGGTAAGTTATATTTCTCTCCAATCTAGTTCTTTTTCTTACTGTATCATTGTACTGGATCAGGCTTCCAGTGAGATACTGAAGTGTTTAAGAGTGAACATCCTTCATTATTCCTGATATTTTTAAGGGGAAAGCATTCAGACTTTCATTGCTAAATATGACACTAGCAGTAGGTTAGATTTGGGGGTTTGAGGTTTGTTGTTGTTGTTTTTTTTTTTTTTTTACAATTCTTAAGAGTTTAAAGCAAAAATTCAATTGTGGTCCTTGTATAATTTTCTTTCTCCTCTCTCAGGCTTTAACGTAGTTTGTACTGTGTGTGTGTGCTCAGTTCTGTCCAACTCTTCGTGATCCCATGGACTGTAGCCTGACAGGCTTCTCTGTCCCTGGGATTTTCCAGGTAAGAATACTGGAGTGGGTTTCCATTTCTTCCTCCAGGGGATCTTCCCAACCCAGGGATTGAACCCGCGTCCCCTGCATGGCAGGCAGATTCTTTACCAATGAGCTACCTGGGAAGCCCTTAAAGCAGTTTATGACTTAATTATTTTCAAAGTATGTGGTTATTATCTAAACAACTTCAAATGTTTCTGTAATGCTATGAATTCAATAAAACTTAGCTATGAGTACACACTGAGGGCATTTATGAAATAGTTCAGGAGCATAATAGATAAAAGATAAAACATTTGTTGTAATTACCACTCAATGTCCATTGTCCCTGCTATTACAACATACCTGCCCACTCTCAGTCTGTTTTAGGTCCAGTTCAAGCTATAATAATTCAGAAGTTGGGGGAAGAGGGTGGGATAAAGGAGTGGCTTTGGCCTGGTCCATCAGATAATCATGTTCCCTTAGTCCCAAGGCTGATTATGGAATGGTCCTATAACCCAACTAAAGCCCCACAGTCTGGTCTCAACAGATAGAAACTTTTCTGCTGAGTGTGAAGCATGGAAATGGAAACCCTGAACTGTGCTTGTAGCTGTCTCATCACCAATGGGAGCATCTCACCCGAGAGTGAAAATAACAGAAGAGTGCAGAGACGGTACATAAAAAGAGAACAGGACAGAATGATACTTTTTGAACTTCTGAATCTAGCTATACCTGAAACCAGTTACCATCTCTGAGCTCTTAAATTTTTTGAGCCATAAATTCTATGCCTCACTCTCCACTTTTCTGGCTTAAGCCTGTTCAACCTGGATTTTCTGTCACTTCCAATTAGAAGAGTGGGGAGACAGAATGTGTCACTGATATTCTGGGTGTGACCTCTCTCAATCACATTTGCCCTCTTTGCATGAAAGAAAGGCTGGCTCACATGAGGGCAAGGTCTTCTAGCTGTGGAGGCCACGGGGATGGGCTGGTGGGATAGGAAGAGGCGGGAAAATGGTCATGCTGGTACATGGATGCAGGCTGGTACGCAGATGTAGGATGCTGGTACATGGAGGCAGGCTGGTACACAGATGTAGGACGCTGGTACACGGATGCAGGATGCTGGTACACAGTGACAGAGGATGCGGAAGTCCTTATACTACTTACTCCTCCAAATGCCCACAGCAGGGCCTCCAGGATCACCAGACATCATCAGACTAACTTCTCTCCCATCATTTATAGACCTTGATAACAGTGTCCCAAGAAAACCTCTTGGCATGGCATTCAATGCTGTGTGGCTTTGTGCTGGTTATTCTCCCTCTGTCCTTTAGATTGACCTCTTGTCCTTTTTTCACCCTGCTTTGTGTCCCAGGAGGCTGAGTACAACTATGAGTGCATGATAATTGCTATTTAGTGCATATGACCAGGAAGCCACTGCATTACGTGGTTTTTACTCATTAAACCTGATTACGAAAGGCAGGAAAAAATAGTTGAGACACCGTACCATTAGCAGAGTATGAAAACTGGGTCACAGGAATGTGGGTACAAATTCTGCCACATTGTCCCAGCACCACCGACCCCAGAGAGGCATCATAAATACGGCCTCTCCGGTAACTGACAATGGCTATGGTAATGTACACATGAGAAGTTAGGTGCCTGCTTCCTACACCTCAGGACTTCTCCCAGGCTTCTGGGAGCCCTGGAGTCCAAAGAGTCCCTTGAGTTCAAGTGAGGATAAGGTTGGTTGTAGGGCCAGTCCACAGAAGTCCAGTCTCTACAGCAAGCATTCAGCTGGCTTAGAGACCCAGCTTGCTCTCATCTAGGAACAACCAAAACAAACAACAACCAGACTGTCCCTCTCCCCACAAGGTGGGACTATCCCACATGTGTTTTGGTGTCATTTCCTGAGATATATACCTCTGACTTGACATGTGGGTTCTGGTCTACTTTATTCTTCCATTTTCTACCTGTGGTCAACTTTATTTTTCTTCTTCTTCACCCCTGCCCCCACCAACTGCCCTCTTCAAATGGTTCTTATCTGCTAAACTCATGGGTGATTCTACTACCAGCTTATTTTATACATTTCTGTGAAAGAGCGTGATCTACCTTGCGGTCGTACTCGACTCTTTCCCCTCCTTGGCACCTGGGCAAATACCTGGCCTCCAAGTCCCTGAAGGAGTGAGAAGCCTCCTCACCCTGACATACACAGTTTGGAGAGGCCCTGGGATCCTCTGCTTGAAGGACACACCTTTTTCCTCAGGTTTTATGTCAGATTTTCTGGGAACCCTACCTCTTCACAATAACCAGTTTTACAACTCCCAGAAACACCTCCTTGGTTCATTACACAATCTTAGAAAGCTTCTTTCCAAGTGTAAAAGAAATCTGACCATCTACCCCACAGCAGGGTTTAGGTGGGGGCAACTTGAGAGCAGGAAGAGATGGGCCTCTGCCTGAGAAAGAAGGGAGCCAGTCATCCTGGATTTTCTAGACCTGTCAGAATCCTGGAATTACCAGCTTGATGAATCCTGCACCCAGAATGCTAAATCTAAGCAACCGGTGCTCTCCACCTTTTTCAGCCCATTCCTCACCTCTGCTTCAGAAATCTGTGTTACCTGCCTATTTTCACCATGCGCCTACCTGCTAACGGTTTACCCTTCTCTCCCAACTCCTGTGAAGCCGCAACTCTGAACTCTCCTTCTCTACTCCCAGAAGGACTGCAGAAATAATTACTTTTATCTTCATATGAGTTGAAGTGTATTTGAAGAATTTTACATTTCTTAAATTAAAATGAAAGGAGTACCCAGTATTGAAAGTTTGGTCAGGAATCTCTGTTTCTAAATACTTCAGATACTTCTCTTAATCCTCACTGGTAGAAAAAAGGCAAACACAGACCAGCTTGTTTATTATTTTACATTACTCATATATAGAATATTAAACATGTTATATAGCCACAAAAAGGGGCCCAGATGCCCTTTCCCAGAAGATGAGAGTAGGGCCCAGAACACACATACAGATAACACTGTCTTCCAGTGTTTTCAAGGAATAATACTGTAACCAGGACCTACGTTTTACCACTTGCATGCCTCCCTTTTTTATTTCTGGGAAACAATAACAAACATTTATAAGATACTTTTATAAAGTACTTCACATGTATTAGCTCATTTGATAACAAAATATTAGATTTAAGGCCTAAAGATGGGTGTAAATGCATTTAAGATGATGTCAAGAGACAAAAGAAAAAAAAAAAAAAGAAAAGAAAACCATGGTTGAGTATGATCTTTCATAGTAATCCTAGAAGGCTTTGTTTACTTCTGGAATCTTGGAATGTTTTATGTTTGTGAAGATCTTGAGTCTTTCTCAGTATTGCCCTCATGAACACATGTTCCAGGGCATGAGGAGAGTCTGTAAAAGGGGAGAAAGACTATCTGAGCAAAAAGTCATAGCTGCAAACCTCACTTACTGCCATCTACCAACCCTCTTCCCTAGAACACAGAGCCCTGAGCAGGATTCACAAAGCGATGAGCAATGCTTCCGGAAACTTCAGGATCTTGATCTTGGACTCAATAAATCCAGTGTCCTATGGTTACTCACTTGCAGTTAAAAAAGCAGCCAAACCTTACCCAATTATTTCCACATAAAAACAACAATAAATGTAAACTTCTGTTTTTTCCCACAAAATAAACAAGCTAGTTAGAAGTTACTGGCAAACACTTCTATTCAGTGCAAGTGGCAAATGCAGCCACAGAGGAGAGCTGGACATTTTTGTCAAGGTCTGTGGGCTCTGCACTGGCAATGGGATCTCCACCTCTGTTACGTGGAACTCAGAAGCTCCCCCATGTGATGAAACCTCAGGAAATTCTCTGGGTGTAAGAAAGAAATCAATGAAGCAGCAGCAGAAATGGGGCAAATCGTTTTTGTCTCCTGATTGACAATTAACTTTTGCTAACAAAAAAGTAAAAACTCATCTTCAAAATCTTTAACAACCAAGTCTAGCATTTGTCCAAGCTGCTCAAGCTCAAGGTCTACTGGAACAGGAAGCACAGTCAGGCTAATTAATCTCTTATCACAGAAATAATTTCCAGACAGGGACAGGAATGGGCAG
The DNA here is from genome assembly GCF_027580195.1 of Bos mutus. NCBI lineage: Eukaryota > Metazoa > Chordata > Mammalia > Artiodactyla > Bovidae > Bos > Bos mutus. Next base: position 72,251,362 of record NC_091624.1, on the reverse strand, counting down.
AATTTGGACAATGATGTGAAAGGGTGCATGAAAGGGGAAACCTAGATTAAAAGTTCATTCAAAGACACAGGAGGTGCTAAATACAACATTCAAAAAGGCTCTACCATCCAAGGGTGATTCAGCTCCATGCCATGGCCCAACTTTAGGAAGCTGGATGGATCTTCCAATCTAATTCTGTCCAATTTCAGGATTGTATGGAACTATTATTTGGTCTAGTTAGCCCAAAGAATTCTCTGGAGATGAGGCAGGCTCTGGTTTCTCGAGGTCAGAACTTCCTCAGGGTAGAAAGGTGCTGTCCATTCCAAGAGTTCCAGGGTCATGCTGAGTTCACACTAAAGTGGTCTCAGAACCATTGGTGACCACGTGTGCTCTTCTGAGGCCCCCAAACTAGGAGGAAAGTATATTTCAGATGACTACAGCTTGGATGAGTTCCCCAGAGTCTCCACTCAAAAACTCATACACAACTGACTGGGAAACTAGGGGATCAATGGTTCATCAAGGCTTGAGCTCTCTCAATTCCACCTCTTCAAAGGCTCAAGGCACATTGAGGCTTTCTTGCAGCATTTATCACACTTAGGCTCATGTCAATGATTTCTGTGCACGTACTGGCTCTGACAGACTAAAATGAAACAGACTTCAACTCTGCATCTCTTGCCAGTTAACATCAATACTTCTTCAATTTAAATTAATTGCTAAGTGAAGACATTTTCCCAGCAACGAACAACACTTTTCGTCTGACCTGCCAGTTCCCTTTGATTAACAGCAGTTGCCTAGAGAATAGTTTTGAGGATTCCAAGGCCATCACAAAGCTCCAGGGTAAAGAGTGTTGTAATCAGCTAGTGCTGCCTGCCATGGGACAGGACTGGAAGCAGTGGCTCAAATACAGTACAATTTGGGAATATAAATTAAGCAATATAAGAGCACAGAGAAGGGAAATCATCTCTGATGGGCAGTCAGAGAAGTCTATCTGATAAAAGTGAAAAATGAGATCCACCATCAAGGATGGGTATAATAACGGTGAAACACAATGAGCAGAAGCAGAAGGACAGGAGAGCACTATACATCCTGGGAAAGTAACTTTTAGACAAGCTCAACTAGAGTAACTTCAAATAGAAAATTTATGTGGAAGAGGAATAAGGGAAAGTTCTAAATACTGTAGGATGCCTCAGGTTCAAAGACATAATAAAGAAAAGCCAAGAGACAGACAAGAGATGGAGTAAGAAGGAGGCTACTAGGCTTTATTTAGCTATTATACAAGAGTGAAGTCTGTAAGAACGCTCTGAACTATAATTTGGGTGTATCCAGGTTTTCTAGGAAGCAGTCTTACTTAATGGTTAATAACCACAGTTTTGGAGTCAGTTATGGGTGCAAATCCCAGTTCTGAGTGTGACCTCAGTCATGTATCTTAAGCCTTGTACATTTCAGTCTCCTTATCTGTAAAATATAGGGTCAATTGGGAAATAATGTGCATAAAAGTCATAATAAACCCTCCATAAGTATTACCAATTAGACTTGGTTACCCACAAGAAAAATAAATTGTCAAAGGAGAAACTCCCTCATTGCTTCATAATTTGGGAAATCTCATATGAAACTTGTAAAGTGGTTAAGTGGCTCAGAAAATAAGTATATGAAATAGCCACAGAATCAGTTTATTTTCCAGTAATGCTTGGAGGCTTGGAGATTAGGCTTTCTGTGGTTAGGCATTTTTGATGATGGTCCATTTTTTTTATTGTTGACTTAATTCTTTACTGAATTATAAGTAACCAGATAATTATTAAGCAATACAACAGTGGTAGAATAATAATTTAATTTTACAATCTCATTCAAGATTCTCACCTAAGGGTTTCCTCCTTAGTCAAGTAAGTGCAGTTTTAACCCCCTGAGAAAAGCAAGTTCAAACTGTTATCTCAATGCAGCTGTAAAAATGAACACACAGTGCAGACCCTCACTGAGGTCACACCTGAACAGAAGTTCCACTCCCAAAAGCCACCACTTTGCTTCAATAGGTTGACCTAGCAGCGTCACACGATGCTGCTACCAGGACCTTTCCTGGACACAGGAAAATCTGCTGTAACAACTGTCCTGCCTGTGGACCCAGTTATGGACTCTGTGACCAAGAAGGGCCCTGGGAACAAAGACCTCAGCCTAAGCATGGAGGGACTGGTGGGAGGGTTTTGCTGCCTCAGTGCTGGTTCTAGGTCTTGTGGTGGAGAACGAGGCATAACTTCCTCTCTGTCCTGACGGAGTGGAGACCATGGCCCAGAGCTCACACAGCTGGGGCTGGGCCTGGGAGGGGAATCTCCCAGGACACACAGCACGAAGTGTCTACAAGCTGGGACGAGGTCTGCCCATCCCGGAAAACGCAGGAGTATTTGTTGGAAAGGAAATATTCTACCTCTGGTAATGGAACAGGCAGTCAGCAGATATTTTTCAAACACAGGGTAGTAACATTTCTGGCAATGAAATGAGTCACTGAAACACTTCCTTTCCATTAACAGAGGTGTTACTGTGGAGCTTACTAATTACAACAGAGCCCTCTTTGTCACCGTTTGGGTCTGTTTCCTCAGCAAGTATAATGAATTAGCTCCTTCCAAATCTATCTGCTGGGCTAAACTATAGCTCCAAAGTGAATTATTGGCTTAGTAGTAACTGTCTCCAATATTGTCTTCTATTAGATGTATGTGGAACATTCAAAATAGGAAAGGCTTGCTACTTTAACACACACTGCTGCAGAGGAGTCTAATTGGGCCAACTCAGTGTTGTCTAAGATGAGTTCATTTTCTTCAAGAGTGCTCCAGTCCCCACAGTATCTGTGACCCCAGATCTCCAGAGACATTAACACGGGGGAGACCTGCAGCTCAGGCGGACAGAGCTGCCTGGCATCAGGCCAACATGTCACTGACTCCCTACAGGCCAGCTACTTCCAGTCTCAGCTCTATTAAAGGTAATCACAGCTCCTCCCAAGTAATTAACGTGGAAAGTGTTCTCTCTTTATAAGCAAGTGCTCATCTGAGCGTGTATATGCTCTCCGATTGCTAATTCCTAATCCCATTTATTTGTACCTTGTCTGTGCAACCCAGGGTTTTCTTCCACTGGAGCAACTACATGAGTGCCACCAAATCCAGATTTGGCATGTGTTAGCTTTCTACATCGGAGAAGGCAATGGCACCCCACCCCAGTACTCTTGCCTGGAAAATCCCACGGACGGAGGAGCCTGGTGGGCTGCAGTCCATGGGGTTGCCAGGAATTGGACACGACTGAGCGAGTTCATTTTCACGTTTCACTTTAATGCATTGGAGAAGGAAATGGCAACCCACTCTGGTGTTCTTGCCTGGAGAATCCCAGGGACAGGGGAGCCTGGTGGGCTGCCGCCTATGGGGTCACACAGAGTCGGACACGACTGAAGCGACTTAGCAGCAGCAGCAGCAGCAGCTTTCTACATCTTGTGTGATCATTTTAAGCTTCCTTTATTTCTTATGCCCACTGCTCAAATTTTTGACAGATGGTAAGTTTGATCAACTAAAAATCATAATCTTTTCAGTGATTCTACAACTCTGGTTCTGATTCTACATCTCTGGATTCTGATTTGGTTCCAAAACTAAAACCAAACCAGGCATAGGTATTCAAAGCCCAAAACTGTTTCCCTAATTCTTCCATATGTGAAACTGGGATCTAGTCAGCTAAACGATTGCTTCCCCAATATATTTAAGTAAGCAAATACATGCAAGATACACATTCCTGTATAAAAACAATATAAGTTTTTAGACCTCATATTACTGTTGTAATGAATAATTTAAAGCTGACATAGAACATTACCTTCATAACTGTTCCACACACAATTTACATTATTATATCCCAAGTCACAGATGTAGAACAACTGATTCAACATCAAGGTCGTTTTATCCTCTAGTAATGACTTTGTGTGTATGTGGGTTAAATCGCTTTGGTTGTGTCCAGCTCTTTGTGACGCTATGGACCATAGCCTGCCAGGCTTCTCTGTTCCTGGGATTCTCCTGGCAGGAATACTGGAGTGGGCTGCTATTTCCTCATCCAGGGGATTTTCCCCACCCAGGGATCGAACCTGAACCTGTGTCTCCTGCAACTCCTGCATTGCAGGTGGATTCTTTACCGCTGAGCCATCAGGGAAGCCAGTAATGACTTTAACTCTTCCTAAGTTCCCTAAGAAGAGTTCCTCTCAGTCTGAGCAATGAACTTAGGAATGACTACACAAGCATAGAGCTAAAGGATCTTAAATCTAGAAGGAACTTCAGTGATCTGACCCAGGGTCAACAAGCGTGCAGCACACGTGCCACTGCTCCCTGATCTTAAGCCCTTGGCAGACATCGGTAATCAATTTCAGAACTTTTGTTTCCAATTCTTTCTCAACAAAATATCACTTCAGACAGTTGGCTACCTATAAATGGGAGCTGGCATTTCAACGAAATCTTTTTTCTCTTCCAGCTAATCCAAACCTCTCTTCCTTCTGATAAGAAGGGTAATAGGAATGCTTCTGCCCTCTAGGGGTCTATAACCTAGTTGTGAGGAAGAAACGTTTAACATACTTGATAAGTATGTATAATACTGTTAATCTGTCTTATGCAAATCAGAGGGTGAAGCAGGCAGAGAAGAATGTATGATGGAATTCAAGCTTAGGTTTGGGCTAATTTACTCATTCAATAAACAAAGATAACCTCTTACTATCTCCCTGGGTCATAAATGACTCAACAAATGTATTGAGCACACCAGGCATTGTGACAGGTGCTGTGGATATAGTGAGGGGCAGCCAGAACTCCCTCCCTCAAGGGCTCTTCAAGGGTCAGTGGGGAGGGCAAACATTAGTAAATACTCTAACTACTTGGACTTCCCTGTGGCTCAGACAGTAAAGCGTCTGCCTACAATGCGGGAGACCTGGGTTCGGTCCCTGGGTTGGGAAGATCCCCTGGTGAAGGCAATGGCAATCCCCTTCAGTACTCTTGCCTGGAAAATCCCATGGACAGAGGAGCCTGGTAGGCTACAGTCCATGGGGTCACCTGAGTGACTTCACTTTCACTTTTTTTCCAACTACAGGGCAACAAAGAGCAAGTTGATATTGGTTCTGTGCTGTGGGAAGGCATGATAGTTCTCCAAGCTGCTGCCCCCGCCAGGACTCCCTCTCCTGCTAGAGATCACCACCTCCTCGTTACAAGGACCAAACCTAGTCAAGGAGTGTCAGGTCAACCTGCCGAACACCTCACAGAGCCATCTTTTCCTTTCTACTCCCACTGCTGCTGCCCTGCTGAGGCCCCCATCTCCCTCTCTACCTGCACCTTGACAGTAATCCCCTGGGTGTTCTGCCCACCTGCAACATTACCCTCCTTGGATCCATTCGCCACATCCATCTGCCTCAAGGACCTTTTCTAAGCACAGTCCTGACCATGTCATTGCCCAGCTTCATCCCCAGGAGCACGTCTGAACTTATCAGTGTGGCATTCCAATCCCTCTACGATCCGGCCCCTGACCTCTGTGGCAGCTTTGCTTTTTTCCCTTATGTACCTCAGTCACACCCTTTACACCAGTCACACCAAGCCACTGAGTTCGAAGGTAAGAAGGGCAGACTTTGAAGGTGGAAAGAATAGCAGGGCAGCCTCATGGACCAAGGTGTAAGGGTGACGCTGAGCCTAGAGTGGAGACCAACCTGGTTAATGAGTCCGGCAAACCCCACAGGAACAGTGTTCCTCCAGGATATACACTGCAATTCCGACAGTCCCTAGAGACATGTTTCTGCCCCTTCTCAGTCTCAGGGGAGAAAGGGGCAACTGAAGCCCAAATCGAACACTACAGAGTCTTCATTCCCTATTTCAACATGGCACACAGCCAGACCACTGTGATCCTCAAGAGGTTCTGTGAGGACTAGGGAGATGGAGACAAAGAGGAGGACAGCATCCAAAGGAGGGGGAGGGAAAGTACAGTAAAGCTGGGAATTGCCAGTTGTTATCTGAGTGATCCTGAGCTCGTCCTGCGCTGTTTCATGTCTGTTTCCTCATCCATATAACGGCAAAGCAATAACGCCTACCTAACAGTTGCAATATTTTTCTCATTGATTTTTCTTAAGCATTTCCTAAGATTTTACTAACCATGACAGAAATGAGATTAGAAAAGTGGCTAATTGCACTAGCCTCCTAAGCTGGTCTCTCGGCTTCCACCCTTGTGTTTGCCATCTGTGGTCTAAGAGCAGCCAGGAGAGCAGATTAAGACAATCGGAACATGTCACTACTCTGCTCAAAACCTTTTAATGGTTTTCCAACTCCAGTAAAAATCAACGTCCTTATAAGAGCTCACACCATCCTATCGCCTCTCCCCTTCCCACTCCATTCCCATGCTCTTCCTCAAGCATGCTGGGATCGCCCCAGATATCTGTGCACGTGTTCCCTCACTTCTTCCCAGTCTCAACTCAACTGTCACCTTCTTAGCAGGGCCTGGTGGCTCAATGGTAAAGAATTCACTTGCCAATGCAGGAGATGCAGGTTCCATCCCTGGGTTGAGAGGGTCCCCTGGAGAAGGAAATGGTAACTCCAGTGTTCTTGCCTGGAAAATCCCAGGGAGAGAGGAGCCTGGCAGCTCATAGTCCATGGGAGTCGCAAAGGAGTTGGACACAACTTAGCAACTTAACAACAGCAGCAGCAGCAGCAGGGCCTTCCCATTCACCCTATTCCAACTATAACTGCCTGGAAGTTCCCCTCCCTGCTTTATGTTACTCTAGAACACTCTCACCATCCAATGTACTCTATACTGTAGTTTACCTCTTTATCCGGTTTACTGTCTACTTATCTCCACTTCAACATATGCTCCATGAGGACAGGGGTTTTATTTTGTTCACTGTTGTGTGCCCTGCCTCTAGAAAAGTCCCTGGCACACAGGAGATGCCTGATATAGATTTGTTGAATGAGCAAATGATTTAAGTGCCAGTTACAGTACTGGTATATTCTAAGGCTGAGCTGATTAGAGGCCCCGCAGCACAGGCTGAAGCACATGAGTTTCATGATAACAAAATACATTCTGAACACTGAGCTGAAGCCGTTCCCCCGCCCCCATCCCATACTCAGGGTCTTCAGAGACATGTAGAAACACAGCAGGAGAGCTTATGCCACAGCTCAAATTAGCACTGCCAGATATATACTACAAGAGCCCCAGCGGAGGAGACATGAGGCTGGCTTGGGCAAGGATATTACTGAGAACATGAAGAAACTGTTCTCAGTTTTAGACAATAGAATCTGAATCTATAAATGATTGCTTCCTTTAGTGTGCTGAAGAAAATTATTCAGGAAGAATAAGCTTGTCGGTTCTGTCCTGTAAATAACAATAGCTATATCCTTTCCTGAAAATGCATAAGCTGGAAATCAGATTTTTCAAACGACTGAAATAAAGCACAACCTGTCTGGACAGAATGATCAGGCTTTATGTTGTGAGCGGGGTGAGGGTTCCATGAGTGCCTTGCCAACATTATACATGCTATGATCATTACCGGTTGACTTGAATTACAATGCACAGAATTCTCACACACTGATTCTGCTTGAACAGAATTCCCACTGAAAGCACAAAAATTCTTCCCTCAGAATTTCTGCCTGTTAAATGAAATGAGAATCATGCTATATGGGGCACAAAACAAAATGATTAATCCTTTCCATAGCCTTTTAAAACAATGAATAGTGAGTGCTCTGGAGGCTGGTGTTCACCTGGACAGAACATGTCATCAAAATACTTGAATCACCCTGGACTCAGAATTCTAGGCTGGACACCAACCAGGACAGAGAAAGACCATGAGAGACCTTATTTCATAAGAAAATATTAATTTCCTCAGAATCAAGGTATTCAAATCACCTTAAAATGACATTTACTGAGTGTCTGTTATATGCTAGTCATACAACCAGGTATTTTCACATTATCTTAATCAACTCTAATAGCATAGGAGGGAATGATCTATATCCCTATTTTCCAGATGAGGAAATTGAGGATTCCAGAGAATGAGAGATTTTGTCTAAATCACAGAGCATGACTAGATCAGAATTCAAATCTAAGACTCTTGACTCCAGTCTCTGTTCTTGTACTACTACACTACAGAAGCAAGGGAAAGGCCTGCAAGAATCGTAATGAATACAGTGAAAATTGTTCCTAATCCGTGGTGGCTCAGACCGTAAAGAGTCTTTTTGCAATACAGAAGACCCAAGTTTGATTCGTTGGTTGGGAAGATCCTGGAGAAGGGAATGGCAGTCCATTCCAGGGACAGAGGAATCCATGGGGTCTCAGAGTCAGATACGACTGAGTGACAGACACACACACACATACAATCAGATTTTACTAAAGGCCTCTCATCTGAAAATCTAAGATGTTATCTCCAGGACCTTGTAGGGTTTTACAGATAGTGAAAGATAGTCACTTTAACAAAGAAAGTCACATAACTATTCAGCCTCTTTATTTCTTGAGTAACAATATAAGGAAATAGTTAGCTTTTAGTATCTCTTTGTCCACAAAAGAAACTAACATTTACACCTAATAAAGATGACCTTTAATTACATCTCCTCTCACATACTGTCTTGAAAAATCAGAGGCTTTCAGCTGGTTGCTAAAAAGTTTTGCCCTTCACTTCAAAAATCAAAATATTTTAAAGTGTCAGGGCTGATGAATTATATATAGCAGGGACAAAATACTTCAGTTTTAATCAGAAGATGATATTCTGTCAGGGTAATAAAAACTTTTTCCTTTTTTAAGGTCCACATGTTGAAAGGTTCGGAAAGGAGGCTACATGAGACTGTTTGCGATCTCTGCATCAATTAAGACTGTTACAAAACTAAACTTACTATCATGGTCAAAAGCGCTTATGGATGGACTTAGCATCTCTGTTATAAGTTGGTTGCAATTTCACTTCTGGGTTTAACCCAGAATGAGTTAGCACAGATGACAGAGACAGAGGTGTGACTTTTGTACTCAAGCCCAGTGCTCCAAAGAAAGAAAGAGAAGAATCCTGGGAAGAGCCTTGTGATGGGTGCACTGAGGGTGGTGTAGGCCCGACACTTCTCAGACCAAGAGTTGAAATGCTCAGGACAGCCTAATGTTACTCCTTGAGGAGCAAATGTGCTGAAAGACTTCAGCTGAGTACTTACAGATTTAATATTGTGTTTTCCTTTCTGGACCAAAGAATCTGAAATCACGCTCCCAGGGCTTACCCACATTAAAACTGGAAAAAATTGCCCATCTGGCACCAAAGGCCCCATCTGCAAAACAGACATTTTATCCCCAGTGACCCGGAAGATGTATATACGTGACAGGTTCTGAAGGCCAGGGAACAATTTTCAAAATCTTTGCCAAACCAGCCTTCAGTGAATCAGTAAACTCAACACCAGCATGCCACACGTGGTCAACAGGTGAGTATTTCTGGAAAACTCCACAGCTGAAAAGGCAGGATCATTTCACTTCCACAAGGAATCGGGAGGGAAATGCCAGCCTACCCAAAACCATCCCGAAGAAGGGATTTCACAATTAATTCTGGACTCCTGTCACTAGGAAAACAAGACCATCTCATCTATTTGCCTGCAAGAAAATCACATCACTCTTTTTGAGGAATCTGTTATTTAAAATGTGATGGGGCAGGATAGCCCTTTCCTTAGAGTCACGTGACTCTTCTTGGGGAAAACAGAGCTAAGTAGTCAAGACTTGCTCCTCTGCTTCTCTCTTTTCCTCCCACAGATAGCCTCTGCTAAAGTAATTCCAGGATGTTGTTTATCTACTAGAAACCTGACTTTGCGCAAGGATCTAGAGGAGCAAATCCGACCCTGAGAATCGCGTTAACTTCCACAGACGTTTTTGGGGGCGGAGCACCAAGATAGAAAGCAGGTGACACCAAATATTCTGAGATTGAGCAGCAGCAGCTGGAGAGAAATGTGCTTGGGGTTGGGAGAGGCGAAGGCTACCCCTCCTCCCAGCTCCAGTTTCCAAATGGAAGGTGAGGACTTCAAAGGAGCCTCACCTGCTGGGTGTCCCCACCTGGGCCAGGTCTTGGAGGAAAGGAGACAGTTGGCTCCAACACCAAAGAGGAGCATCCCAGGGCCCAAGCTGTAAAACAGACAACCTGGCAGAAATTCAGAGTCGAAACTGGAATAACTCATACCTCTGAGCAATGGCTCAGACATTCACCTGATCCAGTGATGTGTCAGGAATAAATCACTTAAATACACCTTGTTTAAAAACAAGCAAATATGACTTAAATATTACTTTCAATAGAAAAGAAATGTGGCGAGCAGGGGAGCTCAAGGATGCGACCTCGGTAGATTTGCAGAGTGGAAAGGGAGAAATCTGATAGGTCTCCCTTCCCCTAGACTTCCTGCGGACCATCACTGCACATCCCTGAATTCAAGCACAAATCTGGCAGGTTTTCCGTGCCTGGGTACGGGCAGCGGCTCGTCGCCGCGTGGGCAGGTACCTTTACAAGCACTGACTAGGAAGAGTGACCGACTGTAACATCCAGTCTCCCTCCCGCCGGGGACCGGACCATTTCTGAGGTTAAGATGCCTCTTTCAGTTCAACCGCAAACCATCATCCACATTCGCTCTGTCCGCTCAACGCATGGTTCAGGGAGGAAAAAAAGGAGGGGAGCAGATAGGATTTAAACAATTAAACCACATTTGCTTCCAAACGGTAAGAATCAAGACCTTGTTTCCCTTTCCCCCTTCCAAGCCCCTATGATCATTTTGGGTAAAGCAGGAACCCGAAGCTCACGGAGCACGCAAATGGGTGTCCCGGAGGAGCTTTGTTCTTAGTACGAAGAAATCAGCACCCTCGAGGGTAAGCCCCCGCGCGGTGTCGGAAGCCGAGGGGGCGCCGAGGAACCGAGCACCGGGTGCGCCAGCGCCATGCAGATCCTCACACGCGCCCGCCCCGCACGCGGCCTGGGTGCTGGGAGCGCGTGAGAGTGCGCGCGTCGCCCACCCGCCACGCATCTCACCTAGCACCACCGCGACCACGGTGGAAAGTAGCAGCCAATTATTCCTCAGGAAGCGCTTCCAGTCGCATCCCTTCCTCGCCGGCTTCCCCATAGCTGGCGCCCGGGCTCGGAACCACAATAGAGGCGGCCGCTATTGTGCGTGGGGCTCGCCCGTGCGCGCGGGGGCCGGGGAAACCCTGGGACGGCCGCTAGCTCCGCGGCGCAGTGGAAGATTGCGGGCGCGACGCGGAGAGGGTGTGCGCTAGCTGCTGCAGCCGCTGCTGTCACCACCGCCGCAGCCGCCACCTGAGCTCGTGCGCCGCGCCTGCCGCCCGTGCTGTGCGTGGCGGGCGCGCCCGGCTCCTCCTGCTGCCGCCGCGCTTGCGGCACCCGGGCCAACCAGCAAGGAAGGAGGGAGGAGCGGCCGGCCCAGGGAGGCGGGTGCGTGCGTGGTGCGCCCGGGGTACCGTGGAGCAAGCCTGGGAGGGCGTTCGCGCTGCAGCTGGAGCCGGGTCGGCCCTCAGGAGAGCAGTGTGCTCCGCCCCAGTTTCAGGCTGGAGCCTTTCGCTTTTTTTTTTTTTTTTAAATTGGTCAGGCTAGGTTTTCGGATTTACGGTTTCCTCTGCACCCTAATCCTTGCGGGGCGGAGGGGCGGAGTCAGTGGCCCCTTTGGCTTGAACTTCAGCCTGCACACCCCCACGCCTCCTCTTTCTCCACGCAGTGCAGCACCCGAGTGGGGAGAGTTGGGGGGAACTGAGTTCTGTTTTGGGTGCCCTTTGCTTCTCGGACTTGCCAACAGCCTAGAAAGCCTGAAGCCTCTAGGAGGAGTGAAAGAAAGAGTGCTAGGGGCAGAACGGGACTTTGTGAACTTTCACACGAGGTTTCTAACCCGCCGCCCCCAGAGGTATTATTAACTCTCCTGTTTGGGTCCAGGGAGGTGAACCTCCTACAGGACTGTCTGTGGGCCCAGGGCTTGGAATGGACCCTCTTAGAACTTCGCTTCCGCTCCTTGAGGCTGCCTCTGTGGCCGCCCGAGGCCCCAGAGCTGTGAGACTTGGCAAAGTAATAAAGACTGAGAACCCAACCGAGCCGAGCTGACTAAAAGGTGGGCGGGCCCATCCCTCAGGCCAAATGTTTTGGAAAGGCAAAAGCAGGAGAGTTGGAGAAACTAGGTAAGTGCCGCGGAGTGGATTTTCTAATTCTCTTCCGTTTTTACTCAGGTTTTTTTTTTTTTAATTTTCACCCTAGCTTATACAAAACGTTTTTCTTCCCTCAACCACACTACCACCTCGCAGCTCTAGTCTTGCCTTCTCGTCAGCTTTCCTTAGGTTACCGCAGCCCCGCACCTTTTTGCTGTTGTAGAGTCTCCTCCAATTGGGGAATCTCCCCAACTAAATTTTTCTGATAACTAACTCCTCACAATTAGAGCGTCATTCCTTTGGCGCTTTGACAGAAGTGTCCTGGAAGAGAAAGTAAGTTTTATGAACCATGTACACTTTAGTGTGAATGAGCTTATCAGCTCATTTTCAGAAAATACATTTTGAGAAAGGAAAGATAGAGGAATACCCAAGTCGTTGTGTGCCTGGGGAAGATCTGAAGAGATGTCAGAAGAAGGGAAACTATTAAGAAAGAGGGGACAGAGATTTCCATCCTGCAGTAAAAAGGCTGGAAATACTCAGATGTCCAGCATGAAAGGAATGGTAAATATTTTATGGAACTGCCATGCAGCTGTACATTATTCAGCCTCTATAAAGGAAGTTTATGACATTTCTAAGAGCATAGGATGGCACATGTCATAATAGGGAAAGCAAGAAGATTAAAACTGTTTATATAGTGTGATCACAACTGTGTAAAACAAACATAAAACAAAGCCATGTACTTAGAAAAAAGTCTAGAAGGAACACAAAATTTTAACAGTGCTCATCTTTGGGTGATAATATGATGTCTGAATCTTTTTGCTTTCTATCCTTCTGTATTTTCCAAAGTGTTTATCATAAGCACATCCATGCCCATTACACTTGTAGATAGGGCTGTATTTAAGGAATAAACAGGTCCTAAAGAGAGAAAATGGAGAAGGCAATGGCACCCCACTCCAGTACTCTTGCCTGGAAAATCCCATGGGCAGAGGAGCCTGGTGGGCTGCAATCTGTGGGGTTGCGAAGAGTCAGACATGACTGAGTGACTTCACTTTCACTTTTCACTTTCATGCATTGGAGAAGGAAATGGCAACCCACCCCAGTGTTCTTGCCTGGAGAATCCCAGGGACAGTGGAGCCTGGTGGGCTGCTGTCTATGGGGTCGCACAGAGTCGGACACAACTGAAGTGACTTAGCAAAGAGAGAAAAAAGTTGAAGAATCTAAGACAAACTTTGTACATTGCAGTTTTTGGAGGTGTAGTAAGACAGTTACACCTGAGTTTTGGGGGTAGGATATATTTGGGTTTAAATCCCAGCACCACCATTTACCAGTTGGGTGTTCTTGGGCAAGTTATTAATACTTAAATTTTTTGTCTCGCTTTCTGCGTGTGTAAATGGAGGCATTCACAGTATTTATTTCACGAGGGTATTGTAAGAATTGAATACAAGCATGTATGTAAAAGACTTAGAACAGTGCCTGGCACACAGCAAGTGCCATCATGAGTTTTACTTGGAGTCAACCTAGGCAGGCGTTTTCTTACTTCCTCCTTTGTTCCCTGCCTGTCCTGAAGATACGTTGAGCCATTTCACACACATAAGAACCTTTGTATATTGATTAATAGTAATTTCCTTTAAATTACTGTCAGGGACCCTAAATCTATTGTACTTTCACACCTAAAGCTCACATAGTACATACTCATTTTATGCTTCTTTGAACTATGCAGTCTAAAAATAGGGTAATAGAAAAAGGAGAATAGAGTCTAAACATATACATTCATTTTGCAATAATTAACATCTCCTGCATTAAAAGTCAAGAATCTCAGAAGTTCAAAGCATGTAGGCCAGATGAATTATAAACTGTGTTTATGCTTTACTAAAATGGCAGTTCCACTTTAGCTGGTAACAAAAGATAATTAAGACAATTAATAACAATAGTGCACTTAACATTTGCCAGACACCCTCCTAACCACTTTATACATACTGACTACTTTGGTCCTCATGACAGTTCAGTGAAGTAGGGACTATTATATCCCATGGGGCTGCTGGAAAAATCAAATGAGATCTTGTGTATTATCATTATTTTCATTTTAGAGCTGAGGAATTTGAGGTAAAAGAAGGATAAGTAACTTGCTTAAGTTCCCTTCACTAGTCAGAGAAGGATCAAGGGTTGAACTCAGTGGTCTTACTCAGCTAAGTGCACAAACTCTGCATTAAACCACCACCTCTACTATGAGAAACAAATATAGAATTGTTATGGGAAAATTAGTCTTGAGTTACGTGAATTTTACTGTCTGCAAGATCGTCAAGAATCCCTCCACCCACATCCAGGAAATGCTTTGGTGTCCTACAGTGCTCTGCTCAAGTGGAAGCTGCATGCGTTTTATGGGGCAGTGGTTGAACTCTTGAATCATCTCTCCATTGCTGCTACGAGCACTCAATAATTCTACCTGATTTCTCTGCCTAAGACAAGAAATGGAATAGGAAGCATCACTTTGGAGAGGGAGGAAGTTGGAGACCCCCCTGGTGCTCAAGTTCTGTTCTTTTTTACTTTCTTAGCCTGGGCTAGTCATGGGCACAAATAATTGCAAATTGGACAGGAGTGGAGAAGCATTTCTCTTGTAAACTACCTGAGGGGATCTTAACTACTCAGCTCCTGAAATAAAATCTCCACTCTTCTGGGATAAGATCTTAAAGCCAAGTGGAAAGAAGTGTTAGGATTTTACCCCTCCAGTATATCTTCCTTTTCACTTTCCCCTGGTCCCTCAAATTCTTTCATCCTGCTGAAATATACCTTTGGCCAGTTCTTACTAATTACATTTTGCCGGTGTGTCTGTTTGCCCCTTCCTTCCATCCTCCCTCCGTCCCCCTCCCCCTTTTTCGTCCTCTCTCTCTTTTTACCATTTAAGTAACTCTGACATTTCCCTTATTGTTATTGTTTCTCTCTCTCTCTTAAATTGTTAACTCACGGACTCTCTTGTTAGTTATTAAAGAAAGGAGACTTTGACATTGCCACACAAAGTTAAGTCAGTGGGTGACAGCCTGGCCTTATATATTACTTGGCATAGAAATGAAAAGGGGCATTCAGAGACAAAAAGTAAGTCATCAGCTTCTGAACATCTCTTAAAATAGTATGCTGGTTGCATTCTACCACCATAAAACATACACAGCTGGATGCTTTGTCCTCATGCTGTGATAATGGGGAGAAGGAGGTCATGAGTACTGGAGTCTCCTTTAGCATCTACAGCTGTGATTCATGACTGATAGTAAGAAGGATGCTGTCAGCATATTCCAATACCTTTTTTTTTTAGCAATCTCTTTTTTGTCTTCCAATTTTGATTTGGATTTCTCTTGGGATTAAAAATTAAGGGGTAAAAGAAACTATAATTCATTAAATCTCCACAGTAATACTCCAAGCTATATTTTATAAAGATTATTTGGCCTGAATAGACTTGTATTTTAGTTGGATACCCTTGAAGTCTCGAATCCAACAGAACTTTGCCCCATAACTTTATTACTCACTTGACAAACTGAAGAGCAATTCTATTTCATTTTAGAATATGAAAAAAAAAATTATCTGTTTCATAGAAGCTGTGTGTCTTTGAACAAGTCATTTAATCTCTCTGAACCTTGGTTTCCTCATCGGAAGATATCATTTACAGTAATAAATATAAATGGTTAATACATATGAAAATCTTCAGTCTCACTAATACTGAAAGAAATGAACATTTGAACCAATATTTACTAGCTGAACAAATATATTTTAACATAAAATTTTAAAATTCACAATTTTGAATTTATAATTTGAACATTTTAAATTATAAACTTAGAGAGGAAAATGGAAAATGGGAAGTGTCACACAGTGCCAGTGGACCTAGAAAATGCTATGATTTTCTAAGGATAATTAGGCAATGTGTAACCTTTCTATCAAAAGCATTTGTATTTTTTAACTCAACCATTCTACCTCTAGAAACTTATACCAACAAAATACTAAAGGGCTGTTCATCCCAACCCAGTTGGAAAAAAATTAACTGTCTAGTAAAGTGAATTGGCTAAAGTTTGAGAAAGGGTGTAAAAATACATTGGACAACCATGCAGAGACTGAAAAGCATATTTTAGCAGAATATTAAATTACATGAGAAAATGGTAAATACCTACATATAACTATGTTTTGAGATGGCAAAAGTCAATTATTGTCAATAGGTGGGTTTTTTTGTAATGAGAATGCAGTAATTTATTATTTTTTATCTAAAAATATAAAACTTAAAATATGTATAATTCCAAGTAAGTCTGTATGTGTGTGCATGTGTGTGTATAAGAGTAGTGATATGGATGTTATTAATGTGCTCTTTTTCTTTTGCATTTCTGAGCACATGTTCTTTGCCCTGCTAAGCCAAGGTGTTCATATGCTTGGGAGATTAGGATTTGTTACAAAGGAATTTAAAGAAAAAAATGTACTAATATTAGACTTCTGTGTGGTATGTGGGATTAGGTAGCAAGAAAGAGTGTTATTGTGAGAAAGAATGACCCGTATTCCTTCATCTCTTCACTAGAATATCAAAACTCCCAGCTCACAGAATTGCCCTGTAGTGTAGGAACGGAACCTTCTATCTATAGTGGCTGTCACTCCAGTGGAGCAGGCAGTTGAGACACAGGGGGATTAGAAAAAACACTTTCTTGTCAAGGGAATAATGGCAGGAAGGGAAGGGAAGAGAGATGTTGGTCCTGTTTTCTCTCTCCAGGCAGACTGCATCCAGTAAGGGGGTACATGTTAGCAAAAACGGGGTGCAGCTCTGTCCCCTACTCCCTATTAGAAGGCTGCTTCCCAAGCTGTCCCTTGCCAATCTGGGGTACAACTATATCAACGCCAGTGTGGCAGGACAGTGTGGTCAGGCAGCAAGAGACTCAGATTTCACTTCTCAGCCACTCTGTTCCTGGTAGCAGGGATGCTGGGCTGATGGGATGGTCATGGCAGGATGAGAAGACCCTCCTTAAAGTCTAGGAGAGCACCCGTGTGAACTGGCCTGATGTAGAGAGACTCACTTATTTGTCACTTTGCAGTAGCTGCTGTGAGACAGAGGCTGTAGGTAGAGATGTCCCTCAGCTCTAAGAAAGCCAAGGAAAAGACAGAACACATCTTCACAGCTGCAGACTTCAACCAAGAAGGTGCACGGGGTTAAGTTCCAACAGAGGGGACAGTGGTCTGGAAACCAGTGTCTGAATGAGTCCACACGTTACCCTGGGTTGTTAACTTTGCAAAGTCTCTTTTATTCTACAGTTGCCCCTCATCTCATTTGCTGAGCAGTCATTTGTCCTACAAAATTCTTTGCATTCTGGATTTGGCTTGTTCTTTCTTTTTTTCCTTTTTTAAAAAATATGGAACACTTCACGAATTTGTGTGTTATCCTTGCATAGTGGCCATGCTAATCTTCTCTGTATTGTTCCAATTTTAGTATATGTGTTTATTCATGGTGGCAATTATTTCGTTTCTCTACCCCCACTGTTTCCTTTAAGCTGGTAGTTAGATCTGGAGATTTGATATTTAGCAATGCTAAGGTTGAAAAGTGGATTCTGATATTGCCAGCCTGATTCATCTGTGATAAATTCACCAACAACCTTTCGAATATGATTTTGGCATCTGATGGTAATTCATTCTGTCATTCCTTCTGAACACATTTGCTGAGATTCTTCCATAGAAAGGATTTCTACCTCATCAACTGTTTGTTACCCTGAAATACCATGTATGGAAAAGGCAGGATTCATGCTTTATTTCTCCTCTTTATTGGTTTTCTAGGTAATAAATTGGTATACTAGCAACATCCAACGGTGATTGATGAGGTTCTGTTTCTTATTCTTTGTTAGTATTATTATGAACACGTGGATTTACATGTTGTGGATGGTTTTATGTGTTGCAGTCAGTTACAGTCATGATTCTTTCCCTTGTTCAAATTTTCCCATCTTTGGTCAGTGGGAGCCCCTTCATTTTGAATCCTGTGTCCTTTTGACAGAACTATTTATCTTCAAAAGTGTCCTTATTTTCTGGCTTAGCAAATGTCTCAAGACCATCATCCCATACATTTCTTGCCCTGGAACTCTCTCTAAGTTGCTCAGTCGTGTCCAACTCTTTGCAATTCCATGGACTGTAGCCAAGCTCCTTGGTCCATGGAATTTTCCAGGCAAGAATGTTGCCGTGGGTTGCCATTTCCTTCTCCAGGGGATCGTCCTGACCCAGGGATTGAAAGCGAGTCTCCTGAATTACAGGCAGATTCTTTACCATCTGAGCCACCAGGGAAGTCCCGGAACTAGGCACAGCCATTTCTCCAGACAGTCTGGGATCCTCTTAGTGGAGAGTAGTACTTAGAAACAATGATCTTGATGATGGGAGGGCTTGTTGCTACTAGGTTGTCGATGTTTCTAGCCCTTTTTAGTGGATAGCACTCAGAAATACATATTTCATAGTAAGAGACAAATAGATAATGAGTTCATACTGATGTTTCCTGTATAATTTTTTATTATTGCAAAATATTCATAATAAATTTTACCATATAAACCATTTTTAAATGTATAGCTTTGTGACATTAAGTACATCCACATTGTTCTGCAAACATCACCACCATCCTTTTTCAGAGCTTTCTCATCTTCCTAAACTGAAACTCTGAACCCATTAAACACTGACTCCCCACTCCTTTTTCCTCCAGCTTCTACCATTCTGCTTTCTGTATCTATGAAATTCTCTTCCTTTTGTGACTGGTTTATTTCACTTATCATAATGTCCTCAAGGGTTGTCCATGTTGTGGTATGTAATTCCTTACTTTTTAAGGGAGAATTATATATACCCTGTATTTATATACCACATATTATTTATCCATTCATTCATTCATTGATGAACACTTGGGTTGTTTCCATCTTCTGGCAATTGTGAATAATACTACTATGAAAATGGGTGTATAAATACCTGTTTGAGTCCCTGTTTTCAATTCTTCTGTGTTATGTACCCAGAAGTAGAATTGCTGGATCATATGGTAATTCTATATTTAATACTTTAAGAAACTGCCATACTGTTTTTACATTGACTGCACCATTTTACATTCTAACAAGCAAAGGACAAGGGTTCCAGTTTCTCCACATTCTCATCAATAATTGTTGTCTTAATAGTAGGTATCCTAATGGATGTGAATCAATTTAAATTTAAGATTACATAGTTTGGATTAAACTTCCTTGATTTTACTTTGAAAAGCATAGTTCCTAAAGACATGAATTGAAGTGTTTATTTCCTAATCATACTATATATAAAATAGTTTTTTTAAGTGTCAATATTACTTCTAATAATAAGACCACTGAATGCAGCTTAAGATTTCTTTGTGGTTCTTTTGACACCAAAATCTTCCCTGGTGGCTCAGATAGTAAAGAATCGCCTGCAGTGCAGGATACCCAGGTTTGATCCCTGGGTTGGGAAGATCCCTGGATTGGGATCCCTTGGAGAAGGGAATGGTTACCCACTCCAGTATTGTTGCCTGGAGGATTCCATGGACAGAGGAGCCTGGTGGGTTATAGTTCATGGGGTTGCAAAGAGTCAGACATGACTGAGTGACTAACACTTTCACTTTCACATTTTTCACATATACCTCAAGGGATGTATGGTCAAATTTTCGTGTTTGAAAGTCTCTCAACAAACATAACTAAACAGAAAACAGAGTCATAGACACAGAGAATAAACAGGTGGTTCTTTGGGGGTGGAGGGTTGAGAGAAGTAGATGAAAGAGATTAAGAGGTACAAACTAAGATACAAAATAAATGAGTCACAGGTATGAAATGTACAGTATGTGGAATATAGTTAATAATTATGTAATATCTTTGGTGACTGATGACAGCTATTCTTATCATGGGGATCATTTTGAAATGTATAGAAATATCAAATTACTATGTTGGGTACTAGGAATTAACATAGTGTCATGGGTCAGTCATATGACGAAAACAAACAAACAAACTCATGCAAAAAGAGATCAGATTTGTGATTACTGGGGGTAGAGGAAAAGGGATTGGATGAAGGTAGTCAAAAGGTACAAACTAAAAAAAAAAAAAAAAAAAGGTACAAACTTCCAGTTATAAAATAAGTAAGTACAACATGATCAGTATAATTAACACTGTTGTATGTTGTATATGAAAGTAGTTAAGAAAGTAAATCCTAAGAGTTCTCATCATAAGGAAAATTTTTTTCTATTTCTTTAATGTATCTGTATGGATGTTCACTGAAGTTATTATAGACATCATTTCATGATATGTGTAAATTAAATCAGGATGCTATACATCTGAAATTTATACCTCAATAAAGCTAGAATGAAAAAAATAATCTATGGGTAGAATTCCAAAGAAAATGGCCTCAGAGTCAAAAATAATAAAACAGCACAACATTGTGAACACACTAAATACCACTGAACTATATATTTTTAAATGGTTAATTGTATATTATATGAATTTTACCTAAATAAAAAAAATTGAATTAAAAAAAGTCACTTGAAATAATTATGCCATCAATTTGATATACAGTTAGAACCATAGGTTTCCATTTGTTTTCAATTAAAAAATTTTTTTGGCTGCAATGCATAGCATGCAGGATCTTAGCTCCCCAACCAGGGATGAAACCTGCAATCCTAACCACTAGACCACCAGGAAAGTCCATTTTCAAATTTTAGAAATTGGATTTTAAAAATTCAGTAATTTTTTAAAGTATGTAAAACTTTTACACAGTTCAGTCAAACTGTAAAACAGCACAGTCAGAGAATTCTCATGTTCATCTCCCCTCTCCTTTACTCTGCTGCCTCCCAACATATATAACCGTTAGCAGGTAGCTCCTACAGTTTACTTTATGCTATAGTTGCTTCTTTGTAGGAAATAGAAAGAAATGTTTATAGTCACATTCTCCTTCCCTTTATTACACAAAGGTGACATTTTACAAGGCCTGTTCTGGGCTTCTCTTGTTTTTCATTTATCCTGGTGCTTACCCAGTGTTACAAGAGATTTTCCTTGTTCCTTTTTCTGTTCAATACTCCTTTGTGTAGTTCTTATTATAAAGAAATCTTCCTCATTCCTTTGAACTGCTATGCTACTGTATGAATAAACCTATAGTTTATTTAACAAACTTCTACAACTACTATGGTGAACCATATGAAGGCTCCTCAAAAAACTAGAAACAGAGCTACCATATGATCCTGCAGTCCCACTCCTGGGCATATATCTGGAGAAAACCATAATTCAAAAAGATACATGCACCCCAGTGTTCACTGCAGCACTGTTTACAATAACCAAGACATGGAAGCAACCTAAATGTCCATTGACAGATGACTGGATAAAGATGTGATAATATACGTGGATTAAAGTGAAGTTGCTCAGTTGTGTCCGACTTTTTGTGACCCCATGGACTGTAGCCTGCCAGGCTCCTTCGTCCATGGAATTTTCCAGGCAAGGATACTGGAGTGGGTTGCCATTTCCTTCTCTAGGGGATCTTCCCAACCCAGGAATGGAACCTGGGTCTCCCAATATATGTGGATATATATTATCTAATTTAACAGATACGTATTGTTAGATTAAACTTGCTAATAATTTGTTAAGTTTTACATCTGTGTTATGAGGATAATGTTTTGTAATTCTATTTTAATGTCTTTGTTTTTGAAATCAGGGTAATACTGACCTTATATTATAAAATGATTTAGTTTTTCCTCCTTTTCTATGTTCTCAAAAAGTATATTGTTATTATTTTCCCTTAAAAGTTGGAATTCACCTGTGAAGTCATCTGGACCTAGAATTTCTTTGTATAAATTGTTAACTACAAATTCAGTTTCTTTAATGGATGTTGGGCTGTTGAAGTTTTATATTTCTTTTTGGGTCAGTTTTTGATATGTGTCTTTTAATGAATGTGTCCATTTCATCTGTGTTGTCACATTAATAGTTGTCTGTAGCATATCCTTAATGTCTTATAGGTCTGTTTGATGTCCTCTGTTGTACTCCTCACATTGGTAATTGGTGTTTTCATATTTTTCTTGATTAGTCTGGGTAGGAACTTACAAATTTTATCAGTACCACTCTGAGAGAACTAGCTTTTGGGTTCCCTGATTTTCTACACTCTTTTTCTGGTTGGTAGGCCACATTTTTGGGGTTCCCTCATCTCTGATCTTGGACTCTAAAGTTCTGGCTGCTAAGGCAATTTTCTAATGATGTCAGTAGACTTACTGCCTTTAAATAGATTTTATTTTGTATTTTTTCTGGCTTTTCAAGTTGTTCTCACCAGGAGTACATGTTAATACTTCATTATAGCCAGAAGCAGAATTGTGAGAGAAATAATTGCAGGTAGCTGGTATTATAGGAATGGAGAAGGCAATGGCACCCCACTCCAGTACTCTTGCCTGGAAAATCCCATGGACGGAGGAGCCTGGTGGGCTGCAGTCCATGGGGTTGTAAAGAGTCGGACACGACTGAGCGACTTCACTTTCACTTTTCACTTTCCTGCATTGGAGAAGGAAATGGCAACCCACTCCAGTATTCTTGCCTGGAGAATCCCAGGGACGAGGGAGCCTGGTGGGCTGCCGTCTATGGGGTCGCACAGTGTCAGACACAACTGACACGACTTAGCAGCAGTATTATAGGAAAAGTGCTGATTTGGAAGCAGGATTCTTGGGTTCAAGACTTCTCTATTGCTTACTGATACTGCTATTAATAACCTTGGGCAAATCAAATGGACGGTTTTAGTTTCCTTGTCTGTAACATGGGGATAACAATAATATCTTACATCACAGTGCTTCTGTAAGTATTAAGTAAAGTAATATGAAATAAAACTGTTTTATGAACTATGAAAAATTTCATGAATATAGCATGGCTCATATTTAATTTGTACAACTATGGATGCCTTGGAGGTGGAGACTGAGTCTTTTTGATCATGATTCTTCAACACTTGGCCCAGTTCCTGGAACATATTTTGGCTTTTAATGAATCTTTGTTGAGCTCAGCCGACGCTGTTTACATGAATAGTTACAATTCTCACATGACTCGGTAAATTCATACTGTATTCCCATAGTTATTGGCAACACCTGAATTAATCTGAATCTGGCTGAATTATTGTTTATTATTGTTATTTAGACTAAAAATATGTACAGTATCATGTATAAATTTCTTGCATTATTCTTACAGGATTATCCTTTTTCTGGCCACAAACAGAAATATGTGCTGAAAGATCAGTAAGTAGTGGGAAATCCCTAAGGGTTGTCTCATAGGAGGAAGAGGTGACAAGATGCCCAGTTTCTAGTAATGCTGTAGGTTGAGTGTGCAGATATAAAGGAGGTTCCTAAGTGATGTGTCACTAAAGCTTATAAGCTCTTACCTTGCTACCACATTCCTTTATAGTTTCTGCCTGTGGGGCTGTTGTTTGGAGGAATTTAACTATACCACGTACAGAAGACAGGTTTGTGTGTTATCTTAAAACCATTTCTAGGTTTTAAGAATGCAAACCTAGAATGCAAACATGCATTCATATCTCACCAGTTTTAAATCCAAATGTAAAGTTCATTCAGGCTAGATCACTGTTTCCCCAGCTCCAAGATTCTGCATGTGTGTGTGTGTGTGTGTTAGTTGCTTAGTCGTGTCTGACTCTCTGCAGCCCCATAGACTGCAGCCTACCAGGCCCCTCTGTCCATGGGATTCTCCAGACCAAAGCACTGAAGTGGGTTGCCATTTCCTTCTCCAAAAGAAACTATAGAAAGAAAGAAAGTGAAGTCCCTCAGTCGTGTCCAATTCTTTGCGACCCCATGGTCTGTAGCCTACCAGGCTCCTCCAACCATGGAATTTTCCAGGCAAGAGTACTGGAGTGGGTTGCCATTTCCTTCTCCATACCACCTCATAATTCTTATCCACATCTCTGTACCACTTACATTATTTACCTAAGATTTTCTTTGAACTAATTTTCTTTTTCCAAATGAATGCATTTTAAAAGAAAATTATCACTGTTGCATATTGAAAATCAATACCGCCCCAAAAAGAAAATCAATACCACTTTCCAAGATTATGGTATAAATTAAAAAATAATGAAAACAAAACAATTTTATTAAGTGCTACAAAGAGATCATTGCCTATTGAAGACTCTGAGTTCTGGGCTTGCTGTCTTTTAGGGATATACTAGCTTAAATTGTCTCTAAGATCTCTGATTTCAGCTTTCAACACCTATGGTGTTCCAAATTCTTCTCTTCCTACTATTTGTGGATTTCCTCCCTCAGTTCTCACTCATGCAAACTGTCTCTGCTTACCTCATGTACAAATGATTCCTTTTTACCAATGACTGCCTCCATTTTTAGTGTTGAGAGTCACTATGGAAGAAAAAAAACTCAGGAATTCTATGTAAGAAATATAAAAAGGGGGGAAATTGTGAAAAGCAGAAAGTGATTAGGAGGAGGTGACTCAGACAAAAGTCATCCTGCTTCCTTGACCTAGAATAGTTTCCTCTATTTTCCCAAACATTGTCTTTTCATGTCCCTGTACTTTCACTTTGAGGTTAGAATTAAAATAAGCATATTCTAAAAAGACAGATGCTTCTAGCAGGATGAAGAAACCATTGAAGGAAAAGAAATGAAATAATTTTGATGAGTGCTGTAATTGGAAAACCAGGGGAGTGTAAGAGGAGAGAGGGTTGGTTGAGAAGGCAAGAAGAAGTGAAGTCACTCAGTTGTGTCTGACTCTGCGACCCCACGGACTGTAGCCTGCCAGGCTCCTCTGTCCGTGGGATTTTCCAGGCAAGAATACTGGAGGGGGTTGCCGTTTCCTTCTCCAGGGGATCTTCCCAACCCAGGGATCAAACCCAGGTCTCCTGCATTGCAGGCAGATTCTTTACCATCTGAGACACCAGGGAATCCCAATAGGGAAGGCCTGGAGAGATAGCAGGTAAATAGAAGAAGGTGAGAAAATCTCAAAGAAAAATTTAGCATAGTTTAAAAATTTCGTTCCCCTCCTTCTTATCCTATCATCTTAATTTCTGTTCTAGAGACTCACACATTGTATTAGTATGGAAAATTATACAGTTCAGCTGCTTCTTAGGTGAAGTCAACTTCATAGGCTAGGATTCTCCCCACCATTAGTAAAACTGTTTCTAAGAGAAAATGTATTCCGCGTTTTGTGACAGTATTTCAGAACCCAAGAACTGTACAGTGTTCCACACACAGTGGGTAATTAAGGAATGTTATTTCTACTGTCTGCCTTTGTAAATCTCAAGTGGGACAGAAAATGTCAGGAAGATTGTTAATATGACATGGATTTTTCCAAGAGAACAGTTCAATTTTACTTACAGCATCTGTGTATTTTAGGTCCTCTGTTAGGTTTCTTATCACTGTAAGTATAATGGTTCTTCTGATGACTTCCAGGCAGGTTCTCAGTCAGACCTTTTCAGACTATCTGTGGTGAAGGATGAGGATGTGTGTGTGTGTGTGTGTGTGTGGGTGTGTGTGTATGATCTGTGGAAGATGAATCTTAGTAGGCAGCTTGTGCTACATATGACTCACCACACTAGTCTGACAATTTACCTCACTTAACAAGACAGCTTGACCAACCTTGAGCTTGGATGTTCTGATAATGTCAAATTGCTCTAAGAGCTTCTAAATACACTCTTAATTTCTGGGCTTATCTCATTGAAGACTGATGAAAGAAAGTTCACAGATTGCAGTTTGAGCGGTCTGGTCTGGTATATATTTTCTGAGGGTTTCTCTTATAAAATGACAAGAGACTTCTGCAGCTGTGGGGCTTCCCATATAGCTCAGTGGTAAAGAATCCGCCTGGTAATGCAGGAGACATGGGAGACTCAGGTGTGATCCCAGGTCAGGAAGATCCCCTGGAGTAGAAAATGGCAACCCAGTCCAGTATTCTTGCCTGGAAAATTCCATGGACAGAGGAGCCTGGCAGGCTAGTGGTCCATGGTGTCTCAAAGAGTCAGACATGACTGAGCACACATCACCACCACCTCTTCCACGCTGGGGAGTCCTTCTATTGACCTAAAATATATGTAGTATTAACAGTGTGGTCCATGGACAAAAATAAGAATTACTGGTTTGTAACATGAATTTTCCAACTCACTTGGCATGTTCTTGTTGCTATTCTCAGTTTTTAAAAACTCTTCCAAAAAATTAGAAGCTTAGAGAGTTTGGAGATCTTATTATACTTTTTTGCCAATTATTGTAGTATTTATATTTTACAACCATAATACATAAAATAATTTATAAATCATTTTCTGTCAGGTTAAGTTAATGCTGCAGTAACAAATTACCCCTGAAATCTCAGACCTTTATAACAACAAGCATTTATTTCTTTTTCATGCTGTATATCCATCAGGGGTCCTTTTCAACTCAGCTCCAATTTGTCTTCATTTTAGGACTCACAGTAAGAGAGCAGTCTAGTGCTGGTCTTGTGGTCAGGGAGAAGAGAAGATGGCAGCTATGTGATGGCTCTTAAAGCTTTACCCAAATGGTGCACATTACTGTCTCTCATATTTCAGTGGCCAAAGCAAGTCACACAACCAGGCCTGAAGCCAATGAATGGGTCAGGCATGTACAGCCTTCCAGAGGGAAGGGCCTGGAAGGAGGGGCAGCAAAGAATTCAAACTCGTAACACTTATGATCCACACTGTAAAAATCTGAATGAGAGTTGGGGAAAGATCAGAGAGGCGTTTCAAAATATGGGGACTCTACTCCGTAACTAAAGGAGATAAAATTACTTTTACTAATTTTACTAACAGTTTGAGAACAATTTGCTCTTTTTTCCTAGCTTTATTGAGATATAACTGACACATAATGTTGTGTGTTAAGTTACACAGTGTAATGATTTGATATATGTATATATTGTGAAATGATTACCACAAGTTTGTTTAGGTATCTATTGCAATACATAGTTATAATATTTTCTGTATGTGGTGGGAACTTTGAAGACTTACTCTCTGAGTAGCTTTCAAATATACAATAAAGTTTTGTTAGCTCTAGTTAACCATACTGTACATTACATCCCCTGAACTTACTCATCTTAAACCTGAAAGTTTGGGGAGTTCCCTGGTGGTCCAGTGGCTAAGACCTCACTCCCAATCCAGGGAGCCTGCGTTCGATCCCTCATCAGAGAACTAGATCCCACATGTAACAATTGTTTATATGAGTTCAGGTTTTTTTAAGATTCCGTATATAAGTGAGATCACACATTCTTTGTACTTCTCTGTCTGACTTATTTCACTTAGCGTAATGCCCTCAAGATTCATCCATGTTCTCACAAGTGGCAGGATTTTCTTTCTTGTGGCTGAATAATATTCCATTGTATATAGACATATATACACCACATTTTCTTTAGTCAGCCATTGGTGGACATTTAGGCTGTTTTCATATTTTGGCTATTGTAAATAATGCTGCAGTGAATCTGGGGTACACATATCCTTTCTAGAGAGTGATTTCATTTCTATTGGATACATTCCCAAAGTGGGATTGCTGGATCATATGGTAGTTATATTTTTAATTTCTTGAGGACCCTCCACACTGTTTTCCATAGTGGCCGCATCAGTTTGCATTCCTACCAACAATGTCTGAGGGTGCGTTTTTCTCTATATCCTCCTCAGCATTTGTTATCTCTTGTCTTTTTGATAATAGCTATCCTAACAGGTCTGTGGTGATATCTCCTTGTGGTTTTGACTGGTATTTCCCTGATGACTAGTGACGTTGAGTACCTTTTCATGTAGGTGCTGAAAGGTCATCTGAATATCTTCTTTGGAAAAATGTTTATTCAGAGTATTTGCCCATTTAAAATTGGATTATTTGTTTTTTTGTTATTGAATTCTATGAGTTCCTTATATATTTGGATATTAACCCCTTATCAGATATGTGGTTTGTGAATACTTTCTCCCATTCTATAAGTTGCTTTTTCATTAAATTAAAAAAAATTATTGTTTTATTTATCTGTTTTCGGCTGCACTGGGTCTTCTTTGCTGCGTGGGTTTTTCTATGGTTGGACCAAAGGGGGCTGCTCTTCAGTTGTGGTGGCTTCTCTTGTGGAGCATGGGCTCTAGGGCCTGTGGGGTTCGGTAGTCGCAGCACGTGGCTTCAGTAGTGGCAGCTCCCGTGCCCCAAAGCACAGGCTCAGTAGTTGTGTGCACGGGCTTAGTTGCCTCACAGCACTGGGGAATCTTCCCAGATCAGGGACTGAACCCTTGTTTCCTGAATTGACACGTGGACTCTTTACCACTGAGCCACTAGGGAAGCCCTGCTTTTTCATTTTGTTGATTGTTTCTCTTTTTCTGTGCAGGAGCTTTTTAGTTTGATGTGTGAAAGTGAAAGTGTTAGTCACTCAGCTGTGTCCAACTATTTGTGACCCCATGGACTATAGCCCGCCAGGGTTCTCTGTCCAAGGCATTCTCCAGGCAAGAATACTGGAGTGGGTAGCCATTTCCATCTCTAGGGGATCATCCTGATCCAAGAATCAAACCTGGGTCTCCTGCATTACAAGCAGATTCTTTACCATCTGAGCCAAACTAAGGAATCCCTTAGTTTGAGGTAGTTCCACTGGTTTGTTTTCATTACTTGTGCTTTGGTGTCATATTCATAAAAACACCATAAAATCATTGCCAAGACCAATGTTAAGGAGCTTTTTCCATTTTCTTCCAGGAGTTTTATGGTTTCAGGTCTTACAAGTCTTTTATCGATTTAAAGTTAATTTTTGTGAATGGTATGAGATAGGAGTTCACTTTCATTCTTCACATGTGACTGTTCAGTTTTCCCAACACTGTCTGTTGAAGAAACTGTCTTCTCCTCATTGTGTATTCTTGGGCCTCTGTCAGATAGTAGATGGTTGTACATGTGTGGGTTCAGTTTTGGGCCCTCAGTTCTGTTTTATGTGTCTGTTTTATGCCAATACTATAATGTTTTGAGTACTATATTTTTATAATATAGTTTGAAATCAGGATGTGTGATGCCTCTAGCTTCATTCTTTTTTCTCAGAATTGTTTTGACTATTTAGAGTGTTTTGTGATTTCATATACATTTTAAGATTTTTTTTTTCTATTTCTGTAAAAATTGCCATTGAAATCTGGACAGGGCCTGATTGACTCTATGGATGGCTTTGGGTAGTATGGATGTTTTAACAATTTAATTATTTATTTTACTCTGTCTTAAAGGCTCTTGTGTGATTATTTCTTTAAGTGTCATAAGTAGAAAATACATCCCCTATGTAAGAAATATAGATGACTTATTTTAAAAAGAAAAACATCATGGGAACTTATCTCTCTGGGGTATACATGGATGACATATTAATAAGCATGATTATAAAGGAAACACAAAATAGAATAAAGTCTAACTAGATACTAACTCAATTTATATCTGAGGTTTCAAAATGTCAATGTCTTTTATCTTGATTTTGTGTGGTTCATTTTAGAAGATGGAAATATCACAGAAAAAGAGTAACATATTCATGTTCTGAAACTTGTCACAGAATTTCTGATTTGGTAAAATAAGAGGATATCTGCACTTCCCGAGAAGAAGTCAGACAGGTCTTAGGAGTTATTAAAAATTATTAATTCTCTGAGGACAGGAACAAAATTCCTTTAAACCTTTCTTAAAATAGGGCTCATTTCATATCAAAGAATTAATATGTCCCCTTAAGTATGTAACAAACAGCCAGGGAGTAATTGGGCTCATGTGGGGCTAGTGCTCTTCAAGATCCTTGGTTTTTTTTTTTTTTTTTTTTTTTCTGTTTAAATTTATTTATTTATTTATTTATTTTAATTTTATTTTATTTTTAAACTTTACAATATTGTATTGGTTTTGCCAAACATCGAAATGAATCTGCCACAGGTATACACGTGTTCCCCATCCTGAACCCTCCTCCCTCCTCCCTCCCCATACCATCCCTCTGGGTCATCCCAGTGCACCAGCCTCAAGCATCCAGTATCGTGCATCGAACCTGGACTGGCGACTCGTTCCATATGTGATATTGTACGTATTTCAATGCCATTCTCCCAAATCATCCCACCCTCTCCCTCTCCCAGAGTCCGAAAGAGTGTTCTATACATCAGTGTCTCTTTTGCTGTCTCATATACAGGGTTATTGTTACCATCTTTCTAAATTGCATATATATGTGTTAGTATACTGTATTGGTGTTTTTCTTTCTGGCTTACTTCACTCTGTATAATAGGCTCCAGTTTCATCCACCTCATTAGAACTGATTCAAATGTATTCTTTTTAATGGCTGAGTAATACTCCATTGTGTATATGTACCACTGCTTTCTTATCCATTCATCTGCGGATGGACATCTAGGTTGCTTCCATGTTCTGGCTATTGTAAACAGTACTGTGATGAACATTGGGGTACACGTGTCTCTTTCCCTTCTGGTTTCCTCAGTGTGTATGCCCAGCAGTGGGATTGCTGGGTCATAAGGCAGTTCTATTTCCAGTTTTTTAAGGAATCTCCACACTGTTCTCCATAGTGGCTGTACTAGTTTGCATTCCCACCAACAGTGTAAGAGGGTTCCCTTTTCTCCACACCCTCTCCAGCATTTATTGCTTGTAGACTTTTGGATCGCAGCCATTCTGACTGGTGTGAAATGGTACCTCATAGTGGTTTTGATTTGCATTTCTCTGATAATGAGTGATGTTGAGCATCTTTTCATGTGTTTGTTAGCCATCTGTATGTCTTTATTTTTGAAAGACTTCATTTTGGAAATGCCTTGTCAGAAGTAGAAAGAAAGAACAAGGACAAATCCCTGGTGCATGTAGAGGATTCTTCTTTTTTTTTTTTTTTTAGCTTTCATTGTCTTTTGCTCTTATTGATTTATATTACTAATAAATGCAGTATTTTGCAGTTTAACAAGCAGTTTACTATTCAGTTGTATGATATGGGACAGGAATGTAAAATTTAACCTTTCTCCTTATAGTCCAACGTGGAACATATTATATACCTCTCTATCTGGCCCCCCTATCTAGCCATACATTTATGAATATATATTGTACATATATCTGTTCATATACACATGTACATGTATATACATGTGTTTATATATAAGAATAACACATACATAAATAATATATTGTACATAAATGAAATAAACTCCTTTATTTGCCTCTTTCCTTTCCCTCCTTGCCAATAATGTCTCTTTTTTCTTTTCCTTTTCTTTAGCCTTCTTTTCCTTTTTTACTGTTTTCCTTCCTTCTTCTTTCTTTCTTTCTTTATGCTATCCTTGGGATAGCTTTTTCAGCTTTTTGTTTTGACAGCTATTGGGAGTACCTTTTTCTAAGAGCTCCCCGTGTTTAAACTCGGGAAAAAGAGTTGTGCTTCTAGCCAGAACATCCAGCTATATTAGTTTACAAGATATATGCCTAGCTTCTTCACGGGGCACAGTGTGGCCAGGGATTGATGCCTGAAGATGTGCCACCGGGGTGTGCCCTTCTGTTTTGACATCATGATGGTAAACCATTATGCTTGTTGTGGTACACTATCATGTCTGTATAGAAGTTACAGGATGTGCAGAGTTCATTCATCACAGTCCGTTTTTTTATCTGATATTGACACCAGTTCTATAAAGAGGGAATGTCAATGCCATTTTATAATTAAAGGTTAAGTTTCAAACCCAACATTGGGGAGATCCTTAGTGACCTCTTCTTCCTCCTCCTGATTCCTTTCTCAATCTACACGTAAATCTTAGGTGTCCATGTTCCTACATGACAGCCTGAGAACCCCAACATTGATCAACCTACCACTAACCTATAATGTTATCCTTTCTCTTGGTCATAGTTTATTGGCCTAAAGGTGAATGCTGGATCTGAACCGTATTAATCGGGGTTCATCTTTGGGATTTTAAAAACTAGAACTGAAAATTCAGCACCTCTTCAGTGGCACAAGTTTTCAGAGGATTTGTCTCCATCATTTCACTGAAAATAGCTCTTATCAAAGTCACCTATGAGCCCCTGTGATCCTGTTGCTGCTGCAGCTGCTAAGTCATTTCAGTCGTGTCCGACTCTGTGTGACCCCATAGATGGCAGCCCACCAGGCTCCCCCAGTCCTTGGGATTCTCCAGGCAAGAACACTGGAATGGGTTGCTATTTCCTTCTCCAATGCATGAAGGTGAAAAGTGAAAGTGAAGTTGCTCAGTCGTGTCTGACTCTTTGTGACTCCACCTACTGCAGCCCACCAGGCTTCTCCGTCCATGGGATTTTCCAGGCAAGAGTACTGGAGTGGGGTGCCATTGCCTTCTCCATGTGGTCCTGCTAGGTGGTCAGTTCTCAAGCCTCATTTCTCTCCACCATTCAGCAGCTTTTAGCATGGTCGATCACTTCTTCCTCCTCTGTTTTCTCAGATGGCTTATGGGATACCATTCTCTCTTGCTTCTCCTCTTATCTTGCTAGCTATTCCTTCTGAGCCTTCTTTGCAGGCTTGTTCCAAGCTCTCAATCTCTAACAGTTGAGGAGGTCTGGGGCTTTGTCTTCAGGCTTCTTCTACTCTCTGTCTTAGGCTACCTTTGGTTCTCTCCACCTTTACCACCACATCCAGTACTTTAGCATATAATGTTGACTAACTGCCTTCAAAATATATTCAGCATATGATCATTTCTCACCAACTCTACCACATTATTTCTTATCTAGATTATTGAAATAGCCTCCTAAATAGGCCCCCTGCCTTTGCTTTCCTCCCCTCCAAGTTAATCTCCATGCAGCAGCCAGAGTGGTTCTACTCAAACAGAAGTCAGATCCTTTCACTTCTCAGCTCAGTATTTTCCAGTGATGTTCCATCTCAGAGCAAACACCCAGAGTAAACATAGTGATCTTGGATCTATTAATATATGACCTGGCTACTGTTACCTTTCCGATCTTGTCTCTTGGTACTCTTCTTTTTCCCAGTTCTACTCCAGTATACTGGCCCCTTGTTTGTCCTTGAACATGTCACGTGTATGTTCCCACTTAGGGGTCTTTGTATTCGCTGTTACACCAGATTTTCTTTTTACTTTCTCCCTAACTTCATGGTTTGTTCAAATATAACCAAACAGTAGAAGACTTTCCCTGACCACTTTTACAAAATAACACACCACCACTACTGCTGCAGCCACTCAGTAGTCCCTAACCTCTTATGCTTATTATTGTTCTCTACAACAGTTAATACTGCCTTATATATTATTTGTGCATATGTCTGTTCTGCGACTTTCTCCACTCCACAAGTACACGAGTCCCTGAGGGCAGATATTTTCCTTGTCACTACTATTTTGCTAGTGCCTAGAACAGTGCCTGCTCAGTCAGGCTCAAAGGCAACAGCTATTGAGTGAATATATAAATTTAATAGCCTAGATCGGAGAAAGGCAGGGAAAACCAGTCTGAAAAAAAAAAAAAAGAGAGAGAGAATGAAGCTAGCTTGCTGGGAGGAGCAGAGACCAGATGAAAGGTGAGTCCTGGCTGGGCCTGAGTCACTGATTGTTCCAGGTGCTCAGGTGCATTTCTGATCTCCTGCAGCTTGGTGGTTCAGCTCTCCCATGTAATTTATGGTCTTTAGTGTTTAAGTGGCCTTAAGTTTCTGTATCTACCAGAGTCCTAACAAGTCTGCCACAGTCATATGTACAGAAGGAGCTATAGGGCCAGAATCCAGATCTTGGATTTTTAGTCCAGCATGATACAGGCATTTCTGCAGTTCAAAGCCCTTACATGATTACAGGGCCAAAGATGTAAGTGCCAAAATCCACTTGAAACAAGGACACAGAGGGTGTCAAATGTGAATGACTTTCTGCTAAACTTGCTAAATATCTGCTTTTCTCCTACAGAAAGTGCAATCGATTTTATTATAAATGTACATTTTCAGGATCTGAAAAGGTACAAGCAAACACATCATCTTTGAGTGCTCCATAATTGATTGATACATGATGTTAAAGAATAAACATTAATTGCATGAATGACTGGATGAATCCTCCAATGTTAGGTTGGAAGGAATGTAAGAGGCAGTTTCATCCATTCAGAGAAATATGATCGACCCAGGATAACTTGCTCAGTGACAGAACTAGAACCGGAACCCTACTATCCCAAGTCTGACCCTCTACCAGCCTCTTTCTTACTACACAGGATGCCTCATTCTTCTCCTCTCCCTTGCCCTCCCACTCCCATTCTGTTAATAATCTCTCCATCAACAAATTGTGGCTAATGCTATTTAGTTGTCTGTAAAGACTGTGGTGACAGATTTTTAAATGAACTCAGGGTAACTGAAGACTGTAAGATGGAAGGGAATCTCACACAAGCTGTGAATGAAATATAAATCAATCAAAACTCAGCAATTTATGAGCTCACCCATGTGGAAGAACAATAACTTTAGAATATGTCACAAAGGCAGATTTAAGGAGTAGACTTTTTAATATTTCTATTTTAGACTGAGAAATCAGTTATTATCTCAGAGCTAAATTCTACTTTGCACTATCTACCCAGGACTCTGGGAAAAGGTATAAATTACCAAATGAAGTGTAAAAACACTAAATGTTGCTTAATTCTTGATAGTTTTGGTGAGATGAATGGTATAAAAATAAGGAAGAGCTATAGTATATTAAAAAGAATAAAAAATATTTATTGTCACACATGCACAGTTTTAGGTTATATGAAATCAGAGTTTCTTCAAATTTGGGAGATCCACTTTAGGATATCAGCATGGGAATATGTCACCTCCTACTGTATGTCCTTTAAAATATGTTATTTATTTATTTGACTATGTTGGGTCTTCGTTGCTGTGTGGGGGCTTCCTTTAGTTGCAGCAAGCAGGGGCTACTCTTCATTGTGCTCAGGGTTCTCATTGTGGTGGCTTTTCTTGTTGCAGAGCACAGGCTCCAGAGCATGGGCTCAGTGGTTGTGGCACATGAGTTTAGTTGTCCTGCAGCATGTGAAATCTTCCTGGATCAGGGATTGAACTGGTGTCTCCTGCGTTGGCAGGCAGATTCTTAATCACCGGACCACCAAGGAAGTCCCTATATGTTTTTTCTTGAGTAACCCTGCTTATATTGAAAGCATGGGAGAGAGAACCTAATATGCCCAGTCTGGGCCATATTACACCCACTGACCAGAGGAGAGTAGGCTATATACCCTGCCAAAGGGGAAGGGTAGTTCTCCAAGACAGAAATGGAGATGTATTTATCAAAATAAGAGGAGATGTATGCTAGAAAGGGAGAAATAACAGGTGTCCACTACTGTCCCCTAGATCTGTCCCTTTGCTCTTTCCCTCATGTTACCATGTTATCATAATGTGTTGAGAAAGCAGGATATGGGGCAAAGGGGCCTGGATTTTAAGACTTAGACTTGAGCTTCAGCTCTCTACAATCTTGGGCTAGTCATAATAACCTTTGTTTTTTCCATCTATAAAATTAGAGGTTTTTAACATGTTGAAAAGATTTCTTCCTATTTCAAATGATAAGACTACTGTGCAAACTTGGGTGCTGTCCATGGTTCTGCCAATTTAAAGTGAAATCTTTATAACTTTACTTCAAAGGCTTTGTTTTGATAAATAAGCCAAACTTGAGTTTATTCTGCTTAAACACCAGGAATCTGAAGGCAGACACACAAGTAGCCACTCCGATTGGGATAATAGGGAGCTGTGGAGGAAATCTTAGACTGGGCATTAAGAGGATCTGGTGCAGTACTTATCTGTGTTTGTCTGGTATTCATTCACCTTTCTTCAGTTAAAAACACCGCAGTTTTCCTTTGATCAGTCAGTCATCCCCTATCACGCCATACGATTCAGGTAGATTTGACCTCTCCCTTTCTTCCCCGCTGCATTGACCCACCATTGTTGCAGTGAGGGATCGCAAGATCTTGAACTGGGCTGAATTAGATGAGAGCTCCAAAAGAGCTTTAGTGGCCAGTATCAGTTAGGGAAAGCTTCACTACTTTGGAGGACAAATAGGACAGGAACAAAAGCGAAAACAAAATAAAAGAACAGGACTTGAGCATAGAATACATTGGTCTCAGGTGCTGAAGAGAGGACTATGCCAAGGGGTGCATTGCTTTATACATCCTCCCATCAAGAGGAGAGAGAAGGTCACCTGAGTCCTTGAGGAGGGTGTCCTCCATGAAGCCATCCATTGGAGAGAAGATATAAGCATCTGTTCAAGCAGATCAGCAGTACTTTGAATCAAAGACCAGTCAAGAAGCAGAGTGAAGTTCAGGAAGGGTGATCAGTGGTCGCATTGGAGTAAGAATGAAGAGTTTAATTTCTCAGCATTAGCTGAGATTTTGATTGCAACAGCAGGCATAAAACAAGTACTTTCCATACAGTGAGGTAAATGCAAGGATATGTCCGAGACATTGTAGAAATATAATGGGTGGACATATTATGTGGTATTGTGATGAGACTGTTTAGAGATTAGTCCTCATTAGAAAGATAAGATGCACAGTAATATGGGAGAAAGATTCATTGCAGGCATAAAGTACAGCACAAGCAAGGAGCAAGAGTAATTGAGGGACGGTCAGTGGGCATGTTCATGAGAATCAGTAGGTGTATTTGTGGAATTATGACCTGTTCAGTGCTAAGCTGGTGTCTAAGCACAGGCAAGGACAGATAGGAAGTGAGCTGAAGAAGGAAGCAAGGCCTTAGATACCATGAGAAAGAATTTGGACATTTCTGTGTAGATGAGATTGGTAAACCATGGGCTAATTCTGACCCTCAGATATTGTTTGACCTATACAACATTATTTTAAAAACTGAAATATCATTTAAAATTTAGTAGGAGGCTTCACATATCAAAAAATTTAGATTTCTGGTTTTCTAGAAAAGATTAGATCTGGCAATCCTGGACCTACCTGGTGATATGGTAAAAAATGATATGCAGAAACCAGTAATGGGGCAAATGTACTTCCAGTTCCCAACAACCCCCACAACCACTGATTCCTCAACTGGCAGCCAGCCAACCTCTGTCTTTTTATCTGTATGATCCTTGTAGTAATGAGAGTACCTGAGATATTCAAAGTCTGAGTTGCCCTCAACATGCTAGATGTATACTGTCTGATCCTCAGTTTCCTCATCTCTTAAATCCTAACTAGTTTATTTCCAGGGTCCCTTCCTGCTTCATCATTGTATGATTTTGTTAATATTATAATTAAAATAGTGATAAAAATGTTCTAGCATTTTGCAGTTTTCAAAGATAAGTACAACTCCTGTGAGATAAGTACTATATTCCTGATTGAATGGACTGAGATCCAGAGAGACTAAGAAATAAATCCTGTGCCCTTTCTCTCACACAACACTATACTGTACTGCTGTCCTTGGATTTCCTTCTTTCTAATATTCCCTATGGTTGATGCATAATGATTAAAATAGCAAAATGCAACCAATTAGCATATATGAGATCAAATGTATGAGGTGCAACTCCAGGCAACGGGACAGATTTCATATGACAAAGAAAAATTATATATTTAACCCTCATGTTTCTTGTAAGATGTTTTGGCATCTTGGGGAAGAAGGAACTAAAACTGAGCCCATTAAGAAGGTTTTCACTCAGTTCTTTTCAGACAATTTATTCAAGCATAACATCTTTGAAGCAATTTTGTAATCAAATCTGAAAACAAGTTTTCAATCCTCGGATGCAAAAAAGCCTGGGCTAGTGAGGCTGAGAGGGTGTGTCTACAGGGAATGCAAATGTCACTGGTGCCATATACACCAGAAGCTTTGGCTTTTCTCATGTGTTCATCTAAATAGAGAGGTAGGAGAGGCAAGGGAAAAAATACATAAAAGTAGAGGAAGCCAGACTTCTAATGATGGAATAGCTCGCTTTGTTCATGATAACTGACAAGGTAATCAGAATACCAGACTTATGAGGTCATGTCCAGCAACCAGATGTTTTGCTTCATACAGGTGAATTTGAAGTTGCTGGAAAAAAGAGACTGATACACAGCTGAATTACAGGAGGCTTAATGATTCACATATGAAAGAGAGGCCAGAGACAAAAGCTCATTTCTCCAGTTCATTCAAGAAAATGTGTGGGGCCTTCCCTGGTGGCTCAGTGGTAAAGAATCTGCCTGGCCAGTGCAGGAAATGTGGGTTTGATCCCTAATGCAGGAAGATCCCACATGTTGTGGAGCAACTAAGCCTATGCACCAGAACTACTGAGCTCGTGCTCTGGAGGCCACGTGCCGCAAATGCTGAAGCCCGCACACCCTAGAGCTGGTGCTGTGCAACAGAAGTTACTGCAATGGGAAGCCTGCACACCACCACTGGAGAGGAGCCCTTGCTTGCCACAACTGGAGAAAAGCCCACGCAGTAACAAAGACCCAGCACAGCCAAAAATAAATAAATACTTGTTTTTTAAAAAAGAAAGAAAATGTGTGAACTGGAAGATAATTAAGATAATGATGCTAACTCAGACAGAAAGGTGAGTGGAAACTTAGCATGTGGTTATGTGTCACTTCTGTTGGGGAAACAGGCATTGCTTAGGTGTCTTTATTTTTGTGTGTGTGAAGCAGAGTAGTTATTATGATCCTCTTGTGAATTAACATTTAAGTGGTATACATTATTTTGCAAAAGAGCTTTTTTTTTTTTTTTGCATGTTACATCTCAAACAGTCAGCTCCTGTCACTTTCTCCTGGTTCTCTCTACAGAAATTAAACACCAGATCAAGAGATTTCTCTTCCTTCCACCATGGTCTTAACCCTGAATTCTTTCCAGGGCTGATGCTCTGTGGTAAATCACCAGTACCTTACCTAGCTGTAGGGAGTCAAGTCACTTTGATTTTACTGTGGATAGAACCTCTCTACAGCCAAACAAGAGACAGGGATATACAAAGCAAAATTGAGCATGTCGACCTGAGATGGATCTACGTAATTTGAGTTTCTTTGAACCTACCTCTTTGAACCTAGGCCAGCTAAACTATTTCTTTTTGCAGGGAATAAAGGATCTTTCTGACTGAATTCCTAGGGCAACCCAGAGTTTAGGTCAAATCTGCTTTCTTTGCAGTCACTTAACATTTAAGCCTATTATTCCTTTTCCTGGAGAAGGCAATGGCACCCCACTCCAGTACTCTTGCCTGGAAAATCCCATGGATGGAGGAACCTGGTAGGCTGCAGTCCACGGGGTCGCTAGGAGTCAGACATGACTGAGTGACTTCACTTTCAATTTCACTTTCATGCATTGGAGAAGGAAATGGCAACCCACTCCAGTGTTCTTGCCTGTCTGAGAATCCCAGGGACGGGGGAGCCTGGTGGGCCGCCGTCTATTGGGTCACACAGAGTCGGACACGACTGAAGTGACTTAGCAGCAGCAGCAGCATTCCTTTTCCTGGACCTCACACTCACTTTTCTTGAACTGGCCTCTAGAAACATGTTTCACAAGTGTATTCTCTAACAGCGTCCTCTTGATTCTTTAATCCCATCTTGCCCCCCTTTTAAACCCTGGTATTTCCTCTTCCATCATTATTCCCTTCCATTTTAGTCTCCTTAATTGGGTTACACGTCATTCCTTTGATCTTTCTTTTTGACCTTAAGAATGCTGCATCTTCATTATTTATTTTTCTGATAGTCAACTTCTAACTCATCATGAATGAGAATTTCATTTTAAGAGACGAGACTTCTGGTCAAATTGGAAAAATAAATTATATTTGGACACATACCCTCTGCTCCAAAATGCAGACACAATGG
Organism: Bos mutus; assembly: GCF_027580195.1. Lineage (NCBI taxonomy): Eukaryota > Metazoa > Chordata > Mammalia > Artiodactyla > Bovidae > Bos > Bos mutus. The sequence continues at coordinate 72,211,644 of NC_091624.1, read as the reverse complement.
ATAAAATATGAAAAAAATAAAATCCACAAAAAAATATTAAGTTGACTTTCTGTGATTGCAGTTCTCATAGGTAAAAGCTGTTGAATTTTAGAAATTTCGTATCGTTCACCTTAAAATATAAGTGGACTACAAGCATAAGATTAAATGTCTCAGTATATCAGAAATGAACAAACTGTAAGTGGGGGGTGGGGCTGGAGTTACAGGACTGCTGGCCTTTGGGTCTGGAAGCAGGCAGTAACAGTTAGGAATACGGCTCTTTTGGGTAACAGAGCCTTGAAAATGTGTCAGGAGAGTTGGAGGACTGGACATAGGATTGTTACCTGAATCCAGGTACTGGAGTAGGACTCATGTCTCCTAAAAGAAATTTAAGGGAGAAAAAAACTGCTACCAGCTAATTCTTGGAGCCTGTACATCCCATCACATGCATGATTCGGAAGGAAGGAGACTTCAGGCTCCACAGTTTGACCAGCAACCAAACCAAGTGGCCTGCTGACTCAGTGACTTTATTGGTAGTAACCCAATTATCAGCCCAGGGTATTTCTGAACTGTCCTTAAGAGTTTGTATTCTGAATTGGGGTCTGGAGCACTAGGTAAGAGGCAGCTTCAGAACTCCTAGAATGGGAAATTCTAGCACTGAGTATGGGGTTGTGTTCAGTGCTTAAAATGTGCATTAGGATGAAGATCTTTCATTGTCAAGATTTAAAATTTTTAACAGAATGAGGAAAGCTGTCTTCTGAGAGCTAGAGGTAGAATTGAAATTAAACCTCAAGGCACTGACATCACTGGGTAGAAGATAATACAGGGTTTCCAAAGAATTTCTTCACATCCATGTATTCATCCACTCATGCCCCTTAGCAAATATTCACTGAATATGCACAGTGCTCTGTAATCAAATGCTTTTGTTATTTGCTGATTTCTTTACATGAGATGCTGTCCTCCAATTCTCTCTAAAGCTTCTATTTTACATCCCAGCTCAGATACTATCTTTTCAGAAAAGCTTTTTCCCAATCCTATAGACAATTTTAGATGCCTCTTTTCCTATGTACGCCCATAAGATAAATTGTAATGCTGTAGTGAAACACTCGTTTGCAGTGTGATTCTCATGGGCTGTCTCTACTACCTCTGGTATCAGTGCAGTATGTGGCACACAGCAGATACTCATAAATATTTGTGGTGTGTGAGTGAATAAATGACTGTTAACATGAAATGTCAGAATGAGGCACTGGTGTTGGGTGCTCCCAAATTTGAGGCTTCCTTTCAGTTGCTATTTAGGTAGAACTTACCTGAATGCCAGAACAGATTTCTCCAGCAGCAGGTGGAAGCAGGGATTCCTGCACAGACGGCAGCTGAAATCAGTGCTTTCAACACAGATGGGTTCTGAAAAACAAGCCCAACAGGTTTGTGTCAATTAGGGGTAAGTAGTTCTTTTTAGGGATCTGGAAATGAAGGCCCAGCTAAATAAGCTTCTGACTTCATGGTTCCACCTCCATGCAAATTACTTCTCAGCATCCAAATGAGTTGGCAAAAAAATTGAATCTATATTTTATCATGGCATACCCTTCCAGGAATTTTAGTAGTTGGCCATAAATCTCTGTACATGTTAACTGAGGAACTTTTCCTGGGAAAGCTTATTTTAGGTTAAGACAATGAGAATCAAAGCAACATTTATATAGCTCTATAGCTGAATAATTTTCTGGGTATGTTGATTGAGTAAAATAATTATTCCTTGCAAATACAGGTTATAAACACCTGAGAAACAAGCTTTTGTGGACCAACCTGGAACTCTTAACTCAATTGCTTGCACTGTGTTAGAAAACAGTCTGGGTTTCAAACAACAAATTTACAGATTTTTGGCACACAAAATTTGTGTTTACTTCTCAACAACTTAACAATGGCTCTCTGTTGCTGCTATATGTCTAAACTTTAAACCTGGTGTTCAAAGCCTTCTTACTTTTCCAGACTCATGTCCCTTGATTCCTCCAAATAACCCTGTGTTACAGCCAAACCAAACTGTGTGCTAACTAACTTAACAGTGCTTCCAACCGTTATGCATTTGCTCAAGCGTTCCCGACTCTTTCATGTTAAAAGCCTACAAAACGGACCCATGAATAATCAAGTCAAAATGATGTTGCACAAAATGCAGAGAAACCAAGAAGGGGGAGGGTTAATGTATTAAATGTGCTATTAAGAACTTAATTTTATTAAAAGTATTATTACTTAAAAAAATAAAATAAAAATAAAAGCCTACCCCACCTTTGAGAATCAACTCTAACCTTTTCTGATCTCTCTCAATTAAGTATGACCATTTCCTCTTGTAAATACCAAAGGTACTTTATTCCTATACTTAAAAAAAAAAATGACAGGGCCAATTATGGAGCAAATCCTACATACTGACCTTTACACTAAGCACTTTACAAACTGTTTAATATAATCCTCAGAACAGTTACATGGGGATGGGCATTAATTTCACATGTGCCTCTTCCATGGTGCTCACTCTGTCTATTGTCTCAATGCAGAGAGGGACAAGGTTCTAGAGCAGGGGTCAATGGATTACAGCCCCTGGAGAAGGCAATACTCTTGCCTGGAAAATCCCATGGGCAGAGGAGCCTGGTATGCTACAGTCCATGGGGTCACTAAGAGTCAGACATGACTGAGCGACTTCACTTTCACTTTCATCCATTGGAGAAGGAAATGGCACCCCACTCCAGTGTTCTTGCCTGGAGAATCCCAGGGGCGGGGGAGCCTGGTGGGCTGACGTCTATGGGGTCGCACAGAGTCAGACATGACTGAAGTGACTTAGCAGCAGCAGCCTGGTTTTGTAAATCAAGTTCTACTGGAACACAACCATACTTATTTATGTACATATTGCCTCTGGCTGCTTTTGTGCTGCAGTGACAGAGACCATATGGCCCACGAAGACTAAAATGTTTTCTATATGGCTCTTTACAGAAAAAGTTTGCCAACTACGGACTAAGAGATGGTAAAAGCACATGATGGAAGGATCCTAAGCCCCTGGTTAACATGTGGAACAGAACTCTTCATTCCCCTGCCTCACCAACCTGCATTGAACTGTGATGGAAGTAAGAAACATTTTTATTCCAATTGTGTGTCAAAACTTCTGGGTTATTTGACCTAGTAGTTAGCCTAGCCTCACTAACACAAAGTGATATAAGTAAAGCTATCTATCTCAGTTTCTTCTTTCCGTGATCCAGGAATATGTGAAGGCTGTGGTTGATTTCTCCTTTTGACTTCTGATGCCTTTTAAAAATTACAAATGAATATAAGAAAATTTCTAGGACCTCAAATTAGGAATATTCTTTACAAAATAACGTTCATGAAAGCCATGGCAACTGAGTTGCTAGTGATTTAATTGAGTAAATAAGCACCATAGGGGAATGTGGCCAGTGGTTCCAGTGAGGCTGCCTGCAGACCATGTGGAGAGGCAAGCTGGCTCTCCACACCCATCCTGAGTGTGTCTTTCAGAGGCAAACTACAAACTTGGAAAATGGCTGCACAGGAAGAAGCCTGATTGCAAAGACAATGCAGGGAATTTTTAAAACCTTCTTGCTACCATGAGCTCATCTAATTCTTATAATGTCCAGTAACAGGTGGGATGATATGTGTTTCCTCCATTCAGTTCAGTCATTCAGTCATGTCTGACTCTTTGCAACCCCATAGACTGTAGCACGCCAGGCTGCCCTGTCCATCACCAACTCCCAGAGCTTACTCAAACTCATGTCCACTGAGTCGGTAATGCCATCCAACCATCTCATCCTCTGTCGTCCCCTTCTCCTCCTGCCTTCAATCTTTCCCAGTATCAAGGTCTTTTCAAATGAGTCAGTTTTTCACATTAGGTGGCCAAAGTATTGGAATTTCTGCTTTGGCATCAGTCCTTCCAATGAATATTCAGGACTGATTTCCCCCATTATTGTACTCAAATGGTTCACAGGCCAGTTCAATTGGAATAAGATAAAGATATCTTATCATTTATTTTACATTGCTATATTAACAACATTATAAAATCCACTTAAATGGAAAATTTAAGTATATTCATAGTCTGTTAAGACCAATTTCTACTTAATAGGAGATGAGTGCTGTTTATTATAAATCAATCCTGTAAGAAAAAGTACAGTTTGTTCTCAAATAGATTGGAAATTAAATGTCACATTATATCTGTTTTGGGAAATCATAAAATACAGATTGACATTTGAAAAAAACACCATAGGAAAAAGGATCCAAACAATTTCTGCGGCTTGTACTTAGCTGGTGTTTGGGGTAGGGTGAGGTCAAACAGAAAACCTGTAAAGGTCTTCCACATGCCAGAGTGAGAGGAACTGAAACTAAAAAGCAAATATTTATTTGATCATAGTATCTCTTGGAAGAGCAGTTTGTGACATCTTATTATTCCTTCAATGAAAAATGCTAAGGAAAGGAACCCAAAATGAGATAAAGATGAACTTTCCCATGATCTCTGGCATATTAAAAGTGACTACAATTCCTACTGGGAGTTTGAATTAAGAGCCACTATCAGTTTATCGCTGGTCTGTATTTTCTTTGTAACAAGAGTAGCCTTGTCAGTAATCCACACATTCTCCAACAGTGGCCATTTGGGTTTCTTGCCCATTGCCTGCCTCAGGATCAAAGAATGAAGATGTTTATCCTCCTGTGGTTGTTGTTTCTTTGCTTTAACAGAACATAGTGATCTTGGAACAATAAAGCTAGTTACAGATTAACTGATCCTAACTTCGCAGTTCTGTGGAACCATCAAAGTTCAAGTTGGATAACTATTGCTAAGATTATTCATAAGGGCCCTCCCCAAATATTTTCCATATAAGATACAAGCATAGATGTATACTGAAAATAGTACATCTTTCCTGCTACTCTCCCATTCGTCTAGACTGGGGATTGCAAATTGGTATCCACAGCCCACATTCATCCTGCACACATGTTCTCTTTGCTCTGCATAAGGTTTTATAACCAGAATGATTGCACACAAAAGTCAAGGTTTGAACTTCTCTTAAAATTAGGACAGCTTAAAATACTGGGTCTGCATTTCAATATATCAACAGTAATTTAGAGCTAGAATTATATGCACCTTTCAGCCAGATGTGGTCCCCAACACTGCCTCTTGTCTTGGTCATGACCTGCCTCAGCCTTTACATTACCTGGCCAGTTCCTGTCACCACTGGACTTCCTGGCTCCCACTCCAGGGTTTCTTGCTGTCTCCCCTGCTTATCTCAGTTGTTTTAAATAGAAAGACGGCTGGATTTGGAGTCAGATAACCTTGCTAAGCATTTTAGATCTACCATTATGTGAACAAGTCACTTAATATCTCCAGTCTCCTTGCTTATAAAAATGCCTGAAGAAAAAGATGGAATGTTCTGAAGATTAGCTAAGGTAATGCATGAAAAAACAGTCTTAGTTTCAGGCACTCACCTTTTCCTGCAGAACCATTGTATCAGTCTTTACCTTGGTAACCCTGCATCCACACTCTTCATTCCTCCATTCCATGTTTTTGTTTTCCTTTTTTTGGCCACACTTATTCATGTGGGATCTTAGTTCCCTGGCTAGGGATTGAACCCATGTCTCCTCCAGTGGAAGCAAAGATTCTTAACCACTAGACCACCAGAGAAGTCCTAGGAGCTTAACCTTAAGAGCAGTGGGAAAGCCTTGGACAGTTTAAGCAGGGGGCAGGTGCAACATGATCAGATTGATTTATGATAAGGTAACTCTTTTTGTAGGGTAGAAATCAAATGGGAAGAATATCAGGTTGAATCTATGGAATTGCCACTTCCATACTTTTGGTCCTATAAGATGACAAGTTCATATTATTCCAGTTGATAAAGTGGGTGCACAGTAAACCAGTTAGGAGGCTAGCAACAGGTGATAGTGGTTTGGAATAGGATGGGTTATTGGAAATGAAGATAAATGGACAGATCTGATAGATATAGAAGGAAAAATCAGTAAGCCTTAGTGATGGTCACTGTAGGGTATCAAGGACAACTCATAGACCTATGTGCCTTAATGGGAAGTGGTGCCATTCATGAGTAGGCTGCGCTGGCAAAAGCAGGGAGGATTCCACTCTGAGTTCAAAGTGCCTTTGCAACAACCATGAGGAGCTGGACTTTGAAAGTGTCTCTACAGAAATATCTTGCCTTGGCTTTAGCTGGATTCCTAGGGGGATGAATGACCCTATGCTATGCTAAGTCACTTCAGTCGTGTCCGACTCTGTGTGACCCCAGAGATGGCAGCACACCAGGCTCCCCTGTCCCTGGGATTCTCCAGGCAAGAACACTGGAGTGGGTTGCCATTTCCTTCTCCAATGCATGAAAATGAAAAGAGAAAGTGAAGTCGCTCAGTCGTGTCCGACTCCTAGCAACCCCATGGACTGCATCCCACCAGGCTCCTCCATCCACAGGATTTTCCAGGCAAGAGTACTGGAGTGGGGTGCCATTGCCTTCTTTGAATGACCCTAGGCTATGTTAAATTACCAGCCAGAGCTTCCACATCATGAATGTTTTATAAATTAAGACCCTAAATCTGTGTGGTGTAGGCTCAGAGTTTTAATTTTCACAGGTAATTATTTTTGTCCCTCTCAAAACCCCAGGCAGATGATATACTTTTGCAGGGAGTTCAGCTCCATTCTTAGCCTCCTTTGGGCCTGAACTCATTTTTTTTTTTTTTTTGTAGGTGTTGGAAATCCAGCTCCCTTGCCCCCGGGGTCCATAACTCCATCTGAGATTCGTGGGGCCCCCTCCTGGTATCAGCTCATATTTGTTCCTCTAACTTGATTTCATGCCATTTTTGGCACCTGAAAATTCCTTTTTTTTTTTTTTTATCAAACTTGGTTATGTGGAAAATGTTTTTGTTACCTTACCTTAGTATTTCTATTTGGCAGGGGCCTATTTGGGTCAGTTCAGTAGGTGTAGTGGTCAGACGTGATCTAGGTAATTTTCTATACATATTATTAAAATTATTTTATACTGAAGCATGACATGCTATTCTACCATTTGCCATAAGTATACATCTCTTGTCACCAGAGAGGAAAATCCTGCAGACTGGTTGCTGTCTAGCACTGGGCTTCAAGTTCATAGAATATGAAAATGAATGCATGACCTGGGTCCTGAGCTCGAAATCCAGTGCTGAAAGGCAGCTAGTTTGCAGGAGACTGAGAAGGCTATATCTGATCCCTTACATAGTGTATGCCATCAGGAATTGCTGAATAAATGTCTGTATAATTGAATGAGAAGGGAAACAACTTTAATTGAGAAGATGGGAATTCTTGGCATAGCCTTCATGGTGGAATATAAATCCTGGAATTAGGACAGAGATATATAATCAGGATTTTTTTCAAGGCCAAGAATGGTTTCTAGTCTCAATATAGCGTGTATCTTATGGTTCCATGTACTCTCATCTATTCATAAAAATGCAGATAACAACAGTGCTATCTTGAATTCTTAGATTACATTTTTATGGATGATTCACTTAAATTCAAATATCATATACTAGGTATTTACTATGTGCAAAGGTTTGCTTATTTGTCTTTCTTTCTAGGTTCTATGAGGTATAAAGTGATGACTAAGACCCAGGCTCTTCCCTCAGCTACTTTATAGCTTAATGATAGGGGGTGGAGACAAAGGCATGCTATTAATAAAATAAAAATAACTACACCTTACCAAATGCTTTCAGTGTGCCAAGCATTGCAGTAAGGATTTTTCATGGATTAGCTCATTTAACACCATGAAACAGGCTGTTACTATCTTTATTTTGTCAGTGAGGGAACTGAAGCACAGATAGGTTAAGAAATGTATACAAGGTGACATAGCAAGAGAGAGACTGAGCCAGGATTGAAACCCAGTTATTCTGATTTCAAACGTCAAGAGTTCAAATATTCTGCTGTATGGCAGCCCAACTAATCTATGATAGATGTTCATACTTTAACAGATGTTGAAACTTAGGCTAAGAACACAAAGGAAGGGTTCAAGAAAAGCTTTATAAAGAAGTCTGTTTTTCCATGGTATTGAAGAATGAGTGGTATTTTGACAGATAGTGATGGACCAAGAGGTGTATAGGGTTAGGAAATTGTCTGAGCAAAGACAGAGGATAGAAGGCAGCACCTTGGCATGTGTGGGAAACAGCAAACAAACATTTCAGATGTCCAAGTATGAGCTGTCTGTGGGAGATACAGCAGGAAAGGAGAGTTAGATGGGCCCTAAATCTCAGATAAAGGACTTCAGAGCAGGAAGTAGGGAAGGGTGTGCAGCACTCCTCTCATTGTTGGTCATGAATATCAGTAAAGTCCATGAGCAGCCGAAGCTTCTAAAACTGACTTTGGTCTACTTTCATTCAAGAGCAGAAGTGGAGAAAAGAAAACATTGGATAACTCCAGAGGTTTTTAAATCTGCTCCGAGGTTCAAAGGCATGACATATACATATATCTATATATAAAATAGATAACTAATAAGGCTTGACTGTATACCATAGGGAGCTCTACTCAAATAAGCTGTAATGACTTATGTGGGAATAGAATCTAAAAAAGAGTGGATATATCTATATGTATAACTGATTCATTTTTGTTGTATAGCAGAAACTAACCCAACATTGTAAATCAACTATATTCCAATAAAAAATTTTTTTAAGATTTTTTAACCTGGGGGCTCTGGACTCATGAATAGGCTTCAGGGGGCCTGGCACCTCAGGAAATCAGGGACAAAGTTTTATGTTGCATGAATATATATACTGTATTTCTAGGGAGGTGGACCATATGATGCATCACTTCCTCTAAGCATTCATGGTCAAATGAATATTGCAAACCACTGGTCTAAGGAGAAAAAGTCAACAGTGATCTCAGTGGAGCCTTTCTTGGAGTTAGGAACTAGAACCAGTGTCCTATGGTGTATCCTGAAACTTTGAGATTCTGCATAAGTCAAAATTGAGAATTTGAATTCCCCACTGATGAGCAGAACTTTCCACAGAAATATCATTGCCATGCAGCAGTAGAAGCCTGCCTTGTGTCAGCCTCTGCATCAGAATTGAAGGTTACTTTGGCTAGCAGTCCTAACCAGGGAGGTATTAGGTAAGGCAAACTTCTCTGTAAAAGTATCAGTAGGAACTGGGTCATTTTTGAGCTTCTGTCCCTGAAGGTTTACAAGGGTAATAGGAAGCTGTAACTTCCAGGCAGATGACAGTTGTCTGCAAGGATTTCTACCATTAAACATTTAACCCAACCCACCAGAGTCACTCAATGGTAAGACAGGCTTGACAGTGAGGCAACTTGTGGGCCAGGCCTAAGAGAAAACCCTTAATTTCCTCCTATTTGTCAAGTTGTTGGTAACCTTGCCTAGCAAGCCCTGACATCAACTGATGCCAGCTGAGGTGACTGAGGGTGGGAAGTCAGAAATGCCAGTGATAAAAAAATATCCAGACAAATCCTTCGGTTTGCAGAAATAGTTGTGGTGGAGGCTGGTTTGGTCATTAATGGTGTGTTTTGCATGATGATACTCCTTGATAAAGAGAAACAAGAGTCCTGTGTGTATTAGTCATAATTAGGGCAGTCTGCGGGTGATAGAAAACTGAAGACAACAGTGACTTAAACATGATAGAAACTGATATGTCTCATGTAAACCAAATCTAGAGTTGGACAATCTGGGACTGGTTTGGCAGCTCCCACGATCAGCAGACAACTGGGTTCCCTCTAGCTTGTTCCTCAAACCTAGGAAGCTCCTGGCTCCTCAACTTCCAGCCTGGAGGAAGGAGAAAGAAGGGAAGAAAGAAGCCCCCTTCTTTTAAGGATACTTGATATTTGGCACGTGTGCTCAGTCCGACTCTTTGTGACCCATGGACTGTAGTCCACCAGGCTCCTCTGTCCATGGGATTTTCCAGGCAAGAATACTGGAGTGGGTTACCATTTCCTCTTCCAGGGGAACTTCCCCACCCAGGGATCTAATCCACATCTCCCGTGTATCCTGTATTGGCAGGTGATTCTTTACCACTTCTGTCTACATCCTGTTGTTCAGAACAAAAGGGCCAAATGAATGTTGAAGATGGTTGGAATGTAGTCTTCAATATGGGCATCCAACTGACCAGTGAAACATTGGATGGCCTAGTTCATATATACATACATGGACAATTAAATATCTCTGCACAGTGTCCTCAGAAAAGAGGGAATGTTTTGATGCTATTTTGATAACTCTAGAGACCTTAGTGAGCCTGGAGACTCCTCTATTTAGGTAATTTAGTTAGTTTTCCTCCTACCAGGAACGGCACCTTTAAATAGACCAACATCTTTTATTTTTGTCAGCAGAAGTGTGAGAAGCAAGATCTCTTCATTCACTCACTCGTTCACTCACTCACTCATTCATCTATGTATCAGTACTGTCATGGCAGAGATGATCAGCTCCTCACCACATTTATATTTCCTATCCAAAGTATAGAGCTATTCCTGGGAAGAAGTTTCCCAGCCTGGGGCTAGAGTTCTAAGCCTCTAGCCTGGAGGTGGGCCCATATGAGCCGCTTTTTCTAATAGAATGTGAACAGAGGAGACACATTCCTTCTGAGACACATTCCTTCTGGGAAAGAAGAAAAGAAAGAAAGTGAAGTCACTCAGTCGTGTCCAACTCTTTGCAACCCCATGGACTGTAGCCTATCACGCTCCTCCGTCCATGGGACTTTCCAGGTGAGAGTACTAGAGTGGGTTGCTATTTCCTTCTCCAGGGGATCTTCCCGACCCAGGGATCAAACCCAGGTCTCCTGCATTGTAGGCAGGTGCTTTACCACCTGAGCCACCAGGGAGGTCCTTCTGGGAGGAGGTGATTAAAAAACAAGCATGCTTTCTCCATCTCCTATTTTCCTATCTGCGTCTGGAAGCAAGGAACCCTGAGGTGTAGCAGATGGCAGAGCCACAGGCGGAAGGAGCCTGGGCTCCAGAATCGCCCCAGGAAAACTGTTCACCTTATATCCACATTGGACTGTTACTTGAACAAGAAATAAGCTTCTGTCATCTTAAGCTTCTGGTATGAGGGTGTTTAGTAAGTAACCTGCTCTGATACCATACTAGGTTGAGGGCTCAACTCTCACATCAGATAAAACTAGATCCAGATGTCACAGGCAGTACTTAGTAGCTGTGAGATTTCAATTAATCTCTAGTAATCTCTCATATTTATAAAAGTGTGGCTTAATAAAAGTATATACTACATATAATCAGAGGTATTGTGTCAAATAACTCAACTAATGGGTGATGTCAAAGGAAGGTATAGCCTGTTATACAAAGTAAAGTAAGTCAGAAAGAGAAAAATAAGTATCATATATTAATGCATATATATATATATTTAGCATGTAGAAAAATGGTATTGATTAACCTATTTGCAGGGAAGGAATGGAGACTCAGATACAGAGAATGGACTTGTAGGCCCTGTAGAGGAAGGAGAGAGTAGGGCAAATGGAGAAAGTAGCATTGACATATATACTCTGCTGCTGCTGCTAAGTCACTTCAGTTGTGTCTGACTCTGTGTGACCCCATAGTCGGCAGCCCACCAGGCTCCCCCGCCCCTGGGATATATACTCTACCGTGTGTAAAATAGATAGCTGATGAGAAGTTTCTGCATAATACAGGGAGCCCAGCCAGGCACTCTGTGGTGACCTAGGGACATGGGATCGGGGAAGGGAGGGAGGCTCAAGAAGGAGCCTCCTGCATATATGCACATATGTAAATATACATATATGTATAATTATGGCTTATTTGTGTTGTACGGCAAAAACCAACACAACATTGTAAAGCAATTTTCCTCCAATTAAAAAATAAATTAAAAAAAAGGAAGTGCTTCCCTGGTGGCTCAGTGGTGCAGAATCCACCTGCCAATGCAGGAGACATGAGTTTGATCCCTGGTCTGGGAAGATCCCATGTGCCTTGGGGCAACTGAGCCCATGCATCACAACTGTTGAGCCTGTGCTCTAGAGCTCCGGAACCACAGCTGCTGAGCCCACATGCCACAACTGCTGAAGCCTGTGAACCCTACAGCTTGTGCTCCACAACAAGAGAAGCCACGGCAATGGGGAGCCTGTGTACCACAACTAGAGACTACCCCCTCTCCCCTCAACTAGAGAAAAGCTCACAAACAATGAGAACCCAGCACAAAAATAAATAAATACAATTATTTTAAAAAATTTTAAAAAGGAAGATAAAGGCTGTGTCCATGGGGTCGCGAAGAGTCAGACACGACTGAGCGACTTCCCTTTCACTTTTCACTTTCATGCATTGGAGAAGGAAATGGCAACCCATTCCAGTGTTCTTGCCTGGAGAATCACATGGACAGAGAAGCCTGGTAGGCTGCAGTCCATGGGGTCGCTAGGAGTCAGACACAACTAAGCAACTTCACTTTCACTTTTGACTTTCATGCATTGGAGAAGGAAATGGCAACCCACTCCAGTGTTCTTGCCTGGAGAATCCCAGGGACGGGGGAGCCTGGTGGGCTGCCGTCTATGGGGTCGCACAGAGTCGGACACGACTGAAGCGACTTAGCAGCAGCAGCAGCAGCAGTATTTTCTTAGGACTGCGGTAGCAAATTACGACCAACTGGGTGAGTTAAAACAAGAAGACTTTATCCTCTAGCCATCCTGGGGGCCAGAATCCTGAAATTAAGGTGTCAACAGGGCCATGCCCACTCTCAGGACTTTAGGAGCTGATCCCTGCTTGCCTCTTCCAGCTCACGGTGGCTCCAGGCTGCCTTGGCTGTGGCAGCACAGCTCCAATCTTTACCTCTGTCTTCACATGGCTTTTGCCCCTGTCTCTATGTGTGTCCTTTCTGTCTCTTACAGGAATGTTCATTATTGGATTTACAGCTCACACTAAGCCAGGGTGATTTAATCTCAGGATCCTAAACTTAATTTACCTGCAAAAGTCCTTATTCCAAAGAAGGTCACATTTTGAAGTTCACATTTGGACCCATGCTTTGGAGGGTACCACTGAACTCATTGCAGGTGGGTATCCCAGTGGGAATGTCTCCTGATTGAGGTCTTTCTCAGTGGGCCCCTGATCTGCACTCCAACCTTCCCAAAGTGTTTCCATGTAACACTGGTTCCTTGAGATAGTAGGTAATGTGAAAAAGAGGGCTGCAGACAAATGAGTTTGGGAAACTCTGAGTTAAAGCTAGGCAGGAATTTTTACGGCAGGATTTCTGACTCTTTAATGTGTTGGTAGTCATTGTAAATCTTCATAAACATACGGAGTGCTCCTCAAATTCCTTTAATTTGGAAATCCTTTGAAAAAATGTAGTGGAGAACAATGGAGCTCTTCACAGGGTGAGGCTGCCTGGAATATACTGGGAAGTGACGCTCTTCTCTTTCTCTTCCTTTTCTCTTCGGAAGGGGAGAACTCCATTCGCAGGAGAGGCCCCATCAGAAATGGTACAAATCACCCCAGAGAGGCATGGAAAAGATCAAATATAATGCCAGATATATTCATCAGTGGATTTCCAGTTAAAAAAAGAGAACAATCCACCAGCTGCCTAAATATCCCATATGATTGTCACAGAGCTTATGCATCCCTTAGTGGACCATATTGGAAGTCTAAAGATACTTGCTAGGATCATGTTCCTGTTAGAAATCTATTGCCTAGTGATACATGTACCTATTTTAATTAGAGAGGCCGAGTTTTGGAACTGCAGAAGGTCTCAGAAATAATCTCTTCTAACCCAGTAATTTTACATATTAGGAAACAGAGGTCCAGAGAGATGACATAGTACAGAGTAAAACCTACTCAAGTTCACACAGAGAACCAGGTGCAGAGCTAGCTCTGGAAGTTACATCAACTGATTTCAAGTTCTAGGCTCTTTCTGCTACCCCAGGTTTCTTTTAAAATATTGCTTTAGAAGGAAAAACTTTTACACTGATGATTCACTGGAAATTTAAGGATTGGGGGATATTCTTCTAATTGAACTTTCTGCTAAAAGCCCTTTTACCTCAACTCTTGATTTTGGGAAATATTTCTAACATTTATTGTCTTTATTTAAGATGCAATTTATTTTTAAATTATGCATGATTTTTTGCATTTAATAAAAATTTAACTGAAGTATAGTTGATTTACTTTTTTGTATTTAATAAAAATTTTAGTCAAGGTATAGTTGGTTTACAATGTTGTGTTAGTTTCTGGTGTACAGCACAGTGATTCAGGTATACATATATATACATATTCTTTTCATCATGTTTTTTTACAGGTGCATTTTTTTTTTAATCTTCATTTTTTTTTTCCCACTCCTAAGCTGTTTTCTTTTTTACTCCTAATCTGTGTACTCCTAAGCTGCTGACAACCCTTCATTGCACAAGGCTGGATTTTAATCAGTGTTATTAATCAAGATACCAGCTCTGTTCTAGGGAGAGTGTATTGCTGGTACAAAGCTCATTTTCTGTGGGTACTTCTCGTAGTTAGAGGTGATTATAAGCCCAGGAAATAAACTTGTCTTGGAGTTGTCATGATAAATAAGCCCAATGGACATGATTTTCTGGCATTTAATTTTTTTTTTTTTATTAAATTGAACGCCTACTGGTTGTATGCATCTCTTTCCTGCAGTCCTTTACTGCTGTGGTTTAACAGTCATTCATTTTCCCTCCTAGTCTCCAAATGGAGTCACATGCCTCTAGTCCTACCCATTTTATTTTATTTTTTTGTTGGAGTATAATTATGCATGATTTTGCAGTGGGTTAAGTCTATCATCTGACCATTGGTCTCAGTCTCACATCTGACCACAGACTTAAGTGTAGAAACTTAATAGGACTGTATACGAAGGAGGTTCGCAACCTTTTATGAGATGTCAAATCTTCACTTATTTTCTTGTGACATTGTAAGTATGTGAGAGTAGAGGGGATGCTATGCAGTTGAAGGATTAGCAATATCTGGAATGGTAGTCTGACAGGAGCAATTGGTCCGCTTTTCAATAAAAATGATTACATGTGCCCTTGATGACATTTGTGCAATAATTCAGCTCACATTTATTATAGGGTATTGGGCTGAACATGCAATGACTTTATGATATTGCTGAAATTATTGTGTTATTTTAAAATAAGTCCTTTATATGAGCTTGTTTCATAGCCACTGGGTAGGATTTTTGTAGATTTTAATAATCTACAAATGATGTCATAGAGGCTGCTGACAGGAGCTTTGATGTCTTTTTTTTTTTTTTTTTTTAAATTAGGAAAGAGTGATTATTCTAAAGGTCAAAGCATAGAGGCAAATGAGTAGCTTTCCCTGGACCCAGCTGGGAAAAGATGTGAACCTAGGAGGCCTTGAAAAGTGGAACTGGGATGCATTTTAGAGGCAAATAGTCACTGTTCCCCAGTCCCTATAGTGGAGAGGTTTGTTTTCCACTCTTGCAGGCCTCTCCAAATCAGGGGTATGGGCTCTGTGATATCAGGTGAAACATAGTTCTCAGGAATGAGGTGGGACCTCTGAATACAGCAACTTGTGATTTGTTTCTTCCCCCAAAAGCAGAATGTGGCAGGGAAACAACTACCATTACTTCAAGGGAACTGAGAGCTTACTTGCTCCTGTCTCAGGTCCTTTGTCCTGTCTGTAAAATTCCTCCCCTAGATTTCCTCCTTGAGGTCTCAGCACAAATGCTACCTTCTGAGAGACCCGCCCTGTTTTCCTGGATGACCCAGAACACCTCTTTTGTTCTTTACCTCATCACCCTGGTTCATTTTCTTCAGGCCTCTGCTCTCTAACAGAAATCGTCTTGGTTCCGTATTTCCTTATGTGTGGTTGGCTCTGACTTATACTAGACTGGCAGGTACAGATGTTGTATCTCAAGGACCCACGTGGGACCTGGTGTAGGAGAGATGGAAGTAAAATCCAGGTAGGTCCTACTAGATTAGAAACTGGGGAGGCCATGCCTTCTACTGTAAGGCATCTCTCACACCTAAACTTTTTAACGAGCTCTTAGCACTATTTTCAATTACATATTGGTGTGTTTATTTCTTTAAGGCATATCTCTCTTACTAGGGCAAGGACTTATAACCATTTTGAGCCAAGATTCATTTTGCTACCTGGTGAAGCCTATGGACCCTACTCAGAATCCTGTTTTAAAATGCATAAAGTAAAATACATAGGATTACAAAGGAAACCAAATATTGAATTAAGATCATCAAAATATTAAAATATAAATTTGAGATATAGTTAAATATGGTTCTTCATTAACACATTGAATAACAAAACCTACCATAATTTTTAAGTAGTGATGAGAATAATCACTAATTTTTTTGAGATGTCTGAAAAAACTGTAAGGTGAGATAAAAATGCCTATGATTGCTATTGGTGATCTGGGCATAGATATTTTTAATACTGCTGTGTTTTGTTGCCTACGCACATGATTAAATCAAATGATAAATTGCAGTTAGAGATTAGTGAACATAAAGATGCAATTTCTATCATTCAAGCTCACCAACTCCCTGAAGTCTGTCCACAGATTCTAGGGGAATCTATGGAGCCCAGATTAAGAATTTCTGCACTAAAAAAATATCAATTAAATTTGGTTCACCATTTTAATCCTAGTCCATAAGGCACAGTAATAGGTACTCCTTACATATTTGTGGAAGGAAGAAAAGAAGAAGGAAGGAAAGAAAGATGCAAAAAAAGAAAGAAGGAGGGAAGAGCATTCTTCTTTGTGTCTTGACACTGTTCTAAGTGCTTGCTCGATGAATTAGTAAATGAAATCGCTGCTGCAGGCAGAACACTACCCTTACAAAGCTAGTCCTTAATAAATGAGGGGACCCCTTTCCTCACCTGTTCCAGTAACAGTCATATTCAATGGACCTGGGTAAGGTCCATTGTATATTACTGAAACCCACTGAGTGCCTCACCCATAGCTGACACAAAATTCACACTTGAGTGATAAAATGCTTCTTAGACTGAGATAACCATTACACTGTGAATTATCAGGTATGATGGATCAGTGCTTTGAGACTTCTGTTAGACCAATCACCTCCCCCTTTGGGCTGCCTTGGGGTCCCTTTCAGAAAAGTTCAGAGCTTTTGAGGCTACAGCCCTATTATTATGACAGCATCTCTGAGTTGGCACTAGCCCCATTACCACCACCTGCCCTTGGAAAGTCATCTTGGAAGGACCCTTCTTCCTGCTTCACGAGAAGAGAAGGCCCGTGAGGCCATCAGGCTTACTAGGAATCTGGCTCTATCAACGGACAGAGATTACATCAGCTGGAAAGATGAGCGGTTTGAATTACTGGTCTCACTGATAGGACTTAATGAAAACTCAGGGCTAGTGGAGATGAAATCTAATTCTTTATTCAGTGCTTCAAAACCAAATCCTAATATATCAGCATCACATACATGCCAACATACATCTCTTGGTAGCAGACACTTCTCAAAAATTTTGGAATGCTTTCTAAGACAGTTAAGGACAAATGAATATTCATGAAAGTGTTATAAAAATGAAGGATCTATTTCTTAATAGGGGAAAAAGAAATAGCTTGGGAAATAAACAGCAGTGAAAGGTGGCTATAAAAACTAGATGCTGTGCATCAGTTCAGTTCAGTCGCTCAGATGTTGTGCATGGATCCACTTTATTGAAACTGCACAGTGGAGTCTATCTTTCTATGTTATCACACAGATCAAGTAGTAAATGTTCTCCATGCTCCCCACCCATTGTACCCTAAGCTTCAGATCAGTTGACTTGCTCAACATGATACCAGGCAGTGACAAATTATACCCTCCTTGAATCACAATGCCCTATGAGTAATGGTTTGGGGCTAGAGATGCTTGTCCAGCATATAATCATCAAATTATCTTTCCTCTGAGTTTGTGAGGTATGTACTTTCTCAGATAAGATAGTCAAGATAATGGAATATGGATTAGGCAATGGGAGAAAACGAACTTCTTGAACTCCATAAAATTCCTGGTCTATCTGCAGCTGTGGCAGTGGACTTGTGGATCTGTGACTCCCAAATTGCTTCTTCCTCTCCATGTGGGATCAGTGGCCTTCTATTTGATGATATCTCAAATCTGTTATATTTTCCATACTGGAAAAACCATTGCTCATTAGAATCACGTAGGAGTGATTAAAAAAAAAAATAACCACAGGTTCCTGGGCCTTATTTCAGACATTTTAAAAATTCCCCATGTGACTGCACTGAGGGTTCAGAACCACTGCTCTAAAATTTCCACCAACTACTCTTGATGACTTCTGGTCATATAGATGGCTCTCACCCCACTTTCCTGTTCAAAAGACCTTAGCAGCTGTTCAGCTGAGCATCAAATAAAATCTTTTTCTCTGATGTAATCAGGAAAATTGAACTTTTGGGAGAGAAAGTGACCAAAAGACTCCCATATGTGAAGTCAGAAAGTAATACTCCTGGACTTCATCAATTGGGTCTCCATATCCCTTTCTAGCTTAGTCTGGAGTTGACTGTGCTCCATACTCTACCTTTCTGTCACACAGGGTAGCAGCCTGTCCCCTGAAGAAGTCCAGAATGTTTCTATCTCTTGTCCTGACTCATATTTCTCCTACATGCAATGCCTTCTTCTCATCTCCATCATTTGAAATCCTACTCATATTGTATCCATGAAAGCCATTCTTTCTTCAAGGCCTAAGTCAGCATCTTTTGCCAGTGTGATTTTATACCATTTTGTATTTGTATTTTAGCCTTTTCAAAATTCATATATAGTTCTTTCTAATAATTACTTCAGAAAGTTTTACAGATAGAGCAAATCCTATTAACATCCTCATTTTAACCTTCTCATTTGGGCAGTGTGACTTCCCTGGGGGCTCAGACGGTAAAGTGTCTGCCTACAGTGCGGGAAACCTGGGTTCGATCCCGGGTCAGGAAGATCCTCTGGAGAAGGCAGTGGCAACCCACTCCAGTATTCTTGCCTGGAAAATCCCATGGAGGAAGAAGCGTAGTAGGCTACAGTCCATGGGGTTGCAAAGAGTTGGACACGGCTGAGCGACTTCACTTTCACTATAGTCCACGTGTCTGTTTCTCCCACCTGAGTACAGTGACTTCAATAGTTTAAGTTTCTTTCTTACAATAAATATTTGTGGAACTTATTGCTTGAGTATTTAGCATAGCTTAAGGTTTAGGGTGCCTTATTTGAAGGACACCTGGCTATATCCAATCCAGTTTTTCAGGATGGTTCATAAGTCATTGTAAAGTCTTGGCAAGAAGATTGAGACATCCACCCAGCGGTTCTCAGCTAGGTGGTTGAATCCTAAGAGGCCTTTGGAAATATGTGGTTTTCACAAGGCCTGGAGGTGAAACCACTGGGTGATGTTTCAGGGGCTCCAAAGAGCTCCGGTACCACAGTGTTTTATGTCAGTGCAGAAAAGAATTTAGCTACAGGCAAAGTAATATATAAGTGATTTAATAGAACAGGGTGCTTGCAAGTCTTGTAAGAGGGCAGGCAAGAAATTCTGAGCCCTGAGAACTGGGCTACAGTTTTATAATCAAGGAACAGTGGGGAGCAGGGGAAGAACTTTTTTCTTTCTTGAGTAGACATAATACTTCCATCATCAGCTCTTCCTCCATATGCAGGGGAGTTTTCTTGTCTATACATGGTCAAATTAGGTCCATAAAACTAAAAATTATTGTTTTTAATGTGTGCAGAGAGCATATCCTAGGAATCATTAACTTACTGAGCTCACTGGGCGGGATGTGGTCTCATGCCATCATTGTCTTATTGTTTGGGGGCATGCTTCATGCTTCTTTTGAATGATTTTGTTGTGAAGCAAGCCTGCTTAGTTTTGTGGTTAAGCAAACGTACTTTCTTGAGTAATCATTAATTTACACAGGGGTCTCCCAGATTTTTTCTACTTATAATCCCCTGGTGGGATTAACTGTTTAATCACACCTACTTGTCCATTCACTCTGTCCCTATCATCCTCCATCCAGGTGTTTACCCTTTTATGCTTAAAAGGGGGTAAAAGGGGCAACAGCTGATCATTAGCTACTTCTGGCTGAGATGGGGCACAGACTTGCCTAGGGAATGAGTAAAACACCTGGCTGACTGTCCCTTCTCTGTTGGGAGAACTTTAAGTCAATGTCACTCTGGTCAGCAGCATCCTTTTACTCTCTTAGATGTTAAACATCGGAGCATGAGTCTACAAAAGGTGAAAATTAAAAGAAATATACCAAAAAGCATTAGCAAAATCATTAAAAGATATTATAGCCGTGATTTTGAAGATCTAAACCATTTTTCCCCAAACAGTTTTTAAATCTGGAAGAGGGTTACTTAAGGCTTTAATTTGTTTGTTTTTGGTTAGGCCCAGAATCTTAATGATTTAAATTTTAGGGTCTAATTGAATCTTTTACTCTCAGTTATAGATTTAATCTGTGCTGTTTTGTTTTCTTTTAATATTCTTTGGTGATGAGGGTGGCTTTCTTGTCCCTCAAGAAACAGAGTGATTCCTAATTTAATTAATACTTATTAATTAATTAACTTAATAAGTATCTTAAAGAAAGAGGACAATTAGGCACAAACAGAAAGCAGATAGAAACAAGCAGTCATTGATGTTGTAAATGATAGACACAGAGTAAAGGGACGATGTAGGTGATTAAATAGTTAATTACACAGCTGCTGCTGCTGCTATTGCTGCTAAGTCACTTCAGTTGTGTCCGACTCTGTGCGACCCCATAGACAGCAGCCCACCAGGCTCCCCCATCCCTGGGATTCTCCAGGCAAGAACACTGGAGTGGGTTGCCATTTCCTTCTCCAATGCATGAAAGGGAAAAGTGAAAATGAAGTCGCTCCGTTGTGTCCGACTCCTAGCGACCCCACTGGGAGAACCCCTGTTTGTTAATGATCACTCAAGAAAAAAGATTTGCTTAATCACAAAATCAAGCAGGCTTGCTTCACAATAAAACCATGCAACAGAAGCATGAGACATGCCCCCAAACAATAAAACAATGGTGGCATGAGACCCACATCCTGCCCAGTGCACTCAGTAAGTTAACAATCCTTCAGTTCAGTTCAGTCCCTCAGTTGTGTCCAACTCTTTGCGACCTCATGGACCTCAGGGAGCACGCAGTGCCTCCCTGTCCATCACCAACTCCCGGAGTTTACTCAAACTCATGTCCGTCGAGTCAGTGATGCCATCCAACCATCTCATCTTCTGTCGTCTCCTTCTCCTCCTGCCTTCAATCTTTCCCAGCATCAGGGTCTTTTCTAATGAGTCAGTTCTTCACATCAGGAGGCCAAAGGATTGGAGTTTCAGCTTCAGCATCAGTCTTTCCAATAAATATTCAGGACTGATTTCCTTTAGGATGGACTGGTTTGATCTCCTTGCAGTCCAAGGGACTCTCAAGAGTCTTCTCCAACACCACAGTTCAAAAGCATCAATTCTTTGGCGCATAGCTTTCTTTATGGTCCAACTCTCTCATCCATACATGACTACTAGAAAAACCACAGCTTTGACTATATGGACCTTTGTTGGCAAAGTCATGTCTCTGCTTTTTAATATGCTGTCTAGGTTGGTCATAGTTTTTCTTCCAAGGAGCAAGCAACTTTTAATTTCATGGCTGCAGTCACCATCTGCAGTGATTTTGGAGCCCAAGAAAATAAAGTCTGTCACTGTTTCCATTGTTTCCCCATCTATTTGCCATGAAGTGATGGACCTGGATGCCATAATCTTACTTTTCTGAATGTTGAGTTTTAAGTAAGCTTTTTCACTCTTCTCTTTCGCTTTCAGCACAAGAGGCTCTTTACTTCCTCTTTATTTTTTGCCATAAGGGTGGTGTCATCTACATATCTGAGGTAATTGATATTTCTCCTGGCAATCTTGATTCCAGCTTATGCTTCATCCAGCCTGGCATTTCGCATGATGTACTCTGCACATAACTTAAATAAGCAAGGTGACAATATACACCTTGATGTACTCCTTTCCCAATTTGGAACCAGTCTGTTGTTCCATGTCCAGTTCTAACTGTTGCTTCCTGACCTGCATACAGATTTCTCAGGAGGCAAGTAAGGTGGCCTGGTATTTCCATCTCTTGAAGAATTTTCCACAGTTGGTTGTGATCCGCACAGTCAAAGGCTTTGACATAGTCAATAAAGAAGATGTAGATGTTTTTCTTGTATTCTCTTGCTTTTTTGATGATCCAGCGGATGTTGGCAATTTGATCTCTGGTTCCTCTGCCTTTTCTAAATCCAGCTTGAACGTCTGGAAGTTCCCAGTTCACGTACTGTGGAAGCCTGGCTTGGAGAATTTTGAGCATTACTTTGCTAGCTTGAGAGATGAGTGCAATTGTGTGGTAGTTTGAACATTCTTTGGCATTGGAATGAAAACTGACCTTTTCCAGTCCTGTGGCCACTGCTGAGTTTTCCAAATTTGCTGGTATATTGAGTGGAACACTTTCACAGCTTCATCTTTTAGGATTTGAAATAGCTCAAATGGAATTCCATCACCACCACTAGCTTTGTTCATAGTGATGCTTCCGAAGGCCCACTCGACTTCGCACTCCAGGATGTCTGGCTCTTAAGTGAATGATCACACCATTGTGGTTATCTGGGTCATGAAGATCTTTTTTGTATAATTCTTCTGTGTATTCTTGCCACCTCTTCTTAATATCTTCTGCTTCTGTTAGGTCCATATTGTTTCTGTCCTTTATTGTGCCCATCTTTGCATGAAATGTTCCCTTGATATCTCTAATTTTCTTAACGAGATCTCTAGTCTTTCCCATTCTATTGTTTCCCTCTATTTCTTTTCATTGATCACTGAGGAAGGCTTTCTTATCTCTCCTTGCTGTTCTTTGGAACTCTGCATTCAGATGAGTATATTTTTCCTTTTCTCCTTTGTCTTTAGCTTCTCGTCTTTTCTCAGCTATTTTTAAGGCCTCCTCCAACAACCACTTTGCCTTTTTGCATTTCTTTTTCTTTGAGATGGGACTGCCTCCCGTATAATGTCATGAACCTCTGTCCATAGTCCTTCAGGCACTCTGTCTATCAGATCTAATCCCTTGAATCTATTTCTCACTTCCACTGTATAATCCTAAGGGATTTGATTTAGATCATACCTGTACAGTCTAGTGGTTTTCTCTTTCTTCAATTTCAGTCTGAATTTGGCAATAAGGAGTTCATGATCTGAGCCACAGTCAGCTCCCAGTCTTATGTTTGCTGACCTTATAGAGCCTCTCCATCTTTGGCTGCAAAGACTATAATCAATCTGATTTCAGTATTGACCATCTAGTGATATCCATGTGTAGAGTCATCTCTTGTGTTGTTGGAAGAGGGTGTTTGCTGCCAGATTATCTAATCTAAAATCGCCTAGCACTGCTATACTGTGCAGAGCTGTACTGATCTTAAAAAAAAAAAAAAAAGTGCTGACCTGGTGCTTGCCATTATGGGCACTCAAGCCTTTTGGTCTTGGATTCTGCCCTTTGGTGTTTCTCTCATATGGCATCTGTGGCTGGGGATCACCTTGCTTTTGCCAGTTTCACATTCCAATCAGTTCAGAGGAAATGTACAGAAACCTTAGTATTTTCCCTTAAAGGACAATGTGGTTCTCTGGCTTTCACTGTCTTGGCAAAGGCTTCCTTCTTTATAAACAAGAAACATCTGACTACAGATATATAAATGAAAATGATAACGAATTGGGCAGGGTGGAATTCCATAATCTGGAAAATTTAAGCCATATTTGGATAGGCAAAACATCATTTAGCAAAATCCAAGTTTTCATTTGGATTAAATCTTACTGGGCTCAGTCAGCTCTTTGGAAAACAAAATCATGTTCTTTTGGGGGCAGTGGTTATAAGTAATGGTTAAAATGGGTAGTAGAAAATATTCCCTGCCTGGTGTAAGACTCAAGGACATGGTGTCCCTTCCCTCATTTATAATCATGCTAGGTCTGAGTGGCAGCATTCATAATGCCATTAGAGTGCCTTCCTAGAGTCAAATCAGGGTTCTTCATAGAACTTTGTTAGCATATTGAAGAGTCTGACAATCTAACAATTGTCCACAAGAGGGACATATGGAAAAGTATGTTTCTTAAGAGGTGGACTCTGAAACTTGAATAGCCTTTGAGATAATACATCATAACTGAAAAAATTATCAGAGTTCAAAATGTGCCATATCAGAAGGCAAGCCCAGCTCTGATGGCAACTTCTTATTTTTTTAATTAGAAAAGAGATTAAGTGTGAGATCATGAGACTGGAAGAGATCAGGAAGAAGTCAATCAAACAGAGAGGACTGCACTTCTCACAGCCATGTAGCCACACTACATGTGTGATTCAAAGTGCTAGGCACTACGCTAGGGTATAGCCATGAGAGATTTCATGTAATCTTCTCAACAATCCTGATTTGAGATCAGAGTGCTAAATGTATACCCAACATCTCTGAGTTGGAAAGTGTCAAATCCAGAACTCAAGCCCAGGGCTGACTAAATATTAGCACACTTAGCATTATACTTTTCCTTCAATAATGTCAGTAAAGCATTATCTATTTAATGTGTTTTATTGAGTTAGGTTAGTACCAGCTGCTGAAACAAATAGACCCTAAATTTCAGTAGCTTAACAGAACAAAACTTTCTTACTCATGTTGAGTCTAATTGGCAGCAAGGGTCTGCCAAAAGAGGCTCATTCAGGGATCCAAGCTGACGTAGGCTCTGCCATCTTTGACACTAGCTCCCAAGGTTGCTATGGGTACTAACATCCAGAGGCAGGCCGGAGAAGAAGGATGAGGCGGGGACCACATGGCAAGTTTTCGTGGACTGGGTCAGCAAGTGACATCCATTTTTGCCCAATTTACTGGTCAAGTTCAGTTGGAAATGTAAACTAGTTTTGGGCCCAGGAAGAAAGGAAAAGGAGTTTGGTGAATAGCCAGCCAGCCAGCCAGAAAAACTTGTGTTTTTCTATAGCTATGAGAATGTAAATATTGTAAATAAACATTGTCACCTACTAAATACCAAATTCTGATAAGTTAAAAGTGAATAAAACCTGAATTCATGTCCTCGAGTCTAGTGGGGGAACAGAAATACAAACACAGAGAGTGATATGGATTATATCCATTCCATAGATATCCAGGCCATTTGGCTCTTAGGTTGCATTTATGTGTGAGGATCTTCCCTAGTTCAGAATTGCTGCTTTGCCTCTTTTTGAGGCCTTAGAATTGTTTACAGCAGGGCTTGAACTTAGGTGCCAGTCTAGTGTAGGTCTTTCCCCCTTAAACAAACTTTGAAGACTTCTGTGGTAGTCCAGTGGTTAAGAGTCTGCCTTGCAATTCATGGGATACTAGTTTGACCTCTGGCCTGGGAAGATCCCATATGCCACGGATCAACTAAACACGTGTGCAACAACTACTGACCCTGCGCTCTAGAGCCTGCAGCCCATGAACTGCAGCTACTCAAGCCTGCACATCCTAGAGCCTGTGCTCTAAAACAAGAGAAGCCTCTGCAATGAAAAGCTCGAGTATCCCCCACTGGCCACACCTGGAGAAAGCCCGCCTGTAGCAAGAAGACCCAGCACAGCCCAAAATAACTAACTAAACAAATAAAATTATTAAAAAACAAACAAACAAAAGAACTTTGATTATAAAGGGATCCATCTGTAGGCTCCCTAAGGCAACCCAAAGGCATGATGTTTACTGCCCACAAACCATTTTCACATTATCAAGCTGAATATGCATTCCACTTTGCTAGGCCTAAATAGGCATGCTTCTTAGAAGAGTACCACCTAAATTTGAGGCTAGCTACTGAGCTGTGTAGGTGATAGGATGAGCAAGATATTCTCAGAAAGTCACTGAGGACAAGTGTGCTATTGAAGACTTAGACAGTTTTGTCAGAGGACTTGACAACCTTCTCTCTTAATACCCATATTAAGATTTTGTACTGTCTCTTCATATAAGTGTTTTCTAAGTTTAAAGCTAATTTGGTATTAGGCTAATTTATCTATAATAGTTAGGACATAAATGAGCAAAGATGCTAAATGGTATTTTTAACACAAAAATTTTTTTTAAAATTATTTCATTAGCTTTCTAGGGCTTTGAGAATGGACATCAAAAGCTCACAGGAGAGGAGGACTGCAGAAAAAAAGAAATTCAGCACAAATCTGTGGCTGATGGTGTTTGAAGCCAATTGCCTGTAGGTTATTTCATTGGGAACATTATTCTGCTTCAGAAGAGGAGTTTAGTAAGTTACCTTAGAGCATATAGCACAATAAATTTAAAAAAATACAGATTTTCTAAATCTGAGGACGAGTAGAAAAAAAAATAGAATGGAAAGATGAGACCAAAGGGAAAACTGATGTATCACTAATCCTTAAATTAGTGGTTCTCAACTGAAGGTACCCAATACATTCTTAGGGAATGATAGATTTCTGTGAGCATTTAGTATTTTTGCATATTGATTTTTATGGTAATTTAGAAAATATATAAGAACGCTCTGCTGCTGCTGCTATGTCGCTTCAGTCGTGTCTGACTCTGTGCGACCCCATCCCTGGGATTCTCTAGGGAAGAACACTGGAGTAGGTTGCCATTTCCTTCTCCAATGCATGAAAGTGAAAAGTGAAAGTGAAGTCGCTCAGTCCTGTCCGACTCTTAGCGACCCCATGGACTACAGCCCACCAGGCTCCTCCGTCCAGGGGATTTTCCAGGCAAGAGTACTGGAGTGGTCTGTATGAGTACTTAGTACTGTCAACTGCAAATGGTACTTACCAAGAGCATTGCCAAGGACTGAACACAAAGGCATTTGCCATCTGCCTCTAGGGAGATTGAACCCCATGCTGCTATAGCTATTGACCTTCAGCAACCCCTGAGGGAGTTTAGGGTGGAGTGAGGCACTCTGTGCTCCAGGGAATCTGGTGGGACAGGTCTTTAGATAATTGAATGTTTTTAGGAACAGATTTTATGATCTTGCATCTCCTCATATCTAGAGAAGCACTAAATCCCTTCATGGTGACATCAGATCCTCATGACTAACAAAAAACCTTTTGTAAATTGAGTGATTCATGGTATTGAACTCCCCCTTCAGCTACTGCTGCTGCTACTGCTGCTGCTGTGTCACTTCAGTCGTGTCCGACTCTGTGTGACCCCATAGATGGCAGCCCAGCAGTTTCCCCCGTCCTGGGATTTTCCAGGCAAGAACACTGGAGTGGGTTGCCATTTCCTTCTCCAATGCATGAAAGTGAAAAGTTAAAGTGAAGTTGCTCAGTCATGTCTGACTCTTTGTGACTCCACCTACTGCAGCCCACCAGGTTCCCCCATCCCTGGGATCCTCCAGGCAAGAACACTGGAGTGGGTTGCCATTTCCTTCTCCAGTGTATGAAAGTGAAAAGTGGAAGTGAAGTTGATCAGGTGTGTCCAAATCCTAGCAACCCCATGGACTGCAGCCTACCAGGCTCCTCCATCCATGGGATTTGCCAGGCAAGAGTACTGGAGTGGGTTGCCATTGCCTTCTCCGCCCCCTTCAGCAAAACCTCATATATTGATTTTCCCCCACTGCCTCTTTGGAGCAGCTATCTGAGATGTAGCCTCCAGGGCTGAAGTCCTCATTTTGCCTCAAATAAAACTTAAGTCACAACTCTCAAATTGTATATCTTTTTTTAGTCGACAATACTGCCATGGTATTTTCATCCTTGGGATTGTGTTTGTCTTTACAGTCAATGAGAAAAACAAGAGATGGGGCCTAAAATCTAAAGGATATGTTTGCACCCAACAAAGCCTAAATGTCACTGCAACACACTATATGGATGAAAGTTTCACAGTGAGTTAAATGAAAAGAAAGAATGAAAGAATTGAGTTATCACACCATACACCAAACACCAAAAAAGATCTTCATGTCCCAGATAATCACGATGGTGTGATCACTGACCTAGAGCCACACATCCTGGAATGTGAAGTCAAGTGGGCCTTAGAAAGCATCACTACGAACAAAGCTAGTGGAGGTGATGGAACTCCAGTTGAGCTATTTCAAATCCTGAAAGATGATGCTGTGAAAGTGCTGCACTCAATATGCTAGCAAATTTGGAAAACTCAGCAGTGGCCACAGGACTGGAAAAGGCCAGTTTTCATTCCGATCCCAAAGAAAGGCAATGCCAAAGAATGCTCAAACTACCACACAATTGCACTCATCTCACACGCTAGTAAAGTAATGCTCAAAATTCTCCAAGCCAGGCTTTAGCAATATGTGAACCGTGAACTTCCTGATGTTCAAGCTGGTTTAAAAAAAGGCAGAGGAACCAGAGATCAAATTGCCAACATCCGCTGGATCATGGAAAAAGCAAGAGAGTTCCAGAAAAACATCTATTTCTGCTTTATTGACTATGCCAAAGCCTTTGACTGTGTGGATCATAATAAACTGTGGGAAATTCTGAAAGAGATGGAAATACCAGACCACCTGACCTGCCTCTTGAGAAATCTGTATGCAGGTCAGGAAGCAACAGTTAGAACTGGACATGGAACAACAGACTGGTTCCAAATAGGAAAAGGAGTACGTCAAGGCTGTATATTGTCACTCTGCTTATTTAACTTATATGCAGAGTACATCATGAGAAACACTGGACTGGAAGAAATTCAAGCTGGAATCAAGATTGCCAGGAGAAATATCAATAACCTCAGATATGCAGATGACAACACCCTTATGGCAGAAAGTGAAGAGGAACTAAAAAGCCTCTTGATGAAGGTGAAAGAGGAGAGTGAAAAAGTTGGCTTAAAGCTCAACATTCAGAAAACGAAGATCATGGCATCCGATCCCATCACTTCATGGGAAATAGATGGGGAAACAGTGGAAACAGTGTCAGACTTTATTTTTCTGGGCTCCAAAATAACTTCAGATGGTGACTGCAGACATGAAATTAAAAGACGCTTACTCCTTGGAAGGAAAGTTATGTCCAACCTAGATAGCATGTTCAAAAGCAGAGACATTACTTTGCCAACAAAGGTCCGGCTAGTCAAGGCTATGGTTTTTCCAGTGGTCATGTATGGATGTGAGAGTTGGACTGTGAAGAAGGCTGAGCGCTGAAGAATTGATGCTTTTGAACTGTAGTGTTGGAGAAGACTCTTGAGAGTCCTTTGGACTGCAAGAAGATCCAACCAGTCCATTGTGAAGGAGATCAGCCCTGGGATTTCTTTGGAAGGAATGATGCTAAAGCTGAAACTCCAGTACTTTGGGAAAGACTCTGATGCTGGGAGGGATTGGGGGCAGAAGAAGAAGGGGACGACAGAGGATGAGATGGCTGGATGGCATCACTGGCTCGATGGACATGAGTCTGAGTGAACTCCGGGAGTTGGTGATGGACAGGGAGGCCTGGCGTGCTGCGGTTCATGGGATTGCAAAGACTCGGACATGACTGAGCAACTGAACTGAACACCATAAAAACAGGCATAGGGTTCAAGAGAATCCTGTACGTAGTGATCAATTTTGTCATTACAACTTTGTCCATCATGCTTACTAATGCCATTAGAATGAACTGTATTAGTTTTGTCGTTTTGTTTGCATTAAATTTTGTCTATTTGGTTGGGTTCTTAAAATTGTCTGAGGGCTATAAATATAAGGAATTTATAACTTTATTTAGGTTCCTACGTAATTTGAGAAAAAAAACACAAGAGTTTGTGAGAATTTTGTTCCATATAATAACTAAAGTTCAGTATAGTCGCTCAGTCGTGTATGACTCTTTACGACCCCATAGACTGCAACACGCCAGGCTTCCCTGTCCATCACCAACTCCCAGAGCCTACTCAAACTCACGTCCATCGAGTCGGTGATGCTATCCAATTATCTCGTCCTCTGTCATCCCGTTCTCTTGACTTCAATCTTTCCCAGCATCAGGGTCTTTTCCAATGAGTCAGTTCTTCACATCAGGCAGCCAAAGGATTGGAGTTTCAGCTTCAGCATCAGTCCTTCCAATGTATATTCAGGACTGATTTCCTTTAGGATTGACTGGTTTGATCTCCTTGCAGGCCAAGGGACTCTCAAGAGTCTTCTCCAACACCACAGTTCAAAAGCATCAATTCTTCGGTGCTCAGCTTTCTTCCCAGTCCACCTCTCACATCCATACATGACTACTGGAAAAACCATAGCTTTGACTAGACAGACCTTTGTTGACAAAGTAATGTCTCTGCTTTTTAATATGCTGTCTAGGTTGGTCATAGTTTTTCTTCCAAGGAGCAAGCGTCTTTTAATTTCATGGCTACAGTCACCATCTGCAGTGATATTGGAGACCAAGAAAATAAAGTCTTTCACTATTTCCACTGTTTCTCCATCAATTTGCCATGAAGTGATGGGACCGGATGCCATGATCTTAGTTTTCTGAATGTTGAATTTTAAGCCAACTTTTTCATTCTCCTCTTTCACTTTCATCAAGAAGCTTTGCTGCTAAGTCGCCTCAGTCGTGTCCGACTCTGTGCGACCCCATAGACGGCAGCTCACCAGGCTCCCCCGTCCCTGGGATTCTCCAGGCAAGAACACTGGAGTGGGTTGCCATGTCCTTTTCCAATGCGTGAAAGTGAAAAGTGAAAGTGAAGTCGCTCAGTTGTGTCCAACTCTAGCGACCCCATGGACTGCAGCCTACCAGGCTCCTCCATCCATGGGATTTTCCAGGCAAAAGTACTGGAGTGGGGTGCCATTGTCTTCTCTTTGCTTTCTGCCATAAGGGTGGTGTCATCTGCATATCTGAAAGTGAAAAGTGAAAGTGAAGTTACTCAGTCGTGTCCAACTCTTTGCGATCCCATGGACTGTAGCCTACCAGGCTCCTGTTTCCTTGGGATTCTCCAGGCCATAATACTGGAGTGGGTTGCCAATTCCTTCTCCAGGGGATCTTCCCAACCCAGGGATCAAACCCGAGTCTCCCGCATTGAAGGCAGACGCTTTAACCTCTGAGCCACCAGGGATGCCCTCTGCATATCTGAGGCAGTCTTGATTCCAGCTTGTGCTTCATCCAGCCTGGCATTTTGCATGATGTACTCTGCATATAAGTTAAATAAGCAGGGTGACAATATACAGCCTTGACGTACTCCTTTCCCAATTTGGAACCATTCTGTTGTTCCATGTCCAGTTCTAACTGTTGCTTTTTGACCTGCATAGATATTTCTCAGGAGGCAGGTCAGATGGTCTGGTATTCCTATCTCTTGAAGAATTTTCCACAGTTTGTTGTGATCCACACAGTCAAAGGCTTTGGCATAGTCAATAAAGAAGAAGTAGGTGTTTTTCTGGAACTCTCTTGCTTTTTCCGTGATCCAACGGATGTTGGCAGTTTGAGCTCTGGTTCCTCTTCCTTTTATAAACCCAGCTTAAACATCTTGAAGTTCATGGTTCACGTATGGTTGAAGCCTTACTTGGAAAATTTTGAGCTTTACTTTACTAGCGTGTGAGATGAGTGCAGTTGTACAGTAGTTTGAGCATTCTTTGGCATTGCTTTTCTTTGGGATTGGAATGAAAACTGACTTTTTCCAGTCCTGTGGCAACTGCTGAGTTTTCCAAATTTGCTGGCGTATTGAGTGCAGCACTTTAGAAGCATCATCTTTTAGGATTTGAAATAGCTCAACTGGAATTCCATCACCTCCACTAGGTTTATTATTAGTGATGCTTTATAAGCATAATAACTAAAGCTGGGTCCCAAAGTTTGCAGTTACCTTCCTTGTGGTCAAAACTAAAAGAAAAATAAACTTGATTAGCTAAATATTTATCTTATCTGTAAGATATAAATACTGCATTTTCTCAGAAGGAGTTTTGCTGGCATTTAAACATGAGCAAAAATCCCTAGGGAGTACCTATAAAAGTGATATGCAGCAGAGGACAGTTAGTCCTTGACAACATCCCCTCTCAGGAAAACAGTGAGTTTAATGCCAATATTTCTATAGCATCTTTTGATGCAGGCGAAGGAGGATACACAAGAATTAGAATGACTGTCGTGGACCAAAGCGAACATACAACTAATTCAAACAAAATGATACCTGATTCATGTGAATCATGTGGAAAACCCTTATGAATGTTTTTCAACCATAGTTTCAATATATGCATAAATTTCTTATACAAATTTGAAATCCTAGTATCGTTTTCACAATTAACTTTTACATTTTGGCCTACAGCTGTAAATAAAAAAATTAAGATTGCCTTTTCTCCCTATCTCTCTACTAGGAGAAAAAGCAACTGGTTCTCTGTTATTCTAGCTTCCTCTTAGTACATGAAAAAATAAACATTTAATTTACTTATAACCTAATCCTTAAGATTTAAAATACATGGGATTTTCGATAAATTACCCCCTTTTCACATGTACTGTCAAAGAAGATACTGAGAATTATTCATAGGCATTTGGGGATGGAGGAGATTTTAGTAGTCATATCTGAAGTCAGAACTAGCCAATACATTGCTCTTATATAAGATTCCAGGTTTGCTTTTCCTATGGCCAATATTATTTTTCTTTGACAATCTTTATGTTTTATGACCAGTTCCTTTTTTCACATCTATAGTTTGTGGCTTATTATTTGTTCCTCTCTTGTTTTAGTTTGTTTAATAATTCAGTAACCAAGGGACTGTTTGCATTGAGAAGCATAATTTTGTTGAAATGACTAGAATTTTCAATGTTCCCGTAATGGTTTTTATTTATGACATCATGCTGTGACAGTAATTCTCAATGTGTATACTCTGAAATGATCCAGTTGCACAAGTAAGCATGTTCACCTTTAATAAATGACTGATGAGACCTCCTGTAACTATAACAAGGGCAAATCTGGCCATAAATATACAAGCAAATAAAGTGGCATTCACATGTTAATCAGGAGATAATTTGTAGGAATATTTTTTATACCATACTCAAATATATGGTACTAATATCTATATCTCTGCCTAAGGCAAAAATGGAGGACAATATGCTGATGTTCTTTTTCTGTTTTCAGTTCAGGTCAGTCGCTCAGTCATGTCTGACTCTTTGCAACCCCATGGACTGCAGAACACTAGGCCTCGCTGTCCGTCACCGACTCCCGGAATTTACCCAAACTCATGTCCATTTGTTGTAGCCACGCATTCCGGGAAACAAGCCCTCTCAGAAGGACAATGCAGATAGTGGAGTGCAGTTTATTATACCGGCGGCCCAAGGCAGAGTCTCCTCTTAGCCAAGGACTCCGACCAGTTTTTGTGAAAACCTTATATGCCCTAAGTATACTTGCTCAAACCCCCCTCCCTAAATTCCTTGAAACTAGTCTGGACAAGGTGAAAGAGAGATACGATCAAAGTTAACCCATGATTCATGTGTCACAAGACTAGATAAACAGTGGGTATTTATCAATAGGCCTGTGGTCATATCCCGATAAACATAATGGTATTTACCACTTTGTTATGTTACAGAGATAATTAGCATATTCTTTTAGGCAATGGAGAGTCCAAGTATAAGTCCTGAGGCTCTTTTATCCAAGGGTCTGGTTTTCCATTGGTATGCCACTACTATAGACACTGGGCACAAAATTCAGAGTCGCTTGGGAGTGTGACCATGCATGTAGCCTAATGTT
Source organism: Bos mutus (assembly GCF_027580195.1). Classification (NCBI taxonomy): domain Eukaryota; kingdom Metazoa; phylum Chordata; class Mammalia; order Artiodactyla; family Bovidae; genus Bos; species Bos mutus. The sequence continues at coordinate 72,178,215 of NC_091624.1, read as the reverse complement.
CACAACCTGGCCTAAGATGGAGTCCAGCTCTGTCTGTTTCCTCCTTCACATTGAGTTGGTGATGCCATCCAACCATCTCATCCTCTTTCGTCCATTTTTCCCCCTGCCCTCAATCTTTCCCAGCATCAGGGTCTTTTCAAATGAGTCAGCTCTTCGCATCAGGTGGCCAAAGAATTGGAGTTTCATCTTCAGCATCAGTTCTTCCAATGAATATTCAGGACTGATTTCCTTTAGGATGGACTGGTTGGATCTCCTTGCAGTCCAAGGGACTCTCAACAATCTTCTCTAACACCACAGTTCAAAAGCATCAATTCTTGGGTGCTCAGCTTTCTTTATAGTCCAACTCTCACATCTATACATGACTACTGGAAAAACCATAGCTTTGACTAGACAGACCTTTGTTGGCAGAGTCATGTCTCTGCTTTTTAATATGCTATCTAGGTTGGTCATAGCTTTTCTTCCAAGGAGCAAGCATCGTTTAATTTCATGGCTACAGTCACCATCTGCAGTGATTTTGGAGACCAAGAAAATAAAATCTGTCACTGTTTCCACTGTTTCCTCATCTTTTTGCCATGAAGTGATGGGACCGGATGCCATGATCTTAGTTTTCTGAATGTTGAGTTTTAAGCCAGCTTTTCATTCTCCTCTTTCACTTTCATCAAGAGGCTCTTTAGTTCTTCTTTGCTTTCTGCCATAAGGGTGGTGTCATCTGCATATCTGAGGTTATTGATATTTCTCCCAGCAATCTTGATTCCAGCTTGTGCTTCATCCAGCCCAGCATTTCTTATAATGTACTTTGCATATAAGTTAAAAAAGCAGGGTGACAATATACAGCCTTGACATACTCCTTTGCCAATTTGGAACCAGTCTGTTGTTCCATGTCCAGTTCTAACTGTGGCTTCTTGACCTGCAAACAGATTTTTCAAGAAGCAGGTCAGGTGGTCTGACCACCTCTTGAAGAATTTTCCACAGTTTGTTGTGATCCACACAGTCAAAGGCTTTGGCATAGTCAATAAAGCAGAAATAGATGCTTTTCTGGAACTCTCTTGCTTTTTCCATGATCCAGCAGATGTTGGCAATTTGATCTCTGGTTCCTCTGCCTTTTCTAAAACCAGCTTGAACATCAGGAAGTTCACGGTTCACATATTGCTGAAGCCTGGCTTGGAGAATTTTGAGCATTACTTTACTAGCGTGTGAGATGAGTGCAATTGTGTGGTAGTTTGAGCATTCTTTGGCATTGCCTTTCTTTGGGATTGGAATCAAAACTGGCCTTTTCCAGTCCTGTGGCCACTGCTGAGTTTTCCAAATTTGCTAGCATATTGAGTGCAGCACTTTCACAGCATCATCTTTCAGGATTTGAAATAGCTCAACTGGAGTTCCATCACCTCCACTAGCTTTGTCCGTAGTGATGCTTTCTAAGGCCCATTTGACTTCACATTCCAGGATGTCTGTCTCAAGGTGAGTGATCACACCATCGTGATTATCTTGGTCGTGAAGATCTTTTTTGTACAGTTCTTCTGTGTAGTCTTGCCACCTGTTCTTAATATCTTCTGCTTCTGTTAGGTCCATACCATTTCTGTCCTTTATTGTGCCCATCTTTGCATGAAATGTTCCCTTGGTATCTCTAATTTTCTTGAAGAGATCTCTAGTCTTTCCCATTCTGTTGTTTTCCTCTGTTTCTTTTCATTGATCGCTGAGGAAGGCTTTCTTATCTCTCCTTGCTATTCTTTGGAACTCTGCATTCAGATGTTTATATCTTTCCTTTTCTCCTTTGCTTTTCACTTCTCTTCTTTTCACAGCTATTTGTAAGGCCTCCCCAGACAGCCATTTTGCTTTTTTGCATTTCTTTTCCATGGGGATGGTCTTGATCCCTGTCTCCTGTAGAATGTCACGAACCTCATTCCATAGTTCATCAGGCACTCTATGTATCAGATCTAGTCCCTTAAATCTATTTCTCACCTCCACTGTATAATCATAAGGGATTTGTTTTAGGTCATACCTGAATGGTCTAGTGGTTTTCCCTACTTTCTTCAATTTAAGTCTGAATTTGGCAATAAGGAGTTCATGATCTGAGCCACAGTCAGCTCCTGGTCTTGTTTTTGTTGACTGATACAGCTTCTCCATCTTTGGCTACAAATAATATAATCAATCTGATTTCAGTGTTGACCATCTGGTGATGTCCATGTGTAGAGTCTTCTCTTGTGTTGTTGGAAGAAGGTGTTTGCTATGACCAGTGCATTTTCTTGGCAAAACTCTTAGTCTTTGCCCTGCTTCATTCTGTATTCCAAGGCCAAATTTGCCTGTCAAATGCTCTTGACAAGTGCCAATTTGTAGTTGACAATGTACACACAGTGAATATCCAGTAACTAATTACACCTGGCATTGCGGTTATAAAAGAATGTCAGCATGATACAGATGAAAGGACGGACTGGAGCTTGATCCTGCTTGGTCTCCTGATCATCTACGAGAACTTAGACAGGTTACTTGATCTTCCTGAGCCTTTGTTTCCTCATCTGTAAATGGGGATTATTATAAAATTTTCAGATTCTGCACCCTCCCCCCTCCCCAAAGCATAAGATTTGTGATGGAGAGAACAGAATGTAATCAAAGATAATCTCATGTACTGGGTATAGGGTTGAGTTGGGAGATGGGTGGCTGAGGAGCCACTTTTAACTAAAGGAAATCTACTGGCTTATCCCTTACATGGAACCAACTCTTCAGTCTGGGTGCAGAAGGGAGGACAAAGGAGGCAGTTTACTCCAGGACCCCAGAGGAACTCCAGCTTAGGTGGTAAGGACATGAAGATGGTGGTGGGGGAGGGGAGGACCTTAGTATGCACAGGGATCGCTTGAGACTATTGTTTAAATGCAGATAATGATTCAGTAAAACAGGGTGGAGTCTGAGATTTTGAATTTCTAACAAATTCCCTGGTAATACTAATGCTGCTGATCCCAGGAGCACACTTGCAGTAGCAAGGATATAGAAAATAACCTGTTATGTGATCTCTAACTGGAGTAATAATATGGCAAAACTATTAGCCTCAGTAAGTAATATAAGAATTCCTTTGGAGAAGAATACTGTATGTGCTTATAAAAAAAAAATACTCTGATAAATTACTGAGTTTGGGGTGAGGGAAAGTGACTCACCAGGACATGTTGAAATAATTATTGATGATCCTAAACTGCCTTCTTAGAAAGTTGTGGGGGGTGGTCCCATGAACTTCAACCCTTTTTTATCTGTACACCAGGATGAGTGTGGCATCTGGGTTTGAGGGCAAAGAGTAATTACTCTGCATAGGAGGACAGGAGTGCTAGAGGGGATAGAGATTGAATGGGAGAACCAGAGAGAGACCCACATTAGAGAAGTGTCGGTATAGTTATAGAAGTTCTTTGCTTGACAGTATACTAATTTTTGTTCTTCCCTTCCGAAGAATCCTTTGGACTTCTCATCAATGCTAATGTGCATATGGTTTCTTTCTTTCTTTGCAGGGGGAGTACATTTGAAGGGGTGGATGAGCTCATAGCAGGGTCACACTAGCTTCAAAGAGCTCTGTTTGGTTCTGCAGCAGCTACTGGATGGTGGGGAGGCAGGGGAAAGGGTGGTACACATCCCATCTTCTATTGTTGAGTAATATGGCTCTGCTGCTCTCAAAATCAGTCATTAAAGCAAAGAGCAATAATGGGTTAGCAACAACACAGAGGCCCGCAATAACAATGGAGATGAAAATAGGATGCTTGGGAAAAGGTTAACAGTGTCTGCAGTGTTTACCTAGAAAGAGCAAAGCCATCATGCTGATCAAACTTTATTATCCATATTCAGTTCAGTTCAGTTGCTCAGTCGTGTCCGACTCTTACGAATTTATTATTATGAATATCCATATTCAGGCCTCCTTTATTTCATAACCTCACAAAATCATAACTCAAGGAAGCAGCACTAGTTTTAAAACATAGAATCTTAACCTGGGATGCAGGAAAGGCCTTAGAGAGGTGTTAGCTTTGAATTTCCTAAAATTATGTGCAAAAATTGTATGTATATACATATCTTTCTAGGGAGAGGCTACCTAGCTTCCAGCAAATTGCATATTGAATGGACATATAAAAATAGTTAAGAATCACTGACTTCAAAAGAAAGCCAGCTAGCAGTCTATGACACTCTTGCCTATGAACATAATGAAAAAAATGGGGGGAAAAGGAAACTAGGAATCTTGTCAATAAAAATTAAAAGAATCATGCCAATGTTACACTGTTATACTCTTTAACAATATAAGATCTAGTCAGAGGATGAGACTTTTGCATCTGCTTCAGTTCACTTCAGTTCAGTCGCTCAGTCGTGTCCAACTCTTTGCAACCCCATGAAGCTCAGCACACCAGGCCTCCCTGTCCATCACCAACTCCCGGAGCCCACTCAAACCCATGTCCATTGAGTTGTTGATGCCATCCAACCATCTCATCCTCTGTCATCCCTTCTCCTCTTGCCCTCAATCTTTCCTAGCATCAGGGTCTTTTCCAATGAGTCAGGTCTTCACATCAGGTGGCCAAAGTGTTGGAGTTTCAGCTTCAACATCAGTCCTTCCAATGAACACCCAGGACTGATCTCTTTTAGGATGGACTGGTTGGATCTCCTTGCAGTCCAAGGGACTCTCAACAGTCTTCTCCAACACCACAGTTCAAAAGCAACAATTCTGCGCTCAGCTTTCTTTATAGTCCAACTCTCACATCCACACATGACCACTGGAAAAACCATAGCCTTGACTAGACAGACCTTTGTTGGCAAAGTAATATCTCTGCTTTTTAATATGCTGTCTGGGTTGGTCATAACTTTCCTTCCAAGGAGTAAGCGTCTTTTAATTTCCTGGCTGCAATCACCATCTGCAGTGATTTTGGAGCCCAGAAAAATAAAGTCAGCCACTGTTTCCACTGTTTCCCCATCTATTTCCCATGAAGTGATGGGACCAGATGCCATGATCTTCGTTTTCTGAATGTTGAGCTTTAAGCCAACTTTTTCACTCTCCTCTTTCACTTTCATCAAGAGGCTTTTTAGTTCCTCTTCACTTTCTGCCACGAGAGTGGTGTCATCTGCATATCTGAAGTTATTGATATTTCTCCCAGCAATCTTGATTCCAGCTTGTGCTTCTTCCAGCCCAGCATTTCTCATGATGTACTCTGCACATAAGTTAAATAAGCAGGGTGACAATATACAGCCTTGTTGTACTTCTTTTCCTATTTGGAACCAGTCTGTTGTTCCATGTTCAGTTCCAGTTGCTTCCTGACCTGCATACAGATTTCTCAGGAGGCAGGTCAGGTGGTCTGGTATTCCCATCTCTTTCAGAATTTTCTACAGTTTATTGTGATCCACACAGTCAAAGACTTTGGTGTAGTCAATAAAGTAGAAATAGATGTTTTTCTGGAACTCTCTTGCTTTTTTGATGATCTAGCAGATGTTGGCAATTTGGTCTGTGGTTCCTCTGCCTGACTTCCCTTGATATTATTCAATAGAAAATAATGGCAAATTAATCTCTATCTGTACAGTAAATAAAAAACAATAACAAAAACATGATGTCAGATTGTCAAAGAACAAATTCAAGTTAGAGCAGCAGCTCTGTCCCCCAGGGAATATCTGGCAATGTCTGAGACACTTTTGATTGTCTAAACTAGGGGTGTGCTGCTGGCATCTAGTGAGTAGAGGCCTTGGGGACTACTCACATCCTACAGTGCATAGGACAGCCCCAACAACAAGGAATTATCTAGTCCTAAATGTCAATAGTGCAGATGTTGAGAAATCCTGAGTTAAAATAAATCAAAATTCCCTAGCTATGAGGAGTATGAATAACTGAAATAGATACCTTAGGAACTGTAAAATTTCCTTCCATAAGGTTTTAAATGATCAAAAACCTCACCCCTAACTCACAGAGCACCTTCATTTTCTGCAGAGGTGAAGGTACAATCTGTGGGGATGAAGCTCACACGAGCAAGACTTGATATTTTTAAATTTCATGTCCTCAAAGTTCCTGTGTTTGCAGAATGAATAAATATATTTATTTATTGCAGATGACCTGCTACTAATTTAACTGCCTCTAGAGTCAAATGCTTTTCTCAATAGGAAGGATAATCCTATTTCACCAACTTGAAATTGTAAGGAAATTTAGATAGGAAGACCATCACCTGATCCAGAACTTAGCCAGACTGGTGGCAAGAATCTGCTTGGAAGTTGTAGCAACCCCTGGTAAAGTATCCATATAAACTTCTCAAAGGACCAGTTTGGAGTGGAATCTGCCTGCAATGTAGGAGACCTGGCTTTGATCCCTGGGTCAGGAAGATTGCCTGGAGAAGGGAATGGCAACACACTCCAGTGTACTTGTCTGAGAAATCCCATGGACAGAGGAACCTGGTGGGCAGTCCATGGGGTCGCAAACAGTCGGCCACGACTGAGTGACCAACACTTTCTTTTACTTTCAGCCCCTTTCAGAAGGAGACGTGTCACCAGTGCCCAGGTGACCCATGGGCTGTGTGGGGATCCTTTCCCTCTGGATAGAGCATCAAAGCTGGGTGAGTAGCATACTTTCCTCAAGCTGCCTTTTGAGCTTGAGGCGTAAGAAGAAAAGCAGATTGAAATCTCTGTAACAGGCGTATGTTCACACCAAAATAGTGAGTGAGTTTGGGGAAATAGGGAATCATCTCAGCACCTCAACAAAATAATCAAGCTACATCTGCAAGTCACCTTATTTTGGAAGTCATATAAGTAATTATTAGTCAATGAACACATTTATAGTCTACTTGTAAAACACTGCCTTTTAAGGGAGAAGATGTGATTGGAGTTTAATAAACTGAGTTATTAGGATTTAAATTCATGGACACAATTTGTAAATTTATGAACATGGTCTGCATAAAACCTTCAACATTAACATTTAGTAGGTTGGAGACATGCAATAGATGCCTATCTTATTCTTAATGAATAATTGTAAAGCATTTTACACTGTTATAGACATTCTACAGAGTCATGATTCTGAATTTTTAAGTTGGCAATTAGTCATCTACTGGATATTCAGTGCAATAATAGTATTTAGTGTGTTTTCCCAAGCCAGTCTGATTAAACAGCTAATTATAGTGCTGGTTATTGTGGTGATGGCCCCCAAGCTTAAAGGTATTCATAATCGACATGGCTATATTTGGCAGTGTTTTGCTATTGCTGTAATACACAGAGAGCTATATGAGTTATAATCTTTGCTTATTAGTGGCGTAAGGAATGAATAGTGTGCTTGCATTAGTCTGTTCTCTGTAAAAACAAATGTAGAGTCAGATATACAAAATCAGGAAAATCAAATGAATGCAGTGGGCTACCTTTTCTGAAAAACTTTGGCATGAGATGCAGAGCTGACCTTTCTAATGGATATGGATCTTTTCTCACATATATTTCATCTGAATTAAAGTTAAGTCTTCTTCCTTCCACACATTCAGTGGTACATAGTACCATTAAACTAAAGCTTGAAGGATAGAGATTTCCTTTGCTTGTTGTTCAAGAGCAATGACCATAAAGAATTCTTCAGTATTTGAAGAACAAATCCAAAGCCTAACTCCATGTGCCTTGGGAGACTAAAGTCTCTGAGCAACCCCAGATCACTCCGTTAGTCCTTGACGTAGGGGCTCCGAAACAACAACAGCAACGATTGAACTGAGTTCTCCTAAAAGAAAGATATGAATGTTCCAAACCTCTCTCAAACCGTTCTGTGCTTCATGTAATCCCTAAGAAGAATCCTGAATTATTAGGGGGAGCAGACCAAGGCAATCACAATAAACTTAGAAATAAATTCAGTCAAAAATAAGTGCAGAGTATGGAAGGGATTTCTTTTTTAATGCAGAGTACTTATCCTGGAATTGGGTCTTAAATGGAACCACGTTCAGCAAGTCCAAGTTCTAATTCCTTTGGTTCACCCAAAAGGACCATTTTCTGTTCCAGTTTTGGTTACTCTGTGAGTCGGATGAAAAGTCCAAATTCAGGTGTACTGACACATGAAGGTCACAGGAAAGATAATGCTTTATTTGGCAGTAAAAAGAGAACCATATTGAAACAGAGCCCCTCTTATATTTTTAACAGCAACAGGAATGATAAAAAGACTGTTTCCCATTAATTAAGTGATCGGGTTGATCTCTAAAAACAAATTAACATCATGTGCCTCAAGATAATGATGTATCAAGAAGAACACAAGATTACTTCTTTGGTTTTCCTGACAAAAATGAATAACCTGAATCTAATCATGAGGGAACATCAGGTAAATTCAACCCATGAGACATTCTACAAAATAGCTTGTGCTTTTCATAAATATCAAGGCCAAATAACATAAATGAGAGCTAATATTAAAGAAGAATAAAGAAACATGAAAACTAATGCAAGGTGTGATACAGAATTAGATCCTAGACTGGGAAAAATCAAAGAGTTATGAAACTGTTTTCAGAAAATTGATGAAAAATTAATATGGAAGGTACTCCATATTCCATATCGTCAGGGAAATGTAAATTAAGACAACAATGAGATGGTGCGTGGATGCTAAGTTGCTTCAGTCGTGTGAGGACTGTAATCTGCCAGGCTTCTTTGTCAATGGAATTCTCCAGGCAAGAGTACTGGAGTGCCCTTCTCCAAGGAACGAGATATTACCACACACCTATTAGAATGACCAAAATCCAGAACACTGACAACATCAGTGCTGGGGAGTGTGTGGAACAACAGGAACTCTCCTACACTGTTGAGAATACAAGATGGTGTAGCCACTGTGTAAAGCAGATTGGTGGTTTCTTATAAAACTAAACATGCTCTTACCATACAATCCAGTGTTATGCTCCTTTATCTTTACCTAAAAAGGCTAAAAATGTATGTCTACACAAAAACCTGCAAAGTGATGTTTCAGTTCAGTTCAGTTCAGTTCAGTCTTCTCCAACACCAAAACCATCAATTCTTGGGTGCTCAGCCTTCTTCACAGTCCAACTCTCACATCCATACATGACCACAGGAAAAACCATAGCCTTGACTAGACGGACCTTTGTTGGCAAAGTAATGTCTCTGCTTTTAAATATGCTATCTAGGTTGGTTATAACTTTCCTTCCAAGGAGTAAGTGTCTTTTAATTTCATGTTTATAGCTGCTTTATTCATAATTGCCAAAACTTGGAAGCAACCAAGATGTCCTTCAGTAGCTGGAATGGAATATTTTTCAGCGCTAAAAATTAATGAGCTATCAAGTCATGAAAGAACATGGAGGAACTTTAAGTGCATATTACCAAGTGAGAGAAGATAATCTAGAAAGGCTATATACCATATGATTCCAACTATGTGACATTTTGGAAAAGGTAAAACCATGGAGAGAATAAAAAGATTAGTGGTTTCCAGGAGTGGAGGGAAGGAAAGATGAATAGGCAGAACACAGAGGATTTTTAAAGCAGTGAAAATATTCTGTGTGATATTATAATGATGGATATATGTCATTGTACATTTCCCAAACCCACAGAATGTACAGTATGAACCCTAAAGTAATATGGGCTTTGGGTTATTATGATGTGTCAATATAGATTTATTCTTAGTAAAAATGATGTACTGTTCTGGAAGTGATGTTGATAATGGGGAAGTTCATGCATGTGTAGGGGCAGGGGATATATAGGAAATCTTTGTACCTTCCTCTCAATTTTGTTGTAAACCTAAAACTACACTAAAGAAATAAAAGTCTTAAAAAGAATATACATTGTTGATAATAGTATTGTATCAGGTTAAATTTCCTGGTTTTGATAATCACAGTGTGGTTATAAGAGGACACTCTTGTACTTATGAAATACACACTGGATTATTTACTAAAGGGGCGCAGTGTCTCCAAATTTACTCTCAAAAGATTTAGGGAAGGAAAATTACAGATAGAGATATAAGTAGAAATAGAAAAAGATATAAGTAGAAATGTGTCTATACAGAGGGTCATGCATGTATAACAGGGAAAAATTGGAAAATGTAAGCAGAATTTGGTGAATTTATTTAAAAGGTATACAAGAATTCCTTGTACAATTACTACAAAATAAAAAGTTATCTTATAATAAGTGGCTGCCATTTATTGAACATTTACTTCATGGGAAACCATGCTCTGGATGCCATACAGAATTAGCACAGGTAATTCCCACAATGGATTTAGGAGATAGGACGGCCCCATTTTACAGAGGTGGAAACTGAGGCCCAGAGAAGTAAAGTGATTGTTAAGTAACAGAGGCCTGGTCTCATCCTGGGTTGTCCAATGCCAAACCTGGGGTTTTGGCGGCTATACTCTCCTCTCCATTAGAGGTATATTTTTATAATTATGCATGCTAGTTATCACCCAGACCTTTCTAAAGCAAGTTCCTCTGGGATCTCTAAGCTGGCTTTAATACACTCTTCCTCCTTCAGTGCAAAAGCCTATCTCCACACAGCCATGTGCACACATGAGCTCTGGAGTTACTTCTGGGGCCACAGAACAGCCAATCCCTAGGCATATCTCTGGCCTCCTCAGTCATTACCCCATCAGTAAAGCCCCTGACCAGTCATCTTTTGTTGTCCTTATTCTCTTCCTTCTTGGTGCTCGCCTGGGCCCCACACTTCTCTGCAATGCTCAGTGGAACCCCCTCTGATTTCCTTCTTTCTCATTTTTTTAAGTGAAAGTTGGCTCCAACCTGAGATGCTACTGCCTGCTAAACACCACCCCCACAACCGACACACAAAGATGTGCATTGTTCTGTTTATCCTCTGATCATGTTCTTCTTGTGATAGGAATGGCCTTTTCCAATTGTCCAAGTGTTGAATTGTGTCACTCTAAAAGATATGTTCAAGTCCCAACCCCCAGTACCTCAGAATGCCACCTTAGTTGGCAGCTGGGCTGTTGCATTAGTTAAGAGTAGATGGGGTCATACTGAGGTGGGAAGGGCCCTGAATCCAATCGGTCTGATGTCCTTAGAAGAAGATGATGTGAAGACACAAGAGGAGAGAATACCACAGATGATGGAGGCAGAGACTGGAGTGATGCATCTGTCAGCCAAGAAGTACCAAGGATTGCCAGTGGCAACCAGAAACTGCTGCTGCTGCTGCTAAGTTGCTTCAGTTGTGTCCGACTCTGTGTGACCCCATAGATGGCAGCGCACCAGGCTCCCCCGTCCCTGGGATTCTCCAGGCAATAACACTGGAGTGGGTTGCCATTTCCTTCTCCAATGCATGAAAGTGAAAAGTTAAAGTGAAATCGCTCAGTCGTGTCCGACTCTTAGTGACCCCATGGACTGCAGCCCACCAGGGTCCTCCATCCATGGGATTTTCCAGGCAAGAATACTGGAGTGGGGTGCCATTGCCTTCTCCGAACCAGAAACTAGGAGAGCAGTATAAAAGACATTCTCTTTTAGAGCCTCTAGAAGGAACCAACCCCACTGACACCTGACTTGTGGACTTCTAGCCTCTAGAACTGTATAAGAATAAATTTCTGTTGTTTTAAGCTACCTAGTCTGTGGTACTTTGTTATGGCAGCCCTAGAAGCCTGCTTCAAACTCCTCCTACATCAATCAGTAAAAATCTCTTCTCTTTTAAGGGTCCTGCCACTAGATTGTACCTCTTCTCTGCCTTCTGATCACTGAAAAATACCAGCCTCCCAGCCCCTTTTAACTGGTTCACTGACCCTTTGGCTCCTTTTGTCTCCTTCCTGTTACTTGCTGATATTCCATGTGTTCAAATGACCCTGTAGATGAACTATCCAATACCTGAGCCTCAGTTTTTTAGCCCCAACTCCAGTAAACCCCACTTTACTGGAGTTACCTCCATCTTTGGCTTGGAACCATTCCACATCAGAAATCCTTTGTAACCACTCTCAGACCAAATCCCAAATCCTTCCCAATATCATGCATTTCCTTTCTTAAAACTCTTGTTCTTCAGACTCCTAGCGTCTCCAGCTTCTTAAATCTCAGCCTCTTATTCCAATCATCCCCTCTCTAGCCTCACTTGTTTCCTTCCTTGACTTGGCCCACATGGTTGATGACCTAACCTACAATTCCATTCAGTCTCTTAATTCTTCTGCAGCCTGGCTGTTTTGCCACAGCCACCAGGCAAAACTCAATCTTGAAGTCTGCAATGTGACTTTCCTTCTGTATCCAGATTGTCAAGTGATAGGTGGTTGGAGAAAAATCACATCTTCAGGTGGGTTGGCTCTACTACAAAGTCAGGGTTAGCCCAGCAGCTCAATTCTTTTTCTTGTCCCCTGTCATCTTCTTTCCCTTTCCCCTCAGGAATGACTGCTGACTTATACTCTTCTCAGGTCCCTCCTTCTCAGCAGAAAAGCTGACTCCTTCATAAACTACAATAGTGAGTCCTTTGGTAATGAACTATTCAACATTCTAGGTCATTCAACCAGTGAACTATAAACATACCCACATCCATATGCACTTTCACCTCTCTCTGCCAGTCTAAAAGGATAGAGTGGTGGTGGTGGTTTAGTTGCTAAGTTGTGTCTGACTCTTGTGACCCCATGGACGGTAGCCCACCAGGCTCCTCTGTCCATGGAATTTTCCAGGCAAGAATAATGGCACAGGTTGCCATTTCATTGTCCAGGGGATCTTCCCAAACCAGGGATTGAACCCATGTCTCTTGGCATTGCAGGTGGTCTCCTACAATGCAGATTCATTACTGGCTCTACCACCAGGGAAGCCAAAAGGATAGAGTGCTTTCCTCCAAATTGAAGCTTCCTTCTGCTTGTTCTTTTGATCCCAGCCTTTCCATTTACTCTCAGATCCTGATTCTACTTTCTTATGATGTCAACCCACTGTTATAGTTTCTCTGATCTTACAATCAACCACTTATTTGATTTAGGCTCCACTCTAACTACTGTGCTCTCCTCCCCTTAACAGTTTTTTACTTCTCATTCACTCCTCAACTCACTAAAAGCTGGCTTCTAAATTCTACAATGATTTGCTTGTCAGTATCATTAAGACCTCCATACTTGTAATCAAGGGGTCATTTTAGCCTGTCTTCTGTGCTAAATTTAACATTGTTGGAACATTCTCTCCTTAAATTTTCTCCTTCCTTGTCTTCCATGACAATAGTTGTTTCTATTTTTTTCACCTATATTTCTGCCTTTTTCTCCTTTTCAGTTCTCCCTTCCCAATCTCTACATTTTGGTGTTACCTGGGTTTCCTTGATCTATTACTTTTCCCTTGGGTCATGGCTTTACCCCATATGTTATTTCCTTAGCACTTCCATGACTCCCCGTTGAAAATCAAGTCCCTCTCTTATACTACTTTGTAGTGGCTTCACTTTTTTGATGTCTGTTTCCACCACGAAACAGTTAACTCTATGAGGACAAGAACCAAGAATTATTTTGTGCATCTACTGTATACCCAGTGTTAAGCACAGTGCTTGGCCCATAAGGAATATGACTCCTAGATCCAGCCGGACAAGTACATTCCATGATTTCCAAGTTGATAGCTCCTGCCCTGACTTCTCTCTTGAGTCCCAGATTTATATAGTCAACTGCTTACAAGGCACTTCTGTTTATATATGTTATAGTCATTTTAGACGTTTCTAAAACTAAACTTATTTTCCTTCTTCTAATGTACTTGTTGTCTTCTATTATTTATCTTCAGCCACTCAGACATAGGAGTCATCTTATGTTCTCATTCATTCTCCTATCTAATCAATCACTTAATCTAATCTATTTTAGTCTAAATCTCTCTCAAAGTTATCCTTCCTTTCCATGTCAGTATCACTGCCCACATGGAGGGCCCACCATCTCTCAGAGAGACTATTCCTCTGTCACCTACCTGGACTCTCTGCCTTTGCATATATGCCTATCTGAGACTGAAGTCATCTAACTTAAATGCAAATCTGAACGTATCACTCTCCTTTAGAAAGCCTTTTCATGGCTTCTCATTGCCTTGTTGTTGTTCAGTTGCTCAGTCGTGTCCAACTCTTTGTGACCCCATGGACTGCAGCACACCAGGCTTCCCTGTCCTTCACCATCTCCCTGAACTTGCTCAGACTCATGTTTACTGAGTCAGTGATGCCGTCCAACCATCTCATCCTCTGTTATCCCCTTCTCCTTCTGCCTTCAATCTTTCCCAGAATCAGGGTCTTTTCTAATGAGTCAGCTCTTCGCACCAGGTGGCCAAAGTATTGGAACTGCGGGGGAGGGAAAGCCATCAAGTTCCATGAAACCATGTAAGGTCTTCTGTGATCAGTAGAACCAGTTTTTCCAGTTGCATCTCTCCTCATCTTGGACTTCCTACCCTGATAATACCAAATCTTCACAGGCTCATCCATTTATTCCCACATCTTTATTTCTGCAAGTCTAGTGACCAGTGATGCTCTTCTCGTCATAAAAGTGCATCACACCAAAACTCATCATCACCAACATTATCCTCCTCATTTATGTTTCTCCCTATCTCCACTAAGCGGACTGAGTACCTTGAGAGTTGAGCCATGTCTTGTTTATTTTCATTGCCCCATATTTTACTAATACCCGGCCTGACACATAATAGTTGCTCAATAAATCTCTGCCCGCCTGACTTGCATGTGCTCGGAACATGAATGTGCTGGGAGCTGGCAGTATGACAGGGTGGTTTTGAAACCATTTTACTGAGGTTCTGAATTATTAACCAAAGAAATTTCTTCCTTGTCCAAAGGAAACAAAGACTTACATAATATCTGATATTTCCTGATGCCAGTTCTTGTGCGTATTAGCCTGTTATGAATGGCCAACTTAGACAAGGAACAATAACTAATCCACTGGGTCAGTAATGTCATCATGAGATGCTTTATTACTTCCCTGATCACCCCATGCTATCCTCACAATTAAAACAAAAATCATATTCTACATTAACTTTCCTTTGTAATCTAAGAGGATAAATATGTGCCCATAGTCACCAGCTAAATAATGAGAAAGAAAGAAAAATGTATTTTTAAAATTTGATCCTATAGATAGTGTACACACACCATTATTTTATTTCTGTCAAATCCCCCAAAGTGGGATTGTTGGATTAAGGAAAACTCCTTCACTTAAAAAACAAACAAAAACAAATTAAGCTCCACTGTTTAGGGACTAAAACAGAAGCAGTGAGCCAGGAAGAACAGTTGATCTTGGAGAGGAAGCAATGAGCAGTGGCAGGAAGCGAGATGTTAATTCCCTGCCCAAGAATTGAACCTGGGTAGTCTAGATGAAAGCCAGGAATTCTAGCCACCAGACCAGCAAGGGATGGAGACTAGAAGCTATTTTTCCCTGGATCTTTGTCCCCATTAAAAAATGCATTTCTCCTGGAGGCAGAAACTGTAAATGCAGGTACAGAGTTTATTATTAGAGACAGCGGAGAACAAGTGATAGAGCTCACAGAGAAACTGTTTGTTTGGTTAGGATAGAAGCAAGGTAGAGATGCATACTGGGAGAAAAGCTTGTGAGCTTCCCTCCTACTGAGTAGGAGTAAAGAGGCAGTTAAATCATTTATATAGAGCAGATTTCTTCCAGGTCTTTGTTTACCTCTAGCCAAGTATCTGGTTTCTTTTCCCAGACCTAACCCACCCTAGGACCCTCCCCAACATGCATGTGCATCTTTTTCCCCCGAGATGGATTCAGCCCAGGGGGCCTATGGGATCACATAGGGGCATCACTTCTTATGGGGTGGTGCCCCCTCCTTTTGACCCCCAAGCAGCCTTTCTGTACATGTGAAATGTCTCCCTTGTCCCAAGGATGGGAAATATATGACCTTCTGATCTCAAGGTTCAGCCCCTCTCTGTTCCTGCCATGACTGTTATCTTAAGGTATCCGCAGGAGACAAAACCTGGCTATTTAGGCTATTTCAGTTGTTACTTACATTTCAAGAGCAAATAGGGTACTGGTTCTAAATATCTAACCTAGAACCCACCTGCCCTCTGTTTCAGGAAATGCAAACAGGAGGCTAGTTTTAAGTGTCTGGTCTGAAACCCATCTTTTTCTTGCCCTCAAAAATATAAACCTGGAGGCCAGTTGTAAATATCTAACCTGAGGCCCATCTGTTTCCTGCCTCTCAGTGACCTGAAGAAGTTATTTCACTCTAGCCAGAGACTTATCTGTATTCTTGTTTCCACTTGTCGCTATGAGCCCCAGGAGAATTGACTCAGAGAGTGGGGCTGCTTTGAGGTGATTCCCCTGATGATGACAACAGAAATAAATGATTAATTCATCTAGAAGGAAAAGCGTATAAACAGTGTGTCCTTCCTGCTTTAGCTTCAATCCTTTGAAAGGATGTTGCATCTGGGATGGGGTGATCTAGGTAGTAAAAGAAAACATTAAAGTCCAGGACCGGATAAAACAAACAAAACAAAACAGAAACTGTGTCCTCCCATTAGAATCTTAGGTTCTGGGCTGCACTGAGAGATAACTGGCTTCAATGCCCCTTTCCTAAGAGGGACCACAAACCCCAGCTAAGACATGGAGGAGGCAAGTTACCTAGAGGGCCTAAGGCGATTCACCTTTTGTAAGAATAATGATAGCCTCCAGGTATTGGAATGTGTGTTTCCTGAGGCTGAGTGCTTTACTGAATCTCTTGACAAGGCAATCCTCTTTCTGATTTTTCTGTCCTTAATGGAGAAGAAGAAAATGCAATAATTTTTCAAATTTCAAATAAACATTTACATAACTGCTGGAAAACGTGAATACCCCATCGTACTCTGCCCTACTCAACACACACACACCTCCTAGACTTTTATCAGGAACAAACCTAACAATAAGGAACAAACTCTTTGAGTACAGTCCCATTGTCTCAGGTGACCCAGGTAGAGTGATTTTTCAGTTAATGTGGAAAGTCTTTAATGAAGTGACTTTTGAAAAGCAAACTGAAGGAAGAAAGTTCTTCCTTCCAGAGATAACCTTGTCTAGTCTATATAATCAGTGTGTTCTCTTGTTGATGTAGCTTTAACCCTGCTTCTTTTGAATTAGTAACACTAGACCTCTGTCCAGGCCTGATTTTCATTAAAGGCTTTCCACATTAACTGGAAGGAAGAACTTTCTTCCTTCGGTTTGCTTTTAGGGAACATCAAAAGGCAATCTGGAGGCAGATCTGTGAGAGGTGAGGCACCCTCAGCGAATGTCCCTTCACAGGAGAATGCACCCTATAGAAGGATTTTACAGAAGGGTATCAGAGAAATCCTTCATTGGCTCTAGCTGAAATCAGAGGTTGCAGAATATTCCAGGCTCAACAGCTGGCTGGCACTCAACAGCTGGACTCTACATCCTGGCAGGAATTGTAGGGAGTGATAGAAAGGGGAAGAGGAGATACGGAAGAGTGGGGCCTAAATAGAAGAGGAGATGACTAGAAGATAAGGAAACAGAGGAAGGTTAGGAAGGTAAGAAGCCTTCGTGGGGATTCTAACAGTTCTCAAACATGGATGACTTACTCCTCTTCTGAGAATTAAATAGAATCTTAGCTTTTTTTTTTTAATGCCACAATTTCTGTATCTGCCCTTAACTCTCTACTTCTTTGGGTTGTACATGAATCTTCAGGAAAAGAATGCTTGAAATCTTTTCCCAGCAGAGTTCAGGGAAGGTAAGAAAGTAGGAGAGGTAGGCGTGCTACATCTGATGGCACCTGTTCTGTCCCAGGACAGATGGATTGCTGGGTAGGGAAGGGCCACAACCAGCCTGAGGGAGAGTAAGGTGATTTCCCTGTCTCATTTGACTGCTGCCCCACCCTCTCAAAAGGGTCACAGGCTCCTAGCAGTTTCAGACTTTTACTTAATATACACAAACTCTGTCAGGGATTTGAACCTTCACAAAATTTACTTATGCTGTTTACTGTATATAATATGAATTACTGCATCCTACACAAATTATGGGGCTTTCCTGGTGGCTCAGTTGTAAAGAATCTGCCTGCAATGCAGGAGACGTGGAGACATAGTTTCAATCCCTGGGTTGGGAAGGTTCCCTGGAGGAGGAAATGGCAACATGCTCCAGTATTCTTGTATTCTTGCCTGGAGAAACCGCATGGTCAGAGGATCCTGGTGGGCTGTAGTCCATGGGGTCGCAAAGAGTAGGACACCACTGAGCATGCACGCATGTGTATTATGAAGTGTTGCACTCAATACATGGTATGAATTATTGCATACTTTGGCCTCATCTGCTGCTTCTCTCCTGCAAAATTTTATTCTCCACAATTTGGAATGTCTTACAGTTCTTCAAACCCACCATGATCTTTCAGGCATCTATACTTGTATAGGGTCTCCTCCGCCTGCCGCTGCTGCTGCTGCTAAGTCGCTTCAGTCATGTCCAACTCCATGCGACCCCATAGATGGCAGCCCACCAGGCTCCGCCGTCCCTGGGATTCTCCAGGCAAGAACACTGGAGTGGGTTGCCATTTCCTTCTCCAATGCATGAAAGTGAAAAGTGAAAGTGAAGTCGCTTAGTCGTGTCCGACTCTTTGCGACCCCATGGACTGCAGCCCACCAGGCTCCTCTGTCCATGGGATTTTCCAGGCAAAAGTACTGGAGTGGGGTGCCATTGCCTTCTCCGCTCCTCTGCCTGAAATGTTTCTTTTCCCCTCTTCTGGAAAATGTATTTATCCAGGTTTGTGCTCATTGCAGCATGTAATATGTATTCAGGAAATGTTTATGAAATGAAGGAATGAATGACTCCTTCATCCCCATAGAGTTAACCACTCCCTTCTCTGTACTATCTCAGAACTTTCTGTACATGTCAGTAGTTTCACTTACGCCACATTGCATATTTATGTATTTTTCAACCACAAATTTGTTTTTGTCACCACCATATTGAATTTATTATTCCATTGACGCTATTACAGCTGAAGATGCTTGTGGTGACATGGTACAAAATTTCTTGCCTTCTAGTTTCAAGGAGAATGTGTAACCACTTGTTCCTTCCTCCCGTCTAGGAGAAAATCGACAACAGGCCACTTACTCAAATAAACCTCAATGTGTTTATTTAAAATTTCTTGGGGTGGGCGAATTTGAGTTTCCCTCTGAAGAAATGAGAAACAAAAAGTGTTGAGTGTCTGCAGGGGTTAATAGTCAGCCACCTGTTGCTCTGGCTAAGCCATGAGAAAATCACCATGGGAAAAGAATAAAAGCAAAATATAGCAATACAGCATAACCCACATAAAAGTACCTTGGGTTGATCAGTTGGGGTTTTCATCCCCTGCTAAGCTAAGGGGAAACATAGTGTGGACCTTGGAACGCCAGGTTAGCGCAAGTTCAGAACGCTGCTTATGCACACACTAAGATGTTTTCTCAAGGCATATGCAGGTTTATGCGGAGAAGGCAGTGGCA
This sequence comes from Bos mutus, assembly GCF_027580195.1. Taxonomy (NCBI): domain Eukaryota; kingdom Metazoa; phylum Chordata; class Mammalia; order Artiodactyla; family Bovidae; genus Bos; species Bos mutus. The sequence continues at coordinate 72,158,936 of NC_091624.1, read as the reverse complement.
ACCCACTCCAGTACTCTTGCCTGGAAAATCCCATGGACGGAGGAGCATGGTAGTCTGCAGTGCATGGGGTCGCTAAGAGTTGGATATGACTGAGCGACTTTACTTTCCATGCACTGATGGAAATGGCAACCCACTTCAGTGTTCTTGCGTGGAGAATCCCAGGGATGGGGGAGCCTGGTGGGCTGCCGTCTATGGGGTCACACAGAGTCGGACACGACTGAAGCAACTTAGCAACAGCAGCAGCAGCATGCAGGTTTATGACTTCCAGCTAGGTGATAGCCCTTGTACAAGAAAATAATAAAGATAGTTTAGAGTAATCAATAAAATGGGAGATGTGATCAGGGACACTAACACAACAGATACTTTCTGCTTGCCAAGACACTAAATAAAATTGATGCGGCTCCAAGAAACAGGGCTCTTGACCCAAGAGGTCTTGAGTCCCCTGATCCTATCTTTAAAACTTTAATTCTGTCTCTAGTTTCTTTTTCCCAAACTGTGCGGCGACCACTTTCGATCCCTACCTACTGTGCTGGCTGCAGCAGGTGTCACCTCCTTTCTTCCACCTCCACCGGCTAAATAAGTACTTTCTACAAAGGCATTTCTGTTGCTCTGAAATCTTGAACCAGATATGGAAAGAAATGGCATCAAATGTTCATGATGAGCGGGCTTCCCAGGTGGCTCAGTGGTAAAGAATCCTCCTCGCCAATGGAGGATTCCCGGGTCAGGAAGATTCCCTGGAGTAGGATGTTGGCAACCCATTCCAATATTCTTGCCTGGAGAATTCCATGGACAGAGGAGCCTGGTGGGCTACAGTCCATGTGGTGGCAAAGAGTCAGACACGACTAAGTTTCTAAGCACACTAGCTTGTGCATTTATGATGAGGATGGTACCAAGTGGGCCCCAGAAACCCTGCAGGCAGGGGATCTCAGGTCTGGACAGTCTTGTAAGGGGTCGTGAGGAGATCCCAGGGCTTGAGGCTGTGCCCCGGGATCATCTGTCCTGGAAGTTGTCTGGGGCTGGAATGCCTTCCTTCAGGCCTTTGTGCCTGTGCGTCTCCCCCACAACCTGCTGGGGCAGCTGGTGTGGTCAAAGGGGTCTGCGGGCAGGATCTGGAGATACCAGGAAGGGGAAGGCTTAGCTGCCTGTGTGGGTCCTGAGGTTGGCGGTGAAGCCAAAGGACTTGTCGATGTGACTTCTCATCAAACGGGGGTACCGGCCACCTGGGACTCCTCGAAGACGTGGCCCCGCTTCCTGTGCAGGACAGTTGGATGCCACTAGGCCCTGTAGCGGACACCACATCTCAACAGGTGAATGGGCTCCACGGCCCGGGGCAGGCAGTCAGCACGCAGCGTTGAGGCAGCACCGGGTATGGGAAGCCCTGTATGGATCTGTGCACAGCGTCAGACTGGGGAAGTGGAAGCAAACGCCCCGCGAGTGCTCCTCACAGCTCCACCTCTTGATAGCCGGCTGCCATGCTGTCCTGATGGATGTCACTGAGGTAGTGCTGGGTGACTTGTGCTCGAGAGCCCAAAGTACCAGGGGTCTCAGCACTGTCTCGCTCACACTTTTCGACAGATTGAGACCTGCTACTTGGGCTCCTGAAGGACAGACACCTCTTGTCAGTGTCCTTGGCTATGGAGTTGGGGAAGAGCTGCCTTTTTCGTACAGCCGGCTCTGCTTGTTGGGAGCTTTGGACGGGCACAGCCCGGAGGGACTCCTCGCTGACGGTCTCGCAGTGCTACACGACCGGCTAGGATGTCCTGGTGGAAATGCCAGTGTGGTTCTTCTCTCCGTCCTTCAGGCAGATCAATGGGTGCAGCTCATCACCTCATTGATGAAACGATCCCCTGATTCCTCAGTGATGAGTTGCACCATACGGACTGGCTTAGCCGCCCTCTTCAGCCCCTCCACTGGCTTGGGCAGGTCAGCTAGTTCTTGGCTTCTGTGGGAACTCTTAACAATGGGGTTCACGCTGAACTTTATCACCTGCATGTTATAAGCATGCTCAAAGATGCTGATGGTTCCTGTCTTCACCAGGAACTGGCCCATACCCATCAGGCCTACAGTGTTCCCCCAGGGCACGTCCCTGATGGACTTTACATAATGCTAGACAGATTCCTGATGGCCGGTGGCTTGATGGCTCTCTTAGTGTCTCAGCTGATGCCCGGCCTTGAAAAATACACAGCCTGGATCATAGTCAGCAGAAGTCTTCCCAGTGGGGAGAACACTCCGTGGTCTAAGGTAGGAAGAAAAGTTAAACTGTGGGCTTGAAAAAGACCTGAGTACAGCACGGGGATTGAATGGCACTTGCAAAGGGCTGTCACATCACAGGGCAGAGGGATAATGTCATTGTGGCTTTGCGGTTTAGATCTAGACTAATGATTGGTGACTAAAAGGAAATAATTTTCAGTTCAGAATTCAAATGAAATTTCTAATTCTTAGAGTAGTCTAAAGGTGAAATACCTAGAAAGATACTTTATTGTCTTTAAAGGTAAATAAATAAAGATTAAGTGTTCTTTGTGGGATGACTCACATATTTGATGAGGATTTAATTTAAGGACTTTTTGGCGTTTCCCAACATGACATCCTTTGGTTCACTTGTGTTGTTTTCGTAAAAACACTGGTCATTTACTCATTGTAGCACAGTGAGGGATTCCTCATTTATGTGTGTAATGGAAAGAGCATGGTTTGTGGACATAGACCTGGGTTTGAAACCCTCATTTGTCATTATTTTAGTATACTGTTTGAGAGAACTCAAGTAAATTTCCAACCCTCAATTTCTTTATTTTAAAAGTGGGGGTGCTACAATATTTACCTCCTAAGATTGTTGTGAATATGAAGCATGTGACAGAGTACCTCACAGTATGCTCTAGAAGCATTTGTTATTAATATTAATGGTATTGTGATTATTATTGTTAGACTTCTTAAAATTTTGATTGATTAATTCTAAGATTCTATCTTAAAAACTATTCATGGGCACACACAAAGATTTAGCCAGAAAAATGTTTATTATAGCCCTATAATATATATTTATGTAAGTAATTTATTATCATAATGGGATAACGCTAATACTTTTTAGTGACCCAATTTTTTTTTCTGAGAATGGTGATTATGAGGAGAGTTTATTTTTATTATCTTTCTCTTTTTTTCCTCCCTTAATCTTCTGTGTATATATGTTTTTATAGTAAAGAGATTAATCATAATAAAGCATTAAGGAAGAAGTCAGTTCCTCTTCCTTAATGATTGGTCTCTGAGTGGGGAGGCAGGGAAGATGCCAGTATCAGATGAGAATACAGGTGGATAATCTTAAAGTTTCTCTGTACCCTGAAGCATTTTATGCAGTCAATGAATAATACAGATTAAAAGTTTGTTGGGTTGTCTGGACTGGCTTGGACTTTTGGAAATCTCTGAAATTTTTATTTGCAGAGGGAAGCTGAGGAAAAGTAAGAACAGGAAATGTGAGGTTGCAGAAACAGTCCTGCTATCAAATTCACTATTAATTCACCAGGAACAATAAACCGTCCCTGTTGTGTGTCAGGAGATTTTTATTTATTTAGAAATTTGAAACACACTTTAAAATTTCTCATTCTGTGATCATTTTGCAATCATTTTTCTAAGAGGTTGAGGCATCTGCTCTTGGTTTCTGGCCCTCTGCAGGGCAACATTGTGAAACTGAAGCAGCTGAATGTTGCCAGGTGACTTGAAATTGTGTCAGTGACATTTATAACCTAACATTGTGCAACAGCATTTCAATTGAGGCTTTGGTTCCCAATTTGGATATCAAGGAATAGAAAGTCTTTTATTTAATATGCATTAGACACCAGAGTTGTGTCATGGAGCATGGTGGGGTGGGTAGGATGCACAAGTCTACAGCTATTAACCAACTGATGTTAGAAATTTCTCAAAAACAAAAGCAGTCATTACCTATACTTTGGATGTACAGGGAGATGGTAGGTGGCAATTTAGGTCCTAAGGTAAGGCAATGAGTGTCATCTTGCTGTCAAGGAAGAAAGATAGAGTGGCTGGTTTTTAAAATCTGTTTATTTATTTGTCCAAGAAAACAGGAAAGAACAAAATAGAGAGAGCAGAATGAATTTCAGTGCTATTGGCCGTGGGTAATAGTCCTTATTTAAGGACAAAAAGCTGAGATCGACAGCTTAGAAAATTAACTTTGACCTTCATGTAGAGTCTCCAGAAAGTTCTTTTCCACTGATGGTGGTGTTGTTGTTCAGTCGCTAAGTTGTGTCTGACTCCCTCTGACTCCATGGACTGCAGTGCACCAGGCTTCCCTGTCCTCCAGTATCTCCATGGAGTCGGTGATGCTATCTAACCATCTCATTCACTGCCACCCTCTTCTCCTTTTGCCTTCAATCTTTCCTAGCATCAGAGGCTTTTCCAGTGAGTCAGCTCTTTGCATTAGATGACCAGAGTATTGGAGCTTCAGCTTTAGTATCAGTCCTTCCAAGGAATATTCAGGGTTTGTTTCCTTTAGGATTGACTGGTTTGATCTCCTGGCTGTCCAAGGGATTCCCAAGAGTCTTCTCCAGCACCACAGTTTGAAGGCATCAGTTCTTTGGCACTCAGCCTTCTTTATGGTTCAACTCTCACATTCATACATGACTACTGGAAAAACCATGGCTTTGACTATATAGACCAGTGAGGGTGAGTCCTGGCTGCATGAAGAATATTGCCCCCAAAGCTTCCCCATCTTTTTTTTTTCCCTGACAACATCACTGTTTTTTAAAAATAGGCCCCCAAGACTGAAACACAAAGATCATCGAAGTCCAGCAACCAAGGTTCATTGCAAGTGTGGTCCCCACAATATAAGTGAGATCAAAACTTGTAAACACCACTGACACAATCTCTGAATAGAATGTTGGGGAGTAAGTACTTAGTGGGGAACAGATGGGACTAGCTTGATGCCCTGTAAGTGAAATGACTGATAGGCAGCCAAGAATGCAAACACTCCTCCAGGGGATCATTGTAAAATGTGAATAGAGTCTAACTGTTCACTGGGGAAATGGAAGTAGTTCAGTAGATATTTAGGGGAATAAGTCTTAAAGGAGAGGAATCTAGGGGTATTTAGGGAGTCTCTAGGACCACTTAGGCTCCAAAATCACTGTGGACAGTGACTGCAACCTTGAAATTAAAAGACACTTGCTCCTTGGAAGGAAAGTTATGACAAACTTAGTGTATTAAAGAGCAGAGCCGTCACTTTGCTGTCAAAAGTCGATATAGTCAAAGCTATGGTTTCTCCAGTAGTCATGTATGGATGTGAGATTTGAACCATAAAGAAGGCTGAGTGCCAAAGAATTGATGTTTTTGAATTGTGGTGCTGGAGAAGACTCTTGGGAGTCTGTTGGACTGCAAAGAGATCAAACTGTTGCCGAAAGAGGGACCCCTTCAGAGCTTAAAAGTGGGCTCATGTCTAACACTCGGAAATGAATTGTCTGAGGAGACACATGTGCAGACAAAGCAATATATTTTATTGGGAAGGGGCACCTGGGCAGAGAGCAGGAGGGTAAGGGAACCCAGGAGAACTGCTCTTCCACATGACTCGCAGTCTCAGGTTTTATGGTGATGGGATTAGTTTCTGGATTGTCTTTGGCCAATCCTCTGACTCAGAGTCCTTCCTGGTGGAGCACGAATTGCTCATGAGAAGAATTCTGGGAGTGGTTGGACACCTGGTGTCACCTTTTGACCTTTCCTGAACTCTTCCGGTTGGTGGTGGCTTATTAGTTCCATGTTCCTTACCAGGACCTCCTATCATAAAACAACTCATGCAAATGGTTACTGTGGTGCTTGGTCAGGGCAGGTGGCTTCAGTCAGTGTGTTTTCCCTGACAAAACCAGTCAATCCTAGAGTAAATCAACTTTGAATATTCACTGGAAGGACTGATACTAAAGCCAAAGCTCCAATGCTTTGGCTAAATGATGTGAAGAGTCAACTCGTTGAAAAAGACCCTGATCTGGGGAAGATTGAGAGTCAGAGAAGGGGGCAACAGAGGATGAGATGGTTGGATGGCATCATGAACTCAACGTTTGAGCAAACTCTGGAGATAGTGAAGGACAGGGAACCCTGGCATGCTGCAGTCCATGGAGCTGCATTGGACATGACTTAGTGACTGAACGACAGCAGCTAGGAGCACTCGGCTAAAACAGGATAAACAGGGGCCCACTTCTATAACTGGAGAGCCATTTACCATTCAGTACTTCCCTCTTCATCGAAACTTAAGACTCTGAACACAGTAATTTTGTGGTCAGTCAATATGAAGAAAGGACAGATTATCCAGGATATCTACTTTTTTGGAGAAAAATGCTCAAATGGAGAAAATCAAGGCCTGATGTTACCTGAGATGGGTTATAATAGACCTTTGAAGGCCCCTTTTAGATACATAAATCCAGAATTATTTTCAGCCATTTTAATGGGTTATTAATGCAACTAGAGAATTGGAATTCAGAAATGTTAAAATATAGCCAGGTCTGAGCTTGTATGGAAACTGCTTTTGGAAAACATGCAGTACTCAACCTGTTAGTAATTAAGGTTAATTTCTAAACAGCTTCTGCTAAAGTAAGCATTCTATATCACCTTAAAAATAACATAATAAATAGCTCATGATAAACCTAGATTGGTTTGTTCATCCAGGAATTAGGAATAATTTAAGTCAACAATGTGAGAATAGACCTAAAAAGAAAATTAAACTTGCAAATAACAACTTCAGATGTTATAAAACAAAAGGTGAGTAAAAACACAGTCTGTTTGGAGTTTAGTTTTTCTCACAAGCTCATTAAGCATATATTTCCTAAGCTTGCTCTTTGGAATGTTAATGCCAAGAAACTAACACAAGGAAATCTCAGGCCTCTGGCCAAGGAGAGGCTTGGTAGTGGTTTAGTCGCTAAGTTGTGTCCAACTCTCGCCACCCAAGGACTGTAGCCCGCCAGGCTCCCCTGTCCATGGGATTTTCCAGGCAAGAATATTGGAGTAGTTTGCTATTTCCTTCTCCAGGGTATTTTCCCGACCCAGGGACTGAACCTAGGTCTCCTGCACTGCAGGCAGATTCTTTACCGACTTTAAGGAGAGGCTTACTTCTGCTCTTTTTGGTTCTCACTTACTATTCACGTGAAGCCTAGCAGCTTCAGGATATGCCATCGTTTCTTTTCAGAGAACTCAGTTTATTTGCCCTGTTGAGATTTTGTTTCTGTTTTCTTGGCTAGGTTTCTACATTTCTCTCTTAGGAAAGAAAACTGATGGAAAGACGGATGCAAGTATGGAATCACTGAGTCTAGGGAAGGTCAGAGTTTGCTACTTGAGATTCTTTTCATTGGGCCAGAAATATTAATTGGGAACTAGTGACACCACCTGGTCTTCTTGGGAATCTTCACTTAGTTCACTGAAAAAAATGGGCAAATTTTTATTGCCTCTGCTTAAATTGTGTTGGGAGAAGGCAATGACAACCCACTCCAGTACTCTTGCCTGGAAAATCCCATGGACGGAGGAGCCTGGTAGGCTGCAGTCCATGGGGTCGCGAAGAGTCGGACACGACTGAGTGACTTCACTTTCACTTTTCACTTTCATGCATTGGAGAAGGAAATGGCAACCCACCCCAGTGTTCTTGCCTGGAGAATCCCAGGGACGGGGGAGCCTGGTGGGCTGCCGTCTATGGGGTCGCGCAGAGTCGGACATGACTAAAGTGACTTAGCAACAGCAAATTGTGTTGGGCTTCCCTGGTGGCTCAGATGGTAAAGAATCTTCAGAATGCTGAAGACCTTGGTTCTGTCCCTGGGTTGGGAAGATCCCCTGGGGAAGGGAATGGCTATCCACTCCAGGATTCTTGCCTGAAGAATTCCATGGACAGAGGAGCCTGGTGAGCTACAGTCCATGTGATCATGAAGAGTCAGAAATGACTGAGTGACTAATAAGCACACACACACACACACACACACACACACACACACAGTGTTAGGCACAGTAAAAGCTATGGAATATTTTATATGCCTTTTCTACCCCATCTTTCCCACTCCTTACTCCAGGTATTCTTATTTAGGAGGTTAGGAGTGAGAGTGGGATACTGGTATCTGGATATATTTTTCTGAGAATTCTGTTAATAGAATGATTCAGGGGAGGACTCTTGATAGTTTACCTGGAGAAATACTCTAGAAATGAGAGAACAAAAGAACTAAAAGAATTCAGAGTAAGTTCAAAGCTAGCTAGGGTAATCAGAAAGGTTTCAATAAGGAGGAGATTCTTGTAGATCTGTGTAAAAAATCAGAGGATAAAAAATAATAATAATATAGTAATATGATCCCGGAGATATTCCAGGGCAGGGGAAGGTATTTTATATCTCTTATATATGTTATTAAATAATAACCTAATTCTCCAACTTAATATCAGTTTCTATTCTGGATTCTTTATTTCAAAATATTTATTTATTTATTTGACTATGTTGAGTCTTAGTTGCGGCACATGGGATCTTCATTGCATCATGTGGGATCTTTCATTGAGGTACACAGACTCTCTAGTTCTGGCACATGGACTTGGCTGTCCTGAAGCACGTGGGATCTTAGTTTGCTGATCAAAGATCAAACCTGAGTCCCCTGCATTGCATGGTGGATTCTTAATCACTGGGCCACCAGGGAAGTCACTCTATTCTGGATTCTTATGGAACACATGCAATGTTCTCTAACCTCTGCTTTTAATATCTAATGTGATCATGTTTCCCCTGATTTTGTCAAGTGTATCAGTCAGAATATTGTCAAAAAACCAGAAACCACTTCTTTTGCAAATAGAAGTTCCAAACACAAGTTTCAAGCAGAGGGAATTTAATACAAATCTTGGTGTTATGGGTGTTGGAAGGGATGGAAGGAAAAAAGAAAAAGCAAGGGAACTTGAGAAGCAAAAAGGAGAGAGTGATACCAAGAGATTAGTATTTGTAGGAAGCAACTGTAAGCTCTAGGACTGGGGGAATAAAAGGGAAAAAGAGTTGTTATCAAGCTCAAGGTCAGACTTCTAGGGGTTCCACCTCCCCAGTGTTAGGGCTGTGGAGGATGGTTTTCCTGGCCAGAGCTAGGACCACAAAAGAAGAGCAGTTACTGCAGAAGTTTGGATCATTGATGGGACTCAACTACTTCCAGAAACACTGGCAGAAGCAAAACAGTATGAAAAAGAAATAGTGGTTCTTTCTTTCCAGAATTTAGTAGAAAGCAAGCTAATGAGTGAGTTTGGGAAATGTAGTTTGTAGATCAAGCCCCAGCAACACAGAATAGTTGGAGGAAAGTGGATTTGGAGCTGAGGGTCAACAGGTAGATAACTGTTTTTATTTTACATTTTACATCAAGTAAAATGAATCAATATGTACTTCCTTCAGGAAGACAAATGAACACATCCCAGTCAGAGGTTCATGCATGACTCCCAGCAGGTATTAGTACTAAAATATGCCTAAGTCTCGTGACAGCCATTTAGCAGCTCAATCCAAGAAAAATAGAGAATGAATGTTGTGAAGGTTTGTGAATACTGTGTGAATGTGCAACTCTTCCCTTGGCTTTTCTCATTTTAACCCATCCATCCACCTGTCCATCCATCCATTGAGTTGTAACAACAACTGCATGTCACTAAGTCATGTTTAACTCCCTTCGATCCCATGGAGTGCAGCACGCCAGGCTTCCCTGTTCTTCACTCTCTCCTGGAGTTTGCTCAAACTTATTACATTGAATTGGTGATGCCATTCAACCATCTCATCCTCTGTTGCCCCCTTCTTTTCCTGCCCTCAATCTTTCTCAGCGTGAGGGACTTTTCCTTGAGTCAGTTCTTCGCATCAGGTGGCCAAAGTGTTGGAGCTTCAGCTTCAGCATCAGTCCTTCCAGTGAATATTCAGGGTTGATTTCCTTTATGATTGAATGGAGTTAGTGCCTATCATATGCCAGACATTGTGGTACACTCTGAGGATACCAAGATAATGTCATACAGCCCTCCTTAACTAGCTTGCAAGCCAGGCAGGCAGTAGATGAATTTGATAGTCACATAAAATGCTTCAATAACCGTATTATTTATTCTTTATACTTTTCACAATAGTTTCTCATCTATTCTAAAATTCTTGTAAGATATTTTAAAAAGGTATTTTCACATTGAACATATTTTAATTTATTTCTTGCTAACATGCTTTCCATGAACATCATGTATCATTTTCTTATAAATATAAGGACACTTACATTTTTACTATTTTGTCACTCAACTGGCTCTTAGTCTCCTTTTTGATGAATAGACTTTTTCCTCCGACCAGTGACTTTCCTGAATCTCCTCCTTCTTTGTAGGCCTCAGCAGTGCTATCACACTAAAGATTGCTACTGTTTATTCTGTGGCCATGTTTTTCTTCCCATGTTTTTCTTCCAACTTTATACAGCATTTTAAACTCTAAGATTTGTCTTCCTTCTCACCCCCGCCTTATCTTTACCCACTGGCTCTTATAGATCAACTTTAAAGATGTTTTGAAAGATCAGACATTGCTATGACTCCTCCTTTCCTTGCCGTGTATTCTGGAAGGTCTTGTCTGTCCGTCCCAGAATTTATATTAAATCAAGTGCACTTTCTGCTTTTTACCATAAAAAACTCATTGTCTTTAAAAAATCTTAACTATATATTTGTAGTGACCAATGTTTCTCAGTGTTCAAAAGGGACCACCTGCCTCTGAATCACCCAAGGAGCTTATTTAATATCCAGATTCCTCTGCCAAGTCCAGTCCTACTGATATATAATCAGTGTTGTGTGGTCCAGAAATTTGCATATTTAAGTTCCCTAGATGATTTTAATCACATTAAAGTGTGAGATGCATTGATAAAGATCTTTGTCTTCAAGCTCTGAAGCTTTGAAATTCTCACTTCCTTTGGTGCTTTTGAAAATACTGTTGTCTTTAACAGAATACTATCTTATCGGACTTCCCAGATGGGCAATAATGATTTAAGTTTGCCCCGTTTATTCTGAAATCATTTCAGTTTGAATCAGTTATAATTTCTTCTTGTAGTAGCATACAGCCAAGATACCTTCTAGATTTGAAACCTTGCCCCCAAATACTCCTGTGGAGTAGAGCATGTATTGATGTCAGGCTACAGTTGGTGAAAATGAGGCTCAGAAAGAGTATGGGACTAGTGAAAGTCACATATAGATCATTGTAGACTTAGATTGAAGTCTAGACTGACTGAGATCCTTTCCCTGTGTTTTCTTCGAGTTTAGACCTCTTTTTCTTAGAGTGATGCATGCTTGCTGAGTTGCTCAGTTGTGTCCAATCTCTTTGTGACCTCACTGTAGCCTGCCAGGCTCCTCTATTCATGGGATTTTCTAGGCAAGAATACTGGAATGGATTGCCGTTTCCTCCTCTAGGGGATCTTTCCAATCCAGGGATCGAACCTGTGTCTTCTGCATCTCCTGCTTTGGCAGGTGGATTCTTTATCACTGAGCCATGTGGGAATGTCTATGCTAAAAGATGAACACACACATACACATTTCCATCCTTTGCAATATACTATGGCAGGTTTTGAATACTGATCATTTTTTGTACCTACCTTTTACAACAATAAAGTGAAATCTTTTCTCCAAGAGCAAAAAGATGCTTGAAAATGCCCCTGTGAATTAAGTTTATTCCCTGAGAGGGATGGTACATGCTGAATTGAAGCAAATAGTCATGCTAATTTCAAGGTCCATTGAAATAGCATAAAACAAATCAGCTGCCACCATCTAATAGAAATGAAGCAGCTTGAGGTTTAGCTCCCAGATCTTGAAATTTTATCAACTCAAAACAGCTTATAAGCATTTACATGTATTTACATGTTTACTCTCCCATCTCTAGATAATTTGCACTGAAAGAAGAGGCTGATGTTGTCAGTCTTCCAAAATGGCTACTAATAAAAAAAAAAATTCCAAAAAAAGCTAATAATTCCAAGAAAAGATTTGGCTTTGCAACATTCTTTTATGTTTAATATTTGAATTTGGGCTTAATGAATTTGAGGCTTCCCTGGTGACACAGACACTAAAGAATCTGCCTGCAATGTGGGCAACCAGGGTTCGATCACTAGATAGGGAAGATCCCCTGGAGAAGAGGATGGCTACCCACTCCATTATTCTTGCCTAGAGAATTCTATGAACAGAAGAGCCTGGCAGGCTACAGTCCATGGGGTTGCAAAGAGTGGGACACAACTGAGAGACTAATACTTTACTTAAAAAAAATGTATTTAGAAAAATTATAACATTTAAAATAACAATACCATAATAGTGAGAACCAGATAATAACATCTGCCTTTCTCATTTTGTCTGTTGATTTAATACTTCTCCTGTCTATGATCCATAATAGGAATGATGGGTGATCTCCCACTGCACCAATCAAAATCAAATCTCTGTCTCTGAATCTGTTTTTTTTTTTTTTTTCCTGTCTCTTTCTCACATGTATAATTACTGTATCTACTTCATAGGACTGATTAGGGTTGCTAGGTAAAATACAAGGTGCCAAGTTAAATTTTGATTTCAGGTAAACAATATAAACTTTTGGTATAAGAACATTCCAATGTCTCAGATAAACAATGAATAATTTTTAGTATGACTGTGCCCAAATATTTCAGATATTTTGGACATGCTAAAAATGTTTTATCTGAAATTAAAATTTGTCATTGTGTATTTTTATCTCCAAACTTTGCAGCTTGAGATGGAAATTAGGTGAGGTAGTATGTGTACAGTATCTGGCACATAGTAAATGTTCATTAAGATTGTTTTCATAATTGAGCTTCTACAGACCCTAACAAATAATAATAATTAGCATTTATTATTTTGTTATTTCTAAAACCTTTTAATATTTATGACTATTCTGATCCTCTTGATGACTCTGTGGTATCCCCATCTGCCAGATGAGGAAATTAAGCCTCAGAAGCATGTTTTACTGACTGTAGAGTAATCCACAATATGCCGTACAATCTTTTATTTATTATTTATTTATTATTATTTATTACATGTATTTTTGAATATTGGCCTCATTTCTAATCACAGCTACTACTATAAATATTATTGAAATGCCCATCTAAGAACATAATTTTTTATACCTACTTTATGAGCTCCTTAGGTCAGAGACCATGACTATTTTGTTTTCCATTGCCCAACCAAAGATACTGCTAATACATATTTCCTAAATGAATGCAATATCCAGGTTTTTTGCTAGATTCTTTTAATAATGAAAGTAACAACAATAATATTAACTATTATTAACTATCTATGATATACTAGGCATATTCTAGAAGACTTGCATTTATTAATGATAATCTTCACACTGCTTTGTGAAATAGTTAGCATTATTATCCCACTTTATGGATGAGGACTCTGAGGCATGAAGACATTAGGCAATTTCCTGCCCAGTGGTTTGACTAATAAGCAGTGGAGCTGGGAGACAATTTCAGGTGACCTGAGTCAGAGTCTACATTCCTACTGATTTCACTCTTCAGCTTCCAGCAATGGAATTAATGTCTCAGAGAACACGCATATTTGTAAACAGCTTGATGTATATTGCTTAATTGCTTTTCAGAAAGATTGCACCTATACATTGCACCTATAGCTACACCTAAACATCTTCTACCAGGAATTCATGAGTGTTTCAGCACAGCTTTTCTTTTTTAACTCTTTTTTTGTTTGTTTTTTAACTTTTACAATGTTGTATTGGTTTCTGCCATACAACAATGCAAACCAACCATAATTATACATATATCACCTCCCTCTTGAGCGTCCCTCCCTTCCCCCCATCCCACCCCTCTAGGTCATCACAGAGCACCAGACTGGGCTCCCTGTGTTATGCAGCAACTTCTCACCAGCTATCCATTTTACACATAATAGTGTGTATATATTGATGCTACTTTCTCCATTCATCCCACCCACTCTCTCCCACACTGTGTCCATAAGTCCAGTCTTTACATCCACATTTCCATTCCTTCCCTGCAAATAGGGTCATCAATGCCATTTTTCTAGATTCCATATATATATGTTAATAAATTATATTTGTTTTTCTCTTTCTGACTTACTTCACTCTGTATAACAGGCTATAGTTCATCCACCTCACTAGAATGGACTCCAATCTGTTCTTTTTTGTGGCTGAATAATATTCCATTGTATATATGTACCATACCTGCTTTATCCCTTCACCTGTCAGTGGACATGTAGGTTGCTTCCATGTCCTGGCTATTGTAAATAGTGCTTCAGTGAACACTGGGGTACATATGTCTTTTACAATTATGTTTTTTTTCAGGGTATATGCCTAGTGCCCAGTACTGGGGTTGCTGGGTCATAGATTTTCTAGCATTGATTCTTATGAAAACTTGTTTCACATCTGTTAGGTGAGAAATAGTACCTTAATAGTTCCTACATTGTATTTATTTGATTATATAAGTTTGAACTTTCTTTTTCATATAGTTTAAAAAATACATTTCTTCTTTCATAAGGTGTATATTTATATCCTTACCCTTTGGCATGTTAAGACCAAACAAACCAATCCTATGAGTCTTACTGTCATTTATTGCAAAGGACTTGTAAAAATCATGTTTGATTGTCTTTCAATTTTGTATTTGTACCTTTGAATTATGAAGTGTAATTATAAAGAGAGAGAAATTTGTCAGTCATTTCTTTTGTGATTTTTTCATTGCTCTTTTGCTTCGAAAGCATATAGGCCCAACATTTTAAACTGGACATTGTAATCCATTGTCTTTTCACAGTCTTTACCACAGAAAAACTTTCTTGAGCCTTTGCAATCTCTCCTTATATCCTCCTAACTTTTTAGGTACTTGACACCTAAAAAGATGGATTAATTTTTTTCTCTGAACCTTCCCCTACTGACCCTTTTTCTGCCTAACAACTTATTCTGAGAGAAACCTTTATCCTTCCTTCAGGGAATTCTTTGCTCCACTAGGATCATGTCTGAAAATATTTAAGGAGCAAGGCTAAGCTATATCTTTAAAAAATCCAGACTGCTAATCCAGCTGTTTTGAACAATAATAAACCTTTATATTCTGTCCGGTGTTTTAGCATGTTTCACCCCTTCCCATATGGTACGTGACCCCAGCATCCCTGTGAAGCCTGCAGTTCAGGTACTCTCTCCTTTTTCCCAGTGAAGAATCAGAGACTGAGAAGTTAAGTGGCCTGGGTCAGAGAAGCTCGTGTAGCTAGGACTGGAGGCTGGTTTTGAACTTCTACTCTTGTGATCTTTTCACTGCTCCAAAGTTTGGTATAAATTACTTACTATCACAAGTGAGCTAAATACTCAGGTGGTTATTTTTCCTTTCTCAGCTGTTTTAGAAGGTCCTGATACTTTTCCACTCATGCCAGAAAGTTATCAGTTGGGGACAGGATACTCTGTAACATTTGCTTTATGTGCACACATGTTTTAAACATCAACAAACACTGATGTATATATTCTATTACTGTAGAAGTAAATATTCCCTTAAAGAGGAGCTTGCAAGTCATACTTAGCTGGTATTTCTCATAACTTTACACACTAGAAAGCCATGTGTCTTCTGACTATCTTCTATGTCAGCCACAAGATGGTACCCTTGCACATGGGAAAATGCTCAAAATGTTGTATAAAGTGAAAAAAATGGATTTGAAAACAGTATATTCAGTTGTGTGCACATGTGTGTACATGTGTGTACATGTGTATATGTGTGTTTGAAATTGGATGCACAATAAATGGGTAACAGATTTTCTCTGAGAAGTGTAGCTAGTTTAAGTTTTGACCTTTGAGTATAAACGGCAGTTTCTATAATGAGCCTGCTTTGTGTATGTGATCCCTTATCCAGGAGATGGGAAGGCTCTGCTGCCCAGAGAGGTTTCACTCCTATGCTTGTCATGGAGGGATGTGATACCTGAATTGACAGCCTCATCAGAATCACAGTGTTGGGAGGGGCATAGTTTCCCAAGAAAGGGATGCCAGGGAGACGTATGCCATTTGTGAGCTTGGCCTGAGTAGACGTAGCTGTCTTGAGGGCCTTGGGCTGGGCCTGTGTGAAGTGTTCTTTTAGAGATTGGTCAATGATTGGTTGAAAGTCCTGTGTGTGTTAACCCCAATGTTGGTTCTTTTTTAAATGTGCTATGAGGTGGAAGGGCTTCCTAGGTGGCGCTAGTGGTAAAGAATCTGCCTACCAGTGCCAGAGATGTAAGAGTCCTTGATTTGATCCCTGGGTCAGGAAGATCCTCTGGAGGAGGGCATGGCAACTCACCCCAGTATTCTTGCTTTTCATGTTTTTCCCCGAGATAAAGAGAATTCCATTGACAGAGGAGCCTGGCGGGCTACAGTCCATAGGGTCGCAGAGTCGGACACAACGGACGGGTCTTAGCTCACGTGTATGCACGAGGTGAAAATTTCAGGACAGCTACTGTTGACTAACAGAACCTTCTGTCATTTTGTTTTGGAGGAGTGAAGAGAGTAGGAAGTAGCTCATAGACGGTTTTGCCTATGACAGCCATTGCTTCAGAGGAGACCAGTTGTTCTAACTCATTTTGTAACTGTTCTTGGAGCAGAAATACTTGGCAGTGATGGCATGTAATCAGAAAGCAATATCACTGAGGCAGTTTCAATAGGGAAATCTTTCTGTATACTTAAGTAGCAAAATTGTATAGCAGAGGTATGCATTTGGACAGGCATTTTTTATATTACCTGAAAGCATCATACTACCTGTTCTGTTCATTGTAAGATGTGAAATATGACTGCCAAAAATTTGCACACATTTGGTGTAAATTGTTCAATTGTCACAGTCTGAAAATTTCATGTTTTTCCCCTAGATAAGGAAAAAATAGGAAAAGGAGTACGTCAAGGCTGTATATTGTCACCCTGCTTATTTAACTTATATGCAGAGTACATCATGAGAAATACTAGGCTGGAAGAAGCACAAGTTGGAATCAAGATTGCCGGGAGAAATATCAATAACCTCAGATATGCAGATGACACCACCCTTATGGCAGAAAGTGAAGAGGAACTAATAAGCCTCTTGATGAAAGTGAAAGAGGAGAGTAAAAATGTTGGCTTAAAGCTCAACATTCAGAAAGCTAAGATCATGGCATCTGGTCTCATGACTTCATGGCAAATAGATGGGGAAACAGTGTCAGACTTTATTTTTTTGGGCTCCAAAATCACTGCAGATGGTGATGGCAGCCAGGAAATTAAAAGACACTTACTCCTTGGAAGGAAAGTTATGACCAACCTAGATAGCATATTGAAAAGCAGAGACATTACTTTGCCAACAAAGGTCCATCTAGTCAAGGCTATGGTTTTTCCAGTGGTCATGTATGGATGTGAGAGTTGGACTGTGAAGAAAGCTGAGTGCAAAAGAATTGATGCTTTTGAAGTGTGGTATTGAAGAAGACTCTTGAGAGTCCCTTGGACTGCAAGAAGATCCAACCAGTCCATTCTGAAGGAGATCAGTCCTGGGTGTTCATTGGAAAGACTGATGCTGAAGCTGAAACTCCAGTACTTTGGCCACCTCATGCAAAGAGTTGACTCATTGGAAAAGACCCTGATGCTGGGAGGGACTGGGGGCAGGAGGAGAAGGGGACGACAGAGGATGAGATGTCTGGATGGCATCACCGACTCGATGGACATGAGTTTGGGTAAACTCCGAGAGTTGGTAATGAACAGGAAGGCCTGGTGTGCTGCGATTCATTGGGTCGCAATGAGTCAGACACGACTGAGCGACTGAACTGAACTGAACTGAAGGAAAAATAATTAATTTCACACTGAGGGTTGAGGAGTCTTTTTTAGACCCCAGAAAGAGAATTTGGCCAAGGGTTTTGCATAACCTTTATGTAATTCAAATTGATTCTTGGTGTAAATTGAGTTGGATCTCAGAAACATATCAAGCTTCAACAGTTTGTCATCCTAGGGTGGTGGGTCCCAAAGGCTGGTGTGTGGAGGAGCTTTAAAAATCACCCACACCACTCCCAAATTCTGATTCAGTAGTTCTTCACTGAATCCTGAGAACTACCGAACTTCCCCAGGTAACTCTGACATGCAGTTGGAGTAGAAACCACTGATCCAGACCACAGCACATGGAAGCTGTTAACTGCTCATCTTCCACATTTAATTGCAGTGGGTGATCAGTGTGTCTGCATTCCTCAGGTCCCCTCATGGTGCCAGTAAAAGTCCAATTTTATGTAAGGAAGTGGCATTTCAAATCTCAGAAATCACAGAACCCAGTGTTTCCATGTGCTTGGAACCTAGGGAACACAGAAATCACTTTCCTGTGGGCAGTGTCTAGTTTTGAAATGTGACATTTGAGCATCCAACTTGTGTTTTTCTTTCTGGTACGGTTTTGCCTTCTGCAAACATTTATGCAGTGCTATTCGTACTAGTCACTGAATGAGGCATTGATGTGGATAGAAGTATCAGCCATCATTCCTGGCTCTGAGAATGCATTGTCCATCAGAGGCTGGGGGAGGATGGTGGAGTCCTACCATCACTGCATGGAGTGACATCTCCCACTGTGGCAGCAGGTGGGAAGAACATGAGTGAAATAAGGATAATAGTACAAGTCTCCTTCAAAGGTTCAGTTCAGTCACTCAGTCATGTCCGGCTATTTGCGACCCCATGGACTGCAGCATTCCAGGCCTCCTTGTCCATCACCAACTCCCAGGGTTTGCTCAAGCTCATGTCCATTGAGTCAGTGATGCCATCCAACCATCTCATCCTCTGGGTCTCATCCTCATCAGGGTCTTTTCCAATGAGTCAATTCTTCACATCAGGTGGTGAAAGTATTAGAGCTTCAGCTTCAGCGTCAGTCCTTGCAATGAATATTCAGGACTGATTTAGGATGGACTGGTTGGATCTCCTTGCAGTCCAAGGGACTCTCAAGAGTCTTCTCCAACACCACAGTTCAAAAGCAACAATTCTTCAGAGCTCAGCTTTCTTTCTAGTCCGACTCTCATATCCATACATGACTACTGGAAAAACCATAGCTTTGACTAGACGGACCTTTGTTGGCAAAGTAATGTCTCTGCTTTTCGATATGCTGTCTAGGTTGGTCATAGTTTTTCTTCCAAGGAGCAAGCGTCTTTTAATTTCATGGCTGCAGTCACCATCTGCAGTGATTTTGGAGCCCAAGAAAATAAAGTCTGTCACTGTTTTCATTGTTTCCCCATCTATTTGCCATGAAGTGATGGGACCAGATACCATGATCTTAGTTTTTTGAATGTTGAATTTTAAGCCAGCTTTCAAATGTTAGATAAGCCATTATTACTTTAGCATTTTTCCTAATTCTTCACTCTATTTTTAGGGTTTTTAGCATAACTACCTATTTTAGACGAGATTGGGTTCAGGGTGATATGGTCATAGATGGAAATTACTTGTTTTAGCAGGTCTGGGCTTTTTGGGCTCTAGAATCACTGCAGATGGTGACTGCAGCCATGAAATTAAAAGACGCTTACTCCTTGGAAGAAAAGTTATGACCAACCTAGATAGCATATTCAAAAGCAGAGACATTACTTTGCCAACGAAGGTCCGTCTAGTCAAGGCTATGGGTTTTCCAGTGGTCATGTATGGATGTGAGAGTTGGACTGTGAAGAAGGCTGAGCGCCGAAGAATTGATGCTTTTGAACTGTGGTGTTGGAGAAGACTCTTGAGAGTCCCTTGGACTGCAAGAAGATCCAACCAGTCCATTCTGAAGGAGATCAGCCCTGGGATATCTTTGGAAGGAATGATGCTAAAGCTGAAACTCCAGTCCTTTGGCCACCTCATGTGAAGAGTTGACTCATTGGAAAAGACTCTGATGCTGGGAGGGATTGGGGGCAGGAGGAGAAGGGGATGACAGAGGATGAGATGGCTGGATGGCATCACTGACTCGATGGACGTGAGTCTGAGTGAACTCCGGGAGTTGGTGATGGACAGGGAGGCCTGGCGTGCTGTGATTCATGGGGTCGCAAAGAGTTGGACACGACTGAGTGACTGAACTGACTAACTGACTGACTGGGCCCCTTCAAGCAAATGCCACTTACAATAGGATTTTCATCTTTCCATCATCAGAGAGTGTCCTAAATTAGTTATAACTAGGAGACGTCTTGAAGCAACTTCCTAAAGTCTAGTAGTAAGTGCAGATGCTATTTAAATTTTTTTATTGGAGGATAACTGTCCTTGGGTGGCCCAACCCATGAATGCCTGGCTACTCTCCTGACTACACTCTTTGGCCCTCTCTCTCGGGCAGCTTGCAACAGCAGGATGTGTCCAGTGGTTCTTGTAGTTGCTGATATGCCTGCTAGAAGCCACTGTGGATTTCTCACTTCTTTCCTAACTAGAGATGGTGGACCCATCCCCCAAAAGGTATTCACCCTCCCTTCTTCCATCAGCATTCACTGCCTGGAGTGATGAGATCTGTAGTCTTTATTTCTCTTGGGCTGGGACATCTCCATTTTCCCCTACAAGATCTGAATGGCATTAGTTCACTTCTGTCAAGGCCTTGTTCCTTGTATAAGAGACTGTGGCTTAGAGGGAAGATTCTGTTCTTAATTCACATTGTAAGGGACAGTTTAGTCTTTAATCAGACCAAACTACAACACATAGTAGGGCTTCTCTGGTAGCTCAGCTGATAAAGAATCCACCTGCAACGAAGGAGATCCTGGTTTGACTCCTAGGTCAGGAAGATCCACTGGGGAAAGGATAATATACTCACTCCAGTATTCTTGGGCCTCCCTGATGGCTCAGATGATAAAGAATCAACCTGCAGTATGGGAGACCTGAGTTCGATGCCTGGGTTGGGAGGACCCCTGGAGAAGGGAAAGGCTACGCACTCCAGTATTCTGACCTGGAAAATCCCATGGACAGAGGAGCCTGGCAGGCTATAGTCCATGGGGTTGCAAAGAGTCAGACATGAATGAGCGACTTTCACTTTCACAACACATGCTGCTGCTGCTAAGTCGCTTCAGTCGTGTCTGACTCTGTGCGACCCCATAGATGGCAGTCCATTAGGCTCCCCCGTCCCTTGGATTCTCCAGGCAAGAATACTGGAGTGGGTTGCCATTTCCTTCTCCAATGCATGAAAGTGAAAAGTGAAAGTGAAGTTGCTCAGTCGTGCCCAACTCTTAGCGACCCCATGGACTGCAGCCCACCAGGGTCCTCTGTCCATGGGATTTTCTAGGCAAGAGTACTGGAGTGGGGTGCCATTGCCTTCTCCGTCACAACACAAAGTAGGTAGTAATTAGCCTTCTTTCCATCTTTATAAATGTAATTTGGATTTTGCTGGTAGTTGGATAGAAAGTGGCTCCTTTTTTGCTTGTGGAGGGCCAGCTGTATAATTTTCAGGACCCAGTGCAAAATGAAGGAGCAGGGTTCCTTGTTTAAAAAACATGAAAAAAAGCGTCTTGAAAGGTACTAAAAAATGCTTTCACCTTTCTTCTGCAGACTCTCTCCTGATTTGTCTTGGTGTTTAGAATTTGCTATTTAATGTCATTCTAAGTAATCAAAAGTTAAAAATTTGAATTATTAGCATGAATTTTACCACTTATAATTACATTTTACAAAAGGCAGTCTAAATGCAAGTTACTTGTATGCAGAATCAATGTCGTTGCACAATTTGTATTTCATAGATCATACATGTGTATATATTTCATTCTTACCAGCACAGTAGAAATGCTACGCAAAACTAACTCAGCTTTTAAATTTCGCTTCTTGATATATGCACATTCTGTCAACATTCTGTACCTGATAAGTAATGAATAACTTAAAGGAAAAAGTAGGAAAGGGCTATCTTTCCCTTTCCTTCTGTGTCACCTTTTTCACCATAAGTAGTTGGCCAGTTCAGGAAAGTAATGTGAATAAGAAAGCATATGATAGGGTTCTTGGTCATTCATATTTCTGTCTTCCTTCATTGAAAGCAAATTCTGATTCAAATGGAAAAAGTGGCCTCCCTAAGGTGTCAGTTGACTCAATTGTAGATGTAATAGGCTCACTTTGTACTCACTTTTGAGTCTTTCTGAACTCCTGTATGTGTAGACTTAGCAGGATTCTATACTCATGGGGTATCACAAACACTATATGTGATCCTAGTGACAAGAAACAGAGGCAGACATGCATGTTGGATGTATCTCTTGTGCTCGTACTTTTGCTCCACTGTTCCATTGCATTTCACTTACATAACAAGTTCAAAAATAAAGTTATTAAAAATTTCAAATGGTATTGAACCATTGGTATTGGGTATTGAAACCATTGGTATTGAACTAAGTACAGGACTCTTCTGAGCAAAGATCCTGTGCAGATACACAGGTGTTATGCCCAAAGAGTTTGTGCTACATGAATTCTTTCTAAACTAATTCCTCTTGCCTCAGTACACTCCAGCCACCTTTCATGGCAATAGCAGAGCAGGTTGAATAGAGATTATGCAGCCATATCTTCAGAATATCAGGGATCCCAGAGGAGGGGATGAAATAGCACCCAGTACCACAAACTACCCATGGAGGCTGGACTGAAAGGGGATGGAACCAGACCCAGGTGCGGTGCAGTTATGGCTCGAAAAGGTGTGGACAGGCAAAGTCAAGGATCCAAGGAACCACAGTTCACTTCTGTCCATATTTATTGTGAAAGACACAGAAGGAATAAGAGGCGGCCTGTATCCTTGAAGCAAAGAGTCAGGTCTTCCAGGAGACTTGAGCCAGGCCATAGATTTGAATTTTACTTTGTAGGGAATGGGGAACCACTGAAAAACATTAAGAGAGTTATGGGCTGACTTCTGTGTTTTATAGAGATGACTTTGGCCACAGTGCAGTAGTGGCAGAGACAAGGCAGGGGGCAGGGGTCAGTTGGGAGGCTGTCGCAATTGTCCAATATCTTACAGATCACAACGAAAGGTCAGTAAGGAAGGCAACACTGGGGTGTCAAGTGTCCCAGTGGTAATCCAGGTAGGGAAAAGCACCAGAACTGCTCTCACTGGGCTGGGATTTGTGGGCAGGGCTCAGCCTTTGGGTGAATTAAGTGCTCAGAGCAACACAGGTCACATATAGAAGCTTACAGGAGAGAATTACTAAGGAAGAGGAATCTGGGGATTAGGACTGAGGTGGTATCCAGTAGGAAGAGTGAGGTGAAGCTGAGGGGACAGCTTATAAGAGAGACTGACTCAGCAGTTCCAGACAGTATACTAGGGCTATTTACATGCCTTCTGTCCCTCATCAGTCCTGGAGTTTGCCACATTCATGTCCATTGAGTCAGTGATGCTTTCCAACCATCTCATCCTGCTGCCCTCTTCTTTTGCGTTCAATATTTCCCAGCATGAGGATATGTAGTACCTGGGCTTCCCAGGCGGTGCAGTGGTGAAGAACCCGCCTACCACTGCAGAAGATGTGAGTTCAGTCCCTGGGTTGGGAAGAACCCATGGAGTAGGAAAGGGCAACCCACTCCAGTATTCTTGCCTGGAGTCTATGGACAGAGGAGTCTGGTGGGCTACAGTCCACGGGTTTGCAAAGAATCGGACAGGACTGAGCGACAGAGCTCATGCACTGAATAAGCAACTGGAAATACTGTTCTTCCTCTTGTGAGGAAGAGAGGAGATGCCAAGCCTGCCTGGGAACCAGGCCTGACCACACAGTTTATATATGGATTTTTTTTAAGGAACCAAATATATATATATATTTTTTTTCCTACTACAAAAATTAGAATATGAGACACTTGTTATTATTCAGTCACTAAGTCGTGTCTGACTCTTTGCAATACCATGGCTGCAGCATGCCAATCCTCTCTGTCCCTCACTATCTCCTGGAGTTTGCCAAGTTCATGTCCATTGAGTCAGTGATGCTATCCAACTGTCTCATCCCTTGCTGCCCTCTTCTCCTTTTGTAGTCTTTTCCAATGTCAGAGTCTTTTCCATTGAGTCAGCTCTTTGCATCAAGTGGTCAAAGTATTGGAACTTCAGTTTCAGCATCAGTCCTTCCAGTAAATATTCAGGGTTGATTTCCTTTAGGATTGACTGCTTTGATCTTGCTGTCTAAGGGACTCTTAGGAATCTTCTCCAGCACCACAGTTTGAAAGCATCAATTCTTCAGTGCTCAGCCTTCTTTGTGATCTAACTCTTACATCCGTACATGACCACTGGGAAAACCATGGCTTTGACTTTATGGATCTTTGTCAGCAAAGTGACGTCTTTGTTTTTTAATATGCTAAGTTTGTCATAGCTTTCCTTCCAAGAAGCAAACGTCTTCTAATTTCATGGCTGCAGTTGCCACCCGCAGTGATTTTGGAAACCAAGAAGAGAAAATCTGTCACTGCTTCCACTTTCCCCCCTTCTATTTGCAATGAAGTGATAGGACTAGATGCCATGATCTTAGTTTTTTGAATGTTGAGTTTTAAGCCAGCTTTTTCACTCTCTGCTTTCACCCTCATCAAGAGGCTCTTTAGTTCTTCGCTTTCTGCCACTAGAGTGGTATCATCTGCATATCTGAGGTTGTTCATATTTCTCCCAGAAATCTTGCTTTCAGCTTGTAACTCGTCCAGCTCAGCATTTTGAACGATGTACTCTGTGTGTAAATTAAATAAACAGGGTGACTATATAATAAAAATAAACAGGTGTCATACTCCTCTCCCAATTTTGAACCAGCTGTAGATTGGTTGTTCCATATAAGGTTCTAACTGTTGCTTCTTGAGTCAAGTACAGGTTCTCAGGAGACGGTAAAATGGTTTGTTATTCCCATCTCTTTAAGAATTTTCCACAGTTTGTTGTGATCCATACAGTCAAAGGCTTTCATGTAGTCAATGAGGCAGAAGTATATGTTTTTCTGGAATTCTCTTGTTTTTTCTGTGATTCAGTGAATGTTGGCGATTTGATCTCTGGTTCCTTTGCTTTTTCTAAACCTGCTTGTACATCTGGAAGTTCTCAATTCAAGTGCTGCTTAAGTCTAGCTTGAAGGATTTTGAGCATAACCTGATTAGCATGGGAAATGAGTGCAATTATCTGATAGTCTGAACATTCTTTAGCACTGCCCTTCTTTGGGATTGGAATAAAAACTGACCTTTTTCTAGTCCTGTGGCCACTGCTGAGTTTTCCAGATTTGCTGGCATATTGAGTGCAGTACTTTAACAGCATTATCTTTTAGAATTTGAAATAGCTCACTAGAATTCCATCACCTACCCTAGCTTTGTCTGTGGTAATGCTTCCTAAGGCCCACTTGATTTCACACTCCAGAATGTCTGGCTGTAGGTGAGTGACCACACCATTGTGGTTATCCAAGTCATTATGACTTTTTTACTATAGTTCTTCTGTGTATTCTTGCCACCTCTTCTTAATCTCTTCTGCCTCTGTTAGGTCCTTACCATTAGGTCCTTTATTGTGTGCATCCTTCATGAAATGTTCCTCTGATATATCCAGTTTTCTTGAGGAGATCTCTAATCTTTTTTTTTTTTCTAATCTTTTTTTATTCTATTGTTTTTTTCTATTTCTTTGCATTGTTCTTTGAAGAAGGCCTTTTTAAAAATCTCTCCTTGTGTTAGACAATACAGATGGGTAAAATGAAAAATCAAAGCAAATTATAATTCCAATCATCCTGGGTCACTATTAATATTGGGGGCATACATATTCCTGATTTTATTTTTACAGTTTCTCCCCTTCATCTTCAAAAAATATTGGTCTTTTAAACTGAATATAGGTTGGAGAAGTGAAATCTTTTACCTTTTGAAGTTTCACTGATATGTGGCTCCTATATAATTCATGTGTGTTGATCTCTAGGCCCTTTCTCTAGAAATAGCACCAGGTCTACTTTTTTCTTTTGAATTCCCCAGAGGATTCTAGTTCTTTTTCCAACATCTTCATGAAATAATGTCTTATTAACTAGAGGACTAGTTACCTCAGGAAGTGTACATTGAGTATGGTGGATCTCTTATTCCTTAGTTGAAAGAAAGAGAAAATATAATAATATATTCAATTGAAGTGAAAGTGAAAGTTGCTCTGTTGTATCTGACTCTTTGTGACCCCTATACCGTTCATGGAATTCTCTAAGCCAGAATATGGGAATGGGTAGCCTTTCCCTTCTCCAGGGGATCTTCCCGACCCAAGGATCAAACTTAGGTCTCCTGGCATTGCAGGAGGATTCTTTACCAGCTGAGCCACAAGGGAAGCCCAATATATTCAATTAATTAAATATAAAATCTAAAATATTTTATTTATAGTTATGTTATATAAATACTTGAATATATTTGTATATATAAAATATGTTCATGTTAAATATAGTATATTTAATAGCCTATTTAATATCTAGAAAACCTGACATTGTACAGCTCTCATTCTTTCAGTTCTTCCACATGAACCATAGTTTGAGATTCCATTTTCATCCAGAGGAAAAAAAAAAAACTGTTAGCAGATCAAAATCCCCAAAGATTTTGACAAACTGAAATAATGAACCAAAAGAACCAAATTTAGAGAGCTTTATCTAAGAGAGGTAAAGACCTATATTTGCAACCAAAAATCTAACAAGACTCATAGAAGAAACACACAACTCTGAGGTGGTGATGAGGCAGCAAACTGTGGCTCAAGGGGAAAGGTTGGAAGAATAGTCCTGTTCATGATGGAGAAGACTGAGAAAGTGATGGTGCTCACTTGTCTGGATACTGTCATACAGAAGAGAAAGCTCCTCACTAATATAGATACCCATGCAAATATTACCTTTGGGTAACCACAATGTGCTACTGATATGTATTTCACTTCCTGTCTCTTATTCTTTTTACTATATCTTCATTCATGTACTTGTGAAATTTCACGTTTCCTTTTTAGTTGCTTGCTTTTTAGCCATAAACATAGGACTTTATTAGATAAACTGTCTTCAGATCTAGTTCATGGTTCTAACTTGTCAAAATCCTTTGGAATTCTGATTTGTTCAATGAGCATCTAAACCAACCCTTCCACTTGTATGCACATTTGGTCAGCATACCGTTATTATGTTGTAATCCTCCATAATATAGACTGATGGGAAATAGATTCTTAAGATTATTAAGAAGTGTAACTACTTGCCCAAGGCCTTACAGCTAGGGTGTGTCAGAGCCCAGACTATACCTGGGTCTTCTGGTTCTCAGACCAGTGTTACTTCCATGGAACTAGACTCTCTCAAGATAATTTTGAACTGTCAGTAGAACTAAAAATATAGGCTGTAGACACCATGTAACAGAGATTTGCCCTTTGAGTAAGTGCTTTCACAAACATTTTGCAATAAATTATTTTAATAACTTTAGAGTTGGTATTGTCGCCCTCTTTTACAAATAATAGACTCAGAAAGGTTAAGTGTTTTTAATTATTCAAAGTCAGAAAGCAAACTACATATCAGTTTTTGCAAAGAACAGTTTGATTGGGAAGATGTGTTTCCTTTCTGGGATTCTTAAAACATCTTTGAGAATACCTCTTTAGAAGATCTAGGATAGTAGATGAACAAGTCATCAGGAATTATTAAAATGGGAGGACTTCAAGTTCTGATCAGTCAAGATACTAGAGAATCTTTTTACAGTGTACAAAAATTCCAAGATGAAGCAAATTTCCAAAGAGATGCATAACAAGAAAGCATGCAAGCACCATTTGGGATCTGATTAGAATTCTGAGACTAGTTCTTTACATTTAGAAATATAGAAGTTGGGGAACTTTTTCAGGAAATAAGAAAGCAGCATCCTTTTGGGCATTATTTGCTCTGTTTAATTAAGAGTTAATGTAAACAAGATTTTGATTTTTTCTGACCGATGGGTTTGAAGAGGTCTTTTAACACCAAGCAAAATCACTACCTTATTTCAGTCATAAATTAGCAAGATTTTAGAGACTTGCTCCACTTTGAATTAGAACAGTAGAATTTAAGAACTAAAAGTTTCCTTGAAAATCCATCCTCTTCTTTGCAAAAATGAGGAACCAAGTTTCAGAGACATGAAATAGCTTAGTCAGAGTCATCCTCCAGGCTTGGGCCAGTACTTGCCGTAAAATTGAGGTTTTGTGGACGCCCAACTCTGTCTGTTTCCTGCTGCATATGCTTTGTTGCCTTCTAGTTGGGGAAGCTCACCAGGGTACTATTATTTTCTTTGGAGATATTCAGAAATTGAATATCTCATTTAAAAATATCTCATTTAGAATATAAGAACAAAAACCACCTAAAATAATCACCTCCTTCATCCTTTGTTCATGGAATTCAGCCATGTCCTCCTAGTGGGAAAGAGGCAAGATTCAGGCATGTGCTCTGCCACAAGAGGGAGTTAGGGGTCTTCCGTGGTCAAGTAGTTTTCTGTTGGTTCATTGTCTAAAGACAACATGGTAGCCTTGGCAGTTGGCTCAACGGTTGGCAGTGTTCCAGGGACCGTTACGGCAGTTGTTAAGGCTGTTATGGCAGTTGGTGGTTGGTAAATTCAGCCCCTACCCTGTGCCCAACCATATGTCCAGACCTTCCTAGTCCTGAAGCCTCCAGTCAGCTCAGAACAAAGCCAGTCTGAAAAGTCTTCTCCCTGTCACCACTGCAATCACTTGAGCATTTATGCTCAAAACAGCTCCCTGACAGGAAAACGTTTGTGTTCCTCCGGAATGTGAAGGAAGGTTCATGGTTTTTAAAATTCATGAATTGCGTGGAATGGAACGTTCCTTCTCCAAGTACAGGAAAGAAACAGAGAGGCTGTGTCTTTATGACATCCAAGCTATGGGTCATCTCAGGCGGGAAGAATCTAGTTAAGCCAATTATTTGGCATGGTATAGACCTCTTTCCCTTCCATTCCAAGAAAAGGTTATAAATTTTTTTCACTTTTCAATTCATTGCATTGGATTTACTCGAGAATATTCAGACTTAGGCAGCCAGCTGGAGAAATTCAGTATTTCTTTTTTCTATTTAAAAGTATTTAAAGTCAGTGATTTGGGCTGGATATATGATCAAAGCAAAAAATTAAAAGATTCAAGTGGTCTGATTTTGTTTGTTTTTTTGTTCGGTTAAATACATCTGTGAGGATAGGTTCAAGCCTTGGGAAATTGTGGAGTTTATCTTTTACTATTCTTATCACCCTTTCTATCTTCTCTCCCGCCTTCTTGGGCCTGTTCCTTCCTGTCTTCTGGATGTCAAATCTCCTCATACCCAAGATCAGACTTCAGTTCCCCACCAAAGCATAGTGAAGGATCTCTCTTGCGCTGCGTGTTCTCTCACTTACACTTTTGAATGAAACCTTAGCACGTCTGAGTTTGAAACAAAGACATTTGATTAAATTGATTTACAATAAGATTTTAGTAAACTCTCATGTCTGAGTGTAGGAGCACGCAGCACACTCTCTAGCTTCTTGACCCTTGGGAGATTTTGATAGCCCAAATGAATACTTGGTGGTGGCATTTTAGGAGCACAATATTTTGGCAGCTGGTGGAATGGGGTGAGTTGGAACAGGGCTTCTCAGCATTGTGAGTGGGTACTAATCTATGTTTGTTACTGTTTTTGAAGTCTTAAATTTTGTCCCTCCACGTGAGCAAGTCAGGGTGATAAGACGCACCTCATTTTCATTATGTTTGAGTCTTTTTCATTTACTTAAGCCATCTCTATTTCAACTGCCTTCCCTTCCTCATACATAATACTTAACAGCATGTCTGTAGAAACTAGAATTACTGTTTGATGATAGTGTATGAAAAATACCTACAACAGACACAGAATTTTCTGAAGAGGGAAATTCCTCTTTTATAAAGAAATCATATTAAAAAACCTGAATTCTTTTTATCAGTTAAAAATATCCCATTTATTCCAAAATAGAAATCACTTTGTAGTTGTGTTTATTAGCTGCATCAGGTCTTAGTTGCAGTGTGTGGTATTTTTTGTTGTGGCCCCGGATTCTCTAGTTGTGGTTCACGGGCTCAGTAGTTGTGGCACACATTTAGTTGTTTGCTCTGCGGCATGTGGGAATCGTGGTTCCCCAACCAGGGATTGAACCCACGTCTTCTGCATTTCAGGGTGGATTCTTAACCACTTAAGATCTCCTACTAATGCAACTGTTCACTCTTAAAAATGGCCAAATATTGCATTCTGAGATGTACCCTTGCTGGAGATACAGCACATACTGTTTTTGAAGAGGGAATTTTCTAATGTTCACTAAAAATACTGTGGTCCTAGGTTCCATCTAGTTTTTCAAAATTAACTTCAGGGAGAGACTAAAAGCCTATAGAGATTTAGAGAAGGATTGGCTCTCCTTTTGGGTAATAGTTTTTCAGTAAACTCAAGGATATCTTAAGATCAAATGAGAATAATCAAGGGTTTCCACACAGACAATGAGAGCCTTGAGTATTCCATTCAGTTTTCAACTGAGATTTAACCTACAAGGGCAGATTTTTAACTTGACTATGCATTTTGTGTCAACTGTATGTGTTTCAACATTTAATATGCAAGTATCCTTGGGAATTTTATCCAGACTACTGTTGAATCAGAGTTACTGAAGGGCAATTTAAGCAAAAGATCAAGGACACCTCTTTTATAGTAATGGACTGGGAGTCCTGTTATGCCTCCTCATTCCTGGGAACACTGTTGGGACACTGGCATGGATAATTCCCACAAGAGGTTGTAACCCTTTTTATTAACCTTAACAGCCATCTAGCCCTTGTGAGATTACCTTAGCTGGTACAAAAGGTTAATCGATGACAGTTGTATGTTTATATGAATGTGTTTTCAGAACAGAAGATTTTAATTAATTTACTGTGGATAGAGCAAAAATACAAATGAAAAACCAGTATACTTAGAAATGTTGCTGAGTCTCTATTTGTTGAGGATGTGATAGAGGTGGAAAGAATCCAGTCTGGATAAAATAGTGCTGGAGAAGCTGACCATTAAGGGTCCTTTCAATATGAACAGCTCAGACACTAGGAAACATCTCTTGGACAGGACTGTTGCTACTGCAGTATATAGAATTTCAGCTCCAAAATTTGTGTTTGACTTCTAAATGTCTTAAATATTCTTGAAGAAGTTTAAACACATTATTTTAAAAAAAATTTTTATCATTTATGCCCTAAAATTCTCTGGTTACTGGGTGTTAATGCAATCAAGTGTTTTAGTATTATCTTCAGCTTATTGATTACTTCTGTTCTTGGTGGTTTTCTCTATCAAGGCTGTCTCTTGGGATTGGTGAAACTGATTTCCAATTTACAGAGAAATTAATGGACCAGTGTCCACCTTTCTTCTTTTTTTCTCCTCTCTCTCTTTTTTCCTTTTTATTCTTTTATTTATGCCATCATCTTCTCTTTTATTACCAGTATTTCTTCTTTACTACCCTCTTCACCACTCTTATTCCTTCCGTTAACTCTTCAAATTCTACTTCTTTCTGAGGTAATTTTCTCAAAATTGGGCATCTGTTATGTTTCCCCACCATTCTCCATCATGATTGCTGGATTTTCTGGCAAGCTCTGTAGGCTCTGCAGAGTTTATTCTTTTGTTTAGGGAAACGGTGGCCTAGAGTGGGATCCTCAGTTTTTCTGTGCTTTGATGCCCATCTACTTCTTTGCTTGAGTATTACCTAAGGGTCCAACAAATGCTTTTGATCACAAGAATGATGTTCAGACTTTCCCCCTATGAAGTAAGATCCCTTTCTCATCGGAGTAACTGAAGGTGGCAAACATCTGACCATGAGCAACTTTAAGGCCAGTTCATCATAAAGTGCCTTTTTAGTGTTGTTTGAAAAATAAGCTGTTGCTATAGGATTTTAATAAAACTGGCCACATGCCGAGATGGAAAGCATGTGGTCATCAACTACAAAGGGAGCTTCAGCTGAGAGGGCTCATTTTGGGATGAAAATTGTCTTCCTGTTTTCTTACTACATCAATGATACAGCAATTTCTTTTATAATTTCCAGTTGTGCACAAGCCAGTCAGCAGAAAAATGAGTTTCCTTTCCTCACTAGCTGAGAGAATATTCTTTTAAAAGGGGGAAAGAAAGATAAAAAAGAAGGAATGAAAGAAAGAAGGAAAAAAACCTATGGCAAAAAGTACATTAAAAAATCCTCCCCCTCCACTGGTTTCAGGGAAGAGAGATTAGTTTGATATACAGTTTGTTTTTCATCAGGCACGTGAGGTTACTGGGGGAAACTGATGAGCACTTTTTAGTGAGTCAATATTGCATAAGTAAATATAGCCTCATTCACTGACCGTTTATCTCTTGTTTATTTCTGCTTACAAGCTAGAAAAAATATCAGTTGATCATTGGAATTTCACTTAGATTTTCTCATTAAACTGTTCACACATTTTATTTCTTTTGGATAGGGAGAAGAGAGATTACATTCCAAACCTGCAAAAACAAAAGAAAAAGTTCAAAGATTGCAAGGTCTTCCTCTTCATCATCGGGGAAGAAGCTTCAAATTAGGCTGTAGATTTTCTACTGATGTGCAGCTAAATTCAGGGTTTTAAAATGTAATAAAATCATTGTGTTATAACAAGGTCAGGAAATATGGTTAGGAACTTTCAGTAACATTTGATGCCAAGCCTTCCCAGTTATATTTGCAAAGTTGGAGCAAGGTCAAATCAGGACTGCTTATAGAATAACTGAGGTAGGAATGTGAGGATCTGGAAGCTTGGGCTTTTACCCAGGATTTATCTTGGCCACATGGGTGAATTACCCAGGATGGAACAGTTAGTTCATATACCACAGCTTTGTAAATCGAAATCTCTGTGCATGTAGAATCTTGCAGACACTCGGGATAGAAGGGGAAGAGACCAACCATCAAGTAATTTTTTTTTTTTTTAACAAGAACTGTTGTCTTAGATTGTGTTCCCTAGGAAAGGGGACCTTACCTTTAAGGGAGTGAAGAAAACAGGATTGGGCAGAAATAGAAATTGAACTGCCCCAGAGTTGTAAGAAAGATTTCAGCCAGTCCTTGGACTCATCAGAGGAATCCCTTCTTTAGGCTAGAGGGCCAGACCTTGGTACTCCCCTATGTAATGACTTCACCAGTCATTACATAAAAACTGCCCACAGGGAGGGCTGTAACCTTGAGTGAGCACACTCCCTTCTGCAGACAGCAGTTCCCCAAGAGGGGCAGCTAGGAGCCCTTAGCGGGCAACCATTGCCAGCAACAACACTCTCAGGAATGCGGTTTCTTTTTTCTTTTCATTTATAAAGCAGAGCCAATACTATCAACTTGATGGGATTAATATAAAGAGTAAATGAGCTAACCCTTGTAAAAGACCAAAGCTGGCTTGGTAAATGCCAAGAGCTTAATGCATATTAGCAGTTATTATTTAAATAGCAGCAATTTAATATTGCTAATACTATTTGTAAAAGCATTATTAGCCATCAACCTCATCTGTCTGAGCTAGTGAGTATGTATTTTCTGGGTGCAAGATGCCAGTTGACTTTGGGAGAGTGACCATGTCTCTGAGATGAATCATGTTTTTCTTATAACAACCAAATGTAATCAGTCATGTGCTGTTCTGTTGTACACCTTCACTCTTGGAAGACATGTTCTGACACAGACAGAGCCCTTTTATGTAAAACAGCGTAAAAGCCATAGGTGAGTTGGATGCTTAGATGATGCCTCCAGTGTTTCTAAGCCTGCTGCCTCCTTGGGAGAAAATAGCACTATCTCCACGATGCAAGTGCCCTTGTTGAATAAGGATAGCAGAAGGAAATGATGACTTTTTTTGGGAGAGGAAGAATATCATTGCTGTTGTTCAGTCGCTCAGTCATATCTGACTCTTTGCAACCCCATGGATTGCAGCATGCCAGGCTTCCCTGTCCTTCA
Source organism: Bos mutus (assembly GCF_027580195.1). NCBI lineage: Eukaryota > Metazoa > Chordata > Mammalia > Artiodactyla > Bovidae > Bos > Bos mutus. The sequence continues at coordinate 72,125,260 of NC_091624.1, read as the reverse complement.
CTATCTCCCGGAGTTTGCTCAAACTCATGTCCACTGAGTCTATGATTCCATCCAACCATCTCATCCTCTGTCGCCCCCTTATCTTCCTGCCCTTAATCTTGTAGTTTAAGTTTTTGCAAATTCTGGTATTCTATTAAAATTCTATCTGTCTATCTGACATTTGTCTCAGCATGAAAAAAAGTAAGAATATAAATACTGGTGCTCGCTTTTATGTAACATGAGGATTAATTATTTTTTCAAGGTAATTACTGATTGAAGTGGAGACCAGGGAAGCCTATATTTCTCAGTTCAATAATTATATTTTTAATTATAAATATTTTTATTTATTTATTTGAAATTGTTTTTTTCTCAGTTCAGTAATACCTGATGTTAACTTCAGCAGAAATCAATGTCTGCTTATTATAGTCCCAAGAGCCATTGCAGGCAGCTCTACCTTTTAAAATAAATTTTAGTTCTAAAATTAAATTAAAATCTGGGTCTTGGCATCTCATAAGTACTGTGTACTCCCAAGTTATTTCTATGAAATGTTAAATAAAACATTTATTGGATATGTTACCTTGTCACCAGGCAGGAGCTATTATTCCTCTGTAGACGGAAGGGAATCATTATAAGATAATGAAAGGTGAGAAGTAGTTACTCAAAGGAGTCAGCCAGAAAGATTGTATGGCTCAGTCTCATTATAGTAGAAATAACAATCAGAAATTTGTCCTGATCTTTGCCATGAAGGAATATAAGCAGCTGTTTCTGACTGCCTGAGGCTAGTGATTCCAATAGCAGTTCAGGTGAATCTACAAGGTTAAAACAGAAGAGGGAACAAAAAAGATCTGATGAGCCGCAAGCCAGTTCCAGCCACACCAGTAATGGAGTAAGAGGTTGTGAAGAAGTAGGTACATGAAGAGGTTCACCTGTATGTGTCCATGGGTGTGCACAGCTGTGGGCTTTCTTGGACATTTGGGGTTTGATATGTCCTGGAACGACTGTAACAACTGACTTGGTTGGAAGGGGCCACTTTCAATCCCCAGAGAGTGGTAACTTAAGATGATAACTCAGATGAGGCATTTGACATCTCTGGTGAGTACAGCCTCTGTCTTTATAAGCTGGCATAGTCTTACCAGATGAAAATGTCGAGAGTGGTACTAGTGACAAGTTTTAAGGATTTAGGGACCCAGCCATTTTCTAAACTACAGCCAGCCTGGGATTTGGGGATCTGGTTGTCTCCTGAACTGCAGCCAGCCTAGAAAGTTTTAGAGTGGAGGAGTGCAGGCAGCAGCAGCAGAGGGAACCCCCAGTGAATTCTCTAAGATGACTGGTTGTTAGTAGGATTTTTATGTTACAGGAACATTTTTTACACTCATCTAATCTGCTCTGAATAGAGACTTCACTGTATAGTGTTGTCTATGTGAATGCCAGACAGACCGTAACCCAAACACATATGTTAAAACACATGTGCACATATACATACTTGTGTGCCTGTCCCTCTGGGAGCATTTGTAGCAATTCTAACTGTATGAGGTATGTCAGGGCCACATGAATGTGGTGCACAGACTGCCAAATTTCTGATCTATGGGCTTCCCAGGTGGTGCTAATGGTAAAGAACCTGCCTGCCAATGCAGGAGACATGAGACCCCAGTGTGATCCCTGGGTCAGGAAGATCCCCTGGAGAAGGACATGGCAACCCACCCCGGTATTCTTGCCTGAGAATCCCCATGGACGGAGGAGCCTGGCAGCTACAGTCCATAGGGTCACAAAGACTGGGACCTGACTGAAGTGACTAAACATGCAAGGACAATGAAGGCAAAGGCTTTTGTCTCTTTTGGTCAGTGATATATCCCCAGTACCCAGGAGAGTGCCAGCATTGATGTAGTATTTCACCATCTGTAACAGCAGCACCAACAATACTACCAGAACAATTACATTAGCAAACTTAGAGAGTTTCCCTGGATGAGGAGCACTTCAACTTAGGAAGAAGAGTACTTAGCATGTTGCTTGGTCTGTGTTCCTGAATTATTTAATGAGTGGGTGAACTTTTGTATTAGTCTAGTTTTATTTTTTTAATTATGAAAGTAATATCTGGCCATGGTAAAACACACACACACATACATATGCACATTAAAAGAAGAGTATATAATGCAAAGTAGAATTCCTCATCACTCTGGCCACCAGTCTCACTTCCCAGCAACAACTAGCGTTTTAAGTTTGTATGTGTTAGGGAGAACATACTCTACATTGCCCTGTCCTTGCCCTTGCCTTTCTTGTGTTGAATGTCTTTCCTTATCAGATCATATAGATTTACCTCTTTTTTTTTTCAACACAGACATAAAATATCCATAGTATTGTATCATGTAGATGTAATTAACATAACATTTAATTGGCCTCCAGTAGTTGAAATCTGCTTCATTCTGAGTCATTTGACATTTCAAACAACCTAACAGTGAATATCTTTGTCATGCCACAGTGGCACCAGCAACAAAACCTCAGTGGGAATGGTGCCTTCTGACCTACCACTGTGCAGTGCAGTTGCCCTGATTCTTGCACTTTAGTTTTTGCACACATGTCCAAGTATTTCTGTAGGATAGATTTCTAGAAGGACAATTGCTGGCTCAAAGGCTGTGCTCAATGTGAATTTTCATAGCTAATCTCCAAAATGTTGAATGATGTTAATATGAATCAACTGATTAGTCATTTGTTGGAGTCTGTATTAGCCAGAGAAATAGAATATCTATATCCTACTGGTTCTCTCTTTATACACACACACACACACATGCATATATATACATACATACATATATATATATATACATGCACACACAAACATATATACATAGATCTGTATGATCTGATATATATATATACACATATATATGTTTGTGTGTGTGTATATACAAAGGGATTTAAAAAAATTCTTTATTGAATTTTTACACTATCATTTCTGTTTTACTTTCTGGTTTTTTGGTTGCAAGGCATGTGGGATCTTAGTTCCCTGACCAGGGATTGAACTCACACCCCCTGCATTGGAAGGTGAAGTCTTAACCATTGGTTCACCAGGGAAGTCCCTATAGAGAGATTTTTTATAAGGATTTGGCCCATATGATTATGGAGGGTGAAAAACCCCAAGATTTGCAGTTGGCAAAGTAGAGACCCATGAACTAATGCCTTAATAAGCTCCAGTCCAAGTCTGAATCTGAAGGCAGGAGATGGATGTCCCAACTAGAAGAGAGACAGGCAGAGAAAGCAGATTCCTTCCTTCCTTACCTTTTGTTCTGTTGAGGCCTTCAGCAGACTGCATGAGGCCCACCCACACTGAGGAGAGCACTCTGCTTTACCCAGTCTGCCAATTCAGATGTTAACCTCTTCCAGAAAAGCCCTCACAGACACACCCAAAATAATGTTTAATCAAACATCCGAGCACCTTGTGGCCCAGTCAAGTGACAGATAAAATTAACCATTGCAGTGTCATTCACCAAAGATTTAAAATATGAAACAAATGCTACTCACTTTTAAAAATGCAACTTGAGACTAATAAATGTAACTTTTATTTCTATCTTGTTTGCATGAGTAAACACACTAATGGATTGTATGTGTTAAATTTTGCTTTCAGATTCTTAGTCTTTGGACGCTGTTAATATTTAGAGCTAGTGAATAAATTCCACCTTTTAAAACACTTATTAATGTATTATGATAATGCCAACCCTAGCTCCTGGCATAATGCCCTCCCATGAAAGTCTAATTTAACCTTCCTTTTGCATATGTAATCTTGCAAACATCAGTGGGCATTTTACATCCAAAGGGCTTTGGGTTCAAACCTTTAGAAATTTCCTCACTGATGTTTCTCAGCTTTTAGTTCATCAGCAAAATTCCAAATTCACTCTTGATGATTTTTATAGCTATAATAGTCATTCAATTTCATTTATAAATGAAACAAGTGGCCTTTGATCACATACTCTTTGCAAAGCCTGATGCTCTCTGTTGAATGTTTTTGTTCCCTTTATATTTTTAAAAGCAGTAGCTGCACTAGAGACAGCTTGACCTTACCGTGAGAAATAGCATTTTATCATGAAACTTGGCAGAGCCTTCAATTTCCTCCCGTTTAATATCTGTCAGTCATTCCCTTTGTCCAGGAAACATTCTCTCTGCTCTCCATGTGAAAGTTGTTATCTCTGGTGGCAGATACAACTTCTCTGGGGCCAGATCATCCTCATCCTACAGCTCAATCATGTAGCATTGCCGGATCCCTGTGGAAAACCAATCATGTTCTTTAAAGTGTGGCTGGAAAGTTAATGATGCAAAAGACAGACTCTGGGTCCCCTACACATTCCATTAAGTTCCTTCCCACTTCCCATAAATTGTGTGCCAATCTTTTTGACCCTGCTGATGAACCCAGCTGGCATAAAATAGAGACTGAAATGAAAGGAAGAGGTCTTATTTTACTATATCAAAGTATTGAACTGGAAGGGACTTTTAGACTTTGTCTAATCACATACCTTCCTTTTAAAGACAAGTAAGCTTTGTCCCAAAATGGGAAACTGATTTGACCAAGACCACCCAGCTCATTGGTGTCAGGGCTGATTGGGGCTGGAAAGCATCTATTTTTATTAACTTATTTAATTGGTACATAATTTGCATACCATAAAATGCACAGAACTTGTCCAGTTGATGCGTTTTGACAAATGGATATATCTATGTAATCATAGCTAACACACCCACATCCAATCAAGATATAGAACATTTCATTACCCTGAGAAATTTTCCATATATTCTTTTCTAGTTGGAAAGTAGATTTTTCACTTCTGATCTAATGTTTTTGCCTGTAGTGACCTTTTCACCATTACATAGGTACATTCATCATTTGGTGGAAAGACCCCAGGGCTGGAAACAGGGATATGGGTTCTCCTTCCAGTTCTTGTTCAATTAACTGTATAATATTAGGCAAGTAGTTTCACCGAGTCAATTTCTCTAGCTATTATAGTATGGGGTATGCATAGGGAGCCAGATTGTGAAAGTGAGAAAGCTTGCCTTTGATTCTTCTACCCTTCTTCTCTGAAATCATTCTTATCACCCTTGGACTGTGAAATGTTGCTAGTTTTAACTCCAGCTTCATTCTGTGCATTGTTTTGATCTAGCTAAGTACCATTAAAAAGTGAGCTGAGTTGTCCATCTTATGTCAAGATATGTTCCTGGAAATGCTTGTGTTTAATAATCACGGTGACATCTACAGTTTATTGGAACCTACGCTGTATATCAGACATGTGTTTAGTGCTCTATATATGTTGCCTACATAGATGCCGCCTTACAGGAGCTGTGTAAGGTTGTTGGGTTTTACATAAGGCCAGTCTGAGGCTCGAGTAGGTTAAGTTACTGGCCCACAGTTGCATAGCTAGCAAGTAGCAGAGTTTGCACTGAGACCCAAATCTGCCCAACTCCACAGTCAGGACACTTTCCATTCCCTTTCCCTGCCTTAGGGAAATCTTGAAGATGACAGTGACTTCACCCAAAGGAATAACTCTTTGAAGGTAAAATTTGAGGTAGCGTATCTTTCTGGAGGGAGAAAGACATCTGACCAGGGAGCTCATGGACAACTTATGTATCACCCCAGTGCTGTCGCTGTGATGGTCCCAGGACCATAGTGAGAAAGACCTGAGAAAGCCCTGTGAACTGCACACTGCTTTGCATGAGTTCTACTATGTTTCACTGGGTTTGGGCAATTTTATGCTCTGGGGTTTGGACTCTGTAAGATGGAGCAAATGGATTTTGGAGGTAAGGTGTTATTACAGCCAATATTGCCTTTAAAAATTGAGATTCAGGCCAGAGTATATAACTCTGTTAATTACAGGAAAAGGGAAGGGAATCATCATGCACTCACCGAAGGAAGTAACTGGCTGAGGACCTTATGCCTGCTAAAGAGGTTCTCTGTCCTCTTTCCCACAACAGAAAGAGAGGTGTCCTGATTTAAGGGTGTGAACTGAATTTTAATCATGCATGCACACAAAAATGCTTAGGAAGTTTTGCCTGAGAGAATACTGAGAGTTTCAGTTGGGGTATCTAATTTCATTCATATACCTTTGCTTCTAGTTGTCTGGGTTGCAAATTTAGCATAGTATTCTTTTTAAAAAGCCCTCTTGGCTATTGCGTTTTTCTGAAGTAGTACAGAGGAGACTTTGAAAAATAAAAGCAACTCAACAGATACAGGGACCAAATGAAGTATAGCACACATAATTCAGAACATACTATCCCATTGCAAAGGATATGCAGGCCCCAGGAGAAACAACTGAGAACAATTCTGCCATGTGGTTTATGGGAGGAATCTAGGTCTGTCTTAAGAGCATTCCGGGCTCTATCCTACTACTGATTGAAACCTCCTTTTGGGTAACTTCTTGACCTTGGACTTGCTGAAAGATGCTCTTAGGCAATGAATCAGAGTGCAGTCCTTAGTTTTGTTGGTAATGCACAGATATACATGCCACCCTTTGGCTAGTACCCAGAGGCAGCTCTAGAAATGCCTTAGTCATTTTTGAGCTGAGCTGAGTCTGGAGACAAACTTTGGCCTTTGAACTTTGGAAATGCTGAGGCTCAGTAAACTTGATTAGTTTTTGTGTTAATGAACTTCCACAGCTCCTTCTTATCTTTTAAAGAAAGCTACCTGAGGTTAGAGCCCTGAGACTTCACAAGAGCAGATGATAAAGCATGCAGTTGCATTCACAACAGAACAGTGGAGGCTTTGAGGGGTTGTTTGACTGTAGAAGTTCATACCCAGCTTCGGGGTACAGAAATTTGATCATCTTTGCCTCAACAGTTTTAGCCTTTAATGGCACAAGGATATCAAGATAGGACAGATCTCAGAGTATGAAAGAAAAAGAGGATCAAGTTTGTTTGTTTACTGAGGGATACACGATGGAACCAAATCTTGAGAGGTAGCCACCAAACACCAGGCTGACATAACTTTCCAAAGAGATAACTTGCCTCCTGACCAAATAAATAAGCCAACAAGCCACTAAGGACTAGAGCTCTGAAGAAAGACCCCAGTGCTCCTGGGTCTAAAGAGTAGTCATTTACATCTGCTAAATGTGTAAGCAATAGGACTTGTTTTGTGCAAAGGGATATGTTTTTCTTTTACAGTTCACAAAATCTGTCAGTGCTTCACCAAAGAACATTCATGTTTGACTAATGTCTGAGAATATTCATTTATGACCAATTCATTCTTTTGACCACTCCATCAAAGTGTTTCCTGGAGTCTATAGCACAGAGGTACAAGGACAAGCGGAACTGCCCAATACCACACCTAGCCTTTCAGGCTTGTCTTGGTCCTGATTATCTCTATGCCCTTGAAAGCCTGTGGGTGGCCAAGTGGAAGAAATCTCTCTACAAAGAGATAGCCTAACCCAAGACAGGGTTAATTTAATGACCATCTATAAAGGCATGGCTATTTGGTTACCATTCTGTGCTCTCTGATACTGGAGATCAGCAAAGTCTCTTGCTTTTACCCAGAAGATGCCCTACTGTGCCTCAGCCATCTGTGTTATCATGCCCTCACTGGCCAAAAAGATACAAGCTGAACTGTGAGCTACTTTAAGATTGGAGATCAATGATTGAAGCCTTGAATAAAAAGTCTAACGTAATTTTAGTAGTTATGGGCCAACCTCAGGTTTTCCCCTGTTCCTGAGCCATATGCCTTCATGACCTTGAGGAAATCAGCCATCCAAAAGAGGGCATTACTGGGTGTTGCCTGAACCTTACTGATATTAGCAAGGCTCAAGACAATGGCTGCATTTTTGTTTAAAGGAGGAATACAGTGAACCCAAACAAGCTTCTTCTATAATATCAAAAATCCCCCTTCCCACACCAGTTGTGAATCTAACTTTACGAACAATGGTAGTTCAAGTTTATACTGAACATTTTGTGAAAAGGCGGGTATAAACCCTCTAGGGATTAAACTAAATCTCCTTAGATCGAAGACACAAGTAGAGGCACAAGTTTCATTTTTCTCTCCAGATTCAGAATCCAGAAATTTTTTTAAAAAACAAAAAAACTGTGCATTCGTTTTCTCTGAAAATGACTTCTTTGTGCTCTAGATTTCTAGCTCAGAGATAAAATTGGATTCTTTAAAGAGGCTCAGAAACTAATTTTAAAAACCTAAGGCTCATCAATAAAGGACAGAGAGTATTTTGGATACTATTTTATGATCCTAGTTCTAGAGACCATCGTATCATGTTCAAAATAAAATCTTTCATCGTTGCTTAATATCCATTATTGCTGCTGCTGCCAAGTCACTTTAGTCATGTCCGACTCTGTGCGACCCCATAGACGGCAGCCCACTAGGCTCCCCCGTCCCTGGGATTCTCCAGGCAAGAACACTGGAGTGGGTTGCCATTTCCTTCTCCAGTGTATGAAAGTGAAAAGTGGAAGTGAAGTCGCTCAGTCGTGTCCAACTCCTAGCGACCCCATGGACTGCAGCCTACCAGGCTCCTCCATCCATGGGATTTTCCAGGCAAGAGTACTGGAGTGGGTTGCCATTGCCTTCTCCATCCATTATTAGGCAATACAAATTAAAACTTTTTGTTCTTCTTGCCCATGAAAGCTGTACTAATTCTGGTAAGTTAAATGGAAAGTTTCTTTTCAGTATAAAATCTGAATAAAAAATTCTTAGAGAAAGGTATTTTTGTGTTTTAAAGTATATTTTTGAATATTTTGCAATAAGCTTAAGCACTCAACAGTATTATCTGAGATAAGATTTTTCCTCACCCCTCCCATCTTGATTTATATTTTACTTAATCGTTTTTAGTTTTGGAAATATAGAGCAGTATGAAAAATAATAAACTATTACCCAGTACTCACTAACATTTTATTATATTTGCTTTTAGTATTTTTTAATTAAAAAATAAGACATTTTAGGTCAAATCGAAGTCCTCTGTATTCACCATTTTCTGTCTTACCCCATTCCCAGGGTAACTTGCTAATATGAATTTAAGAGAATTCATAATTTAAGAATACACACATCTTGTATTCTTAAAATATTTCTAATATTTTTTATGTGCATACTTATCAGAGGACAGTATGTCCTGAGGAACATGTATGTTTTAAATGTATAAGAGGGACAGTTTATCCTACTTTTTTTTTTGGTATATATCATCTTACAAGTTGCTTTTCTCGTTCAATATTGATTTCACTATGAATGTCTTGATTAGTGGGCTTTCCAGGTGGTGATAGTGGTAAAGAACCCGCCTGCCAATGCAGGAGATATAAGAGACAAGTTCGATCCCTGGGTCAGGAAGATCCCCTGGAGGAGGGCACGGCAACCCATCCCAGTATTTTTGCCTGGAGAATCCCATGCACAGAGGAGCCTGGTGGGCTACAGTCATAGGGCCGAAAGAGTCGGACATGCCTGAAGTGACTTAGCACACACACATCTTGATTAGTGGATGAGCCTTATTTGTTTATATTATTTATGGCATATGACATATTTGGAATTACTTATACCATTTTAGTTTTTTTGTTCTTGCTTTTCCCATTTTGCTTGCTTTTCCCCTCTTCTATTAGATGGTTACATTTTTTTATTTTCCAATTTTTTTTACTAGTTTGAAAGTTACACATTCTATTCCTAGTCCTCTAGTTAGGTAGCTTTAAAATTTTGTTATACATAGCTCACATTATTTTTAAAAAAATACTAAAATTAATTTATACTCTTCTTCTAAACAAGGAATTTAGCAGTTTTTACTACAAACAATCCTCTTGGGTCTCCCATAGTAATTATTGTTTAGAGTTGTAGTTCTACCTTGTTTTTAAATACAAAAGAGTGTTTATTATTGTTAGCATATTTTTACATATAAAGTTGATTTGTTTTCTTTCCTCACCATTGCTCTTCAATTCCATCTTTCATTTGGGCTTCCTATTCTTTCTTGCTGAAGTCTCTCAGTAGTTCTTTTGGTGAGGATCAAGTAACTCTTTTGGACTTTGGGTATATAAAAACTGTTTTTATATTACTTTCATTCTTGAGTTATCATTTATCTGTGAATTTTATTGTGTCAGTTTTTCTTCTTAAAGATATAATTCATCCTCTCTTCTGGCATCTGTTGCTTCCTAAGAGAAGTTTGCAGTCTAATTGAATGATTTTTAATTTTGAGATAATCTGCCTTTTCTGTTTGATTTTCAAATTTTCTTTTAATATTCTATAGTTACATACAGAGTGTCAATATTTGGAATTGTTTTTATCCTGCTCATGGCTCAGTGTGGTTTTTATTTATTTTTAATCTTAAGTATTTTTCTGGTTCTAAAATCTCCTCTATTTTCTCTTTAAATATTGCTTCTTTCCTGTTTCTCTATTCCATTTGTCAACGTTAAAAAAATTCACAATGTAAGAGTTGCGAGTTAAGTTTTATTTGGGGCAAAATGCAGACTGCAGCCCTGGAGACAGCACCCCAGGTAGCTCTGAGAAACTTCTCTAAAAGTCATGGGGGAAAGGTCAGTAGATGTATGATTTTGGTAAAGAGTGAATACATGCAATCAAGCACCTATTTTTGCAGAAGCTTTCTGCCAGTCACGAGAAACAGTTGTCACCATGAAGGATTTTAGTGCTTTTCTAGATATGAGGAGATACAGGAATTGAGCTCACAAAATCAGCTTCTGAAAATATCTAACTATCTGAAGACCTGTCTTGCCAGTTTTTCACTGAGCACAGAGTACAGAGTACCTCATTTCTGCTCTCCACCCTGAACTCCTTTTAGGGAGTGTTGAAAATCAGCAGGTGCAGCAGCACATGATTTGATTCTTGAAGAGGTAGATGGCAAGTGCCAATTTGTAGCCAACACATTCTTTTAGAATTTCTACTAGAATTACACTTTTCCCCTTTTTTCCCTCCATGTCTCTTAGTGTCTTGTTCAAATCTTTATTTCTGTTCAAATCTTTATTTCTCCTAGTGTCTTGTTCAAATCTTTATCTCTGTTCTATATTTGCTGTTATTTTTTCAGCTCTCAGTTCACTAATTCTTTTCTCAGTTGTTTCTTTTTTTATTTAAATGAACATTTTTTTTTATTTCTACTAAGTTCTTTTCTAAATCCAGTAGTTCTTGTTTCATAATCTTATTTTTAGATTAGAGATTTGTATTTTTCCTTTTTGTAACAAGGATACTATTTTAAAAACATTTTCAGATATTTTATTTTCCTGTCCTGAAAATCTTATCATCCACATTGCAATGACTGACAGGAAAGGAGAAATGCCCACTATATTTTCTGTTGTTGTTCTTTTTTTTTTTTAATTATTTATTTAAAAAAGACATTAATCAGTTTTCATCACCAAGTTAGATTTTGTTTGAATCCACAACAGGGTAATAAGCTTGAAATCCAGACTCCTTTAAACGTAGAGAAGTTATTCTAACCAGCCTTGAGGTCTAAGCAAGAAGCCAGAATCAGTAGGGAAAGTGAAAGTCTAAAACCCACCACTTTAAGGCGTGTGCATGGGCAGGACCAGCTATGTGGATGTGCAGCCTGGCCAGTCGCATGGGGACCCATGCTTAGAAGGGCCCCGTACTTGGTTTAATGCTCTGCTGTTACTATCTAGAAATTCTTAATCATTTGTGAACAAGCAGCCCTTATTCATTTTGTACTGGGCTCTGACAATTATGTAGCTTGTTCTGGTACTAGGGGAGGTCCTGAAAGACAGGAAGAGGAGGTGAAAGGAAAAATTAACTTTTACTGGCCTCAGGGCATTGGGGGTAGAAGAAGCAGGAGAAAAGTGAGCCAGACACATAGATTCACTTCCTCCTTGGCCCAGGAAAGAGGATATTATATCACTGGGGATGAACACCAGAAAGGGTCTTTTTGTCCCATTTAACATTTTGAACCCTGGAAGGAGAATTCAACCACCTACCTCTAGAATGGAGATAATAAAGCATTCTGAAAGAGACTTTAAATTAATTTTTAAAAAGTTCCCAAGAGATATAAAGCAGTAGGATTGTAAATTTACACATGCTGTACTCAGGTGAACAGATAATATGTGGTTTAAAGAAATTTTCTATTAATTACCCAGATTTCTTTAATAGTTCCCATCCTTATAGAAGTGGAAAAAAACAAAAATCTCAATTTTAAGTCGACTCCAATAAGCCAGGTCGACTGCAGTAATTGAAAGAATCCTCCTAAGCTTGATTTTTGTTCTTGATTAAACTTGCCCAACTGCTCAGAAATTCACCTGTTCTCCCTTTGTTCTCCCAGGTGCTGACTCATGTCTAGATGATACAGCAAGGTCATGGACCTTGAAGAATGGAAACTTCTTCCTGAAGATGGTGAACTGGCAAGATAGGAACCTTGATTCCTGATGACACTGTGAAGATTCCATATCAGTTCTACCTCCTCTGAACTTCTTTTAGGTGAGAGAGAAATATATTTCTATTTTGTTTAAGTGATATTTATTTTAAATGTTCTCAGATGTTCAGACAAATTTAATTCTGATACAGATACTTAGGCTGATTCTAATTTTTTGCTGCTGTAAACTATGCTGCAGTTAGCATACTTGTCCAAACATCTTTGCTCATTTGTGTGACAATATTTTGGATCTATTCCTAGAAGTTGAATTATCAATTAAAATATTTATGGACAGTTTTTATTGTTTTGTGAAATATCTTGCCTAACTTGGGGAGGCATTCTTTATGGGGATGCTCTTGGGCAGTGAACAAATTGGGTAGAAATATGTAGGACACTGATATTGGGAAAAGGTTGACATACAGGGTAATGTAGATGAGAGCCAGATGTCCCCAGGTCAAGCTAAAATGCTTCTATTTCCTTTATTAAAATGACTGAATCAAAATCAAAATTATAAAAAAATAACCCAATAAAATATTTGTGTTTCAACATTCAGGTGTTCTATCAATCTTACTTAAGATATTCATTTGATGTAATTGTAAAGCAATAGACACGTGCACAGGCTAGTCTGCTGGGCCCATTTCCTTCTGTGATTTTTAGTAGACTCTGGATTGTTAGATTATTATTCTTAGGTTATTATTGGATTATGTGAAAATCAGTCTAAAAGCCTCTTGGAAAAGTACATTTCCGAGCTTCACATATTCTAATTCAAGTGACAGGGGTGGGACCCGGGAATATGATTTTTAACTGTCATACTACTTTGAGAAGCACTTATCTGGATACTGTAAAAATTTTTTTGGCAGCTATTGGTTGAAATCCCATCCATCAGTAAATCTTACTGATTCATTGTTAATTACTTTTTTGGTCAGCAAAGCTGACCGAAGATGGGCAAAGAGGTACAACTGGTCTTTTCCATCAGTTGATTGACATTTTATGACTCTGGATTTAAAGTAGTGGCCACATATATGAATAATGAATATGATATTTTAGGAATTATTTAATGTATTTTTCATTCCTTGTAAATCAAGACACCATATGGCTTCCCATCCTTTTAATCAATGAGTTTCAATGCTTCAGGGGCAGGGTAGTTACTGGCTAGAACACCAAAGTCATCGCTCAACTTTGACTGTCAAATGAAGCTTTTTAATGTATTGTGTCCCCAGGGAGAAAGTGCTGTTGAAAGCAAGGCTACATCAAGAGAGAAAAGGAATTTCTAAATTTCGAAGCTCCCTTTATATATCATTTATTTCTAGTGATATTGGATTCTTATTAGAGAATGAAGTCTGTAAAATCTGTACTTTCCTACTTTATTGATTTTTTTGTGTGTAGCCATGTTCATGGTCAGTTTTTATAATAGGTCTTTCCTTTAATGGATGTCAAGTTCTTTAGCAATTAAAACAAGTGACTTAAACAAAACAAAACAAGTGAGTTGATTGTAATAGTTCCTCTGAAAACCTATATTTGTTTTTTTGTCTCCTAGATCAATAAAGTGTATTAAAATCTCTTCTATAACTGTGTTTTATCTGTTTCTTTTTAACTTTTGTAGTCAAATTGTACTCTAATGTTTAAAAAACAAAAGTTAAAAACAAACTGAGCAAAATAATCCCTGCCTTATTCCTTCCTATTTCCAAATTTTCACTCCTCAGAAGCAAATAAGCAGTTGGAAGTACCAACTTTGCTTATCTTCTGGTTGTTACTACCACATTTCAAAATTGCATGTAACTTTGTGGCTTTTTGGTTTGTTTTTAATTTTTATTGCAGTATAGTTGATTCACAATGTTGTGTTCGTTTCACGTGTACAGCAGAGTGAATCAGTTATACGCATACATGTATCCACTCTTTTCTAAGATTACTTTTCATATAGGCCACTGGCAGAGAATTGAGCAGACTTCCCTGTGCTATGCTGTAGATTCTTATTAATTATCAATTTTATGCATAGTAGTGTGAATGTGTTGATCCTAATCTCCCAATTTATCATCCCCTGCTTTCCCCCTGGTAACCATAAGTTTGCTTTCTACATCTGTGACTCTATTTCTGTTTTGTAAGTAAGTTCATTTGTACCATTTTTTAAGGTTCAGTACATAAGCAATATCATGTATTTGTCTTTTTCTCTATGACTTACTTCACTCAGCTGACGATTTCTAGGTCTATTCATATTGCTGCAAATGGCATTATTTTGTTCTTTTTCATGGGTGAGTAATATTTCATTGAACATATGTACCACATCATCTTCATCCATTCCTCTGTTGATGGGTATTTAGGTTGCTTCTGTGTCCTGGATATTGCAATAGTGCTGAAGTGAACTGGGTTCACTTATCTTTTTGAACTGTGGATTTCTCTGGGTTTATGTCTAGGAATGGGATTGCTGGGTCATATGTAGCTCTGTTTTTCGTGTTTTGCAGGGGTCCCCAACCTATTCGGCATCAGGGACTGGTTTTGTGGAAGACAATTTTTCCAGACTGGGGTGGGTGGGATGGTTTTGGGATGATTCAGGTGCATTACATTTATTGTGCTTTTTATTTTTATTATTATTACATCAGCTTCACCTCAGATCCTCAGGCATTAGGTCCTGGAGGTTGAGGACTCCTGTTTTAGGGAATCTCCGTACTGCTCTCCAAGTGGTTGTACCAATTTATAGTAACCAGTGTTTTAACTAGTGCTTAAGGTGACTCTATTGCACACTAAGGTTTCAGAGCCAGGGACTAGACCTTGCTAATTAGCATGAATCAGTAAGGACTCTTGGATGAGATTAGTTGGCTGATACTTTGATTCAAGGGGTTTGACCTAGTTAGTTTCTATTGAGACAGTGGGAAAGGCTGGTAGGGGATAGCCCTGGTTGAGGGGTGTCTGGTAACAAGGCTGCCCAGAAAGGTCAGCAGCCAGGTATGTGATCAGCCCTGAACACATGGTTTCTTCCTCATTTGAAAAGCCATGTTCTACCAAAAGAGAGCCCAAGCCACCCAAGGGCCACCCAACAGCTGCTCCTGGATTTGGTGAGAACTAAACCCTGGACACCATGTTAAAATTTAGCTTTTGGAGCCCCACACCAGCAAATTCCAGTTCTCTGGGTATGTGATGGGCACCAGGAAATAACATTTTAAACAGGCATCCACAGTGATGTTGATATAAGTGGTGTGTAAACCAAGCTCTGAAAAACATTGGTTTTATGGGCTGCTATATTGAGGCTTTGTGAGACCAACTTATGAGACTTTCAGATTTTAACCCTGGTTCAGCTTCAGAAGGTCTAGGCTCCTCCATGGGTGTACAGATAGCAAACCCAGGTCACCATGTGCAAAGTCACTGGCTGAGCTCTTCATCCCAGTGCCTGGCTCCAAAGTGAGGATTTTGATGTCAGCAAGAAGCTTCTTTGTTTCAGGTCTCCCCAGCCCTGTCATTGCACTTCAGTCTGAAATGTCATTCTGGTGTCCCCGCCCTTGCTTAGGAAACTTGGCTCTATGCAAAATCCAATTTGCTTCACATGAGCCTAACTGCTTGTGATTGAAGTCAGAAGCAACACTTCGAAGAGGCTCCTTCTGAACAGAAATACAAAGCGCTGCACATATTTGGCCTGCAGGCGGCGCCAGTCTTTTGGAAAAGGAGGCTGTTTATGTAACAGATTGGCAGTTTCAGCGGCTGTGTAAATGTCATTCTTTAAAAATAAAGACGAAACTCTCAGTTAACTCAAACAGGAACAAATTAAAAAGTAGAGTGAAACATCTATTTCATGAACACAATTCATTTGCTGTCTCTGGTACTTCAAAATGATACCTTTTCTCCAAATGATAACTGGCACCTTCCCACTGGCTTTAGCTAGGCAGTGACAAAACAACAGATCAATTCACTCACTTCAGTGAAGGAGAAAAATTCAGTCAGTTAGGATGGGCTTCATGTAACTCACACACCTGGAGACTGAATCCTTTATATGCAACCAAACTTACAGGCAGAGCCACTGAAACGAAACAGGTGTTAAGCTTGACCCCAAAAACGTAATAAAGAGGTTTGGTATTGAGTCTTAGTTGTTTTTAAACCAAGGTATGATTATTTTTCTTTCTGAACTCACCAAGAGGGTCCTTGAAATATCAGTCTTCAGTTGTTTTAAGGGTATGTCTATAACACATAAAGTCATCTCATTTTGAGGGCTTTGTGTCCCGTGTACAAAATCTCAACCTTAGCTTCAAAATGGAATTACTTGGGAAGCTTTTAAAAATTCCAAGGTTCAGGCACATATCCCAAACCCATTATGTAAGGATCTGGAGTTGGGACCCAGGCAACCGTACTTTTTTAAGTTCCTGAGATGACATAATGTGAAGCCACCCCTTTCTGTTTGCAGCTCTTTTCTCTGGAGTTCAGACCCTAGTCCTCTGGGCTGCCTGCAGGGACCAATCTCTAATTCTCATACTGCTTCTCCCAATTTCTCTTTTCCTTGGGTCTGGTCCGAACCTCACGCAGACCAATCCCTGGTGGTTCACCATCTCCAGTGTCTTATGCACATCATCCAGACATGTCTGAAGTCCAATGGTGGCTACCCCTTGACTACAGGCTTGAGAACTCACCACATAGTAATTGACAGGTAGATAGGAAAGATAGCTCATAGGTTGTCTAGTATGATGATTCCCGATTCCAGTCGAATTCTTCTCCTGAATAAGAATAGCTCAGGGAGCTTGTTAAAATATGTATTTCTGTGCTTAAACTCAGAAAGCCCCATTCAGTTTGTCAGGAGAAAGACCTGGAAAGCTGTATTTTAACAAGCTAAGCTTCTGGGAGAAACTGATCTAAGTCCAACACTTCCAATGCGTAGAGGTAACAGAATCTCAGAGGATGTAACTTATTCACGGCCACTTGGCTAGTTAGGAGAAGGTTAGAATCAGGTGTCCTGACTACTATGAAAAGAAGTCATGCTAGGAGAAATACAAGTTTTGCTTTTTAAAAATATTTTAAAAATCAATGAATTTTCTTTCCAACCGTACCGGTTAGATATTCCAGAAAGAGCAAAGCCTTCCAAAGTCAGATCTGTGTTCTAGCTCCTGCTTAGCAACACATTAGCTGTGTGGTTTGAGGTAAGTATTTTCATCTCTCTGAGTCCTAATTTCTTTATCTTTCAAGTGGGGTGTTACTTGTCTCATAGGGTTTTGCAACATAATGTTGCAGTGGAGAGGACTTATTTTGAATGCGTATGAGAAACTGTTTAGAAACTCCTAAAATGAGGCCAGGGAGAGGATTTTACAATGAGTTAGAGCCAGAGAAATATTGTTTCTGCTGCTTTTGTGATCCGATTTTAACAGCATGCGTAGCCTACAGATAATGAATAGATGTGGAAATGGAGGCCCAGCAAGGTGAAGTGACTTGCTCAAGATCACATAATCCATTGCTTTCAGACACAGGTCTTCTGACTTATAAATAAATCACTGCTCTTTCTTCTACATCTCCTTGTCACCAAGGGAATTTCTTCCAGTTAGTAAGTTTTTACATTAGATGATCATAGTACTGTGTTACCTACCTGAATTTCTTGGAAGTAGATACAGACACCAAAGATAGGATGAGGGAAGGATTGCTCAGCCCACTAACCTTATCCTCCTAAGTCTGGTTCAGTGGTGGAAGGGAACTTAGGGCACTTTAGCAAAGGACAAGGGATCCAGGGAAGGACCCCTTGGATCCTTCTAGGATAGATAGGTCTAAACAGATCCTCATGCGGGTTCAGACCTTACCCTAAGCAATGTTGAAAATGCTCACCATTTAGCCGTGGGCTATATGGGGCCCTACAGGAGAGATGCTAGATGGAAACTAGGTCAGTGCCTTTCTCAGGGCTAGTGAGGTGGGGATAGACCTTGGAATTATCACACTCTGCCTGTTTTCCACACCTGAAAGCTTTGTCAACACAGGAAGAACATGGAATTGAGATGACACTACAATTTGGGCAAAAATCCTTTGCTGAGTAGTATTGCTAAATATTTGGTAAATCTGGCAACCTTATGAGTTGATTGAGAATTTGCTGGAACTGAATTGTTTCATTTATCTATATATAGCTAATTGATCAAATTCACAGGTTAATTGGCTTAGAGCTTCATTTCACTTTGTGGTATAGACTTTGATCATCACTGAAGGTATTTCTTATGTTTGTAATTTGTTTTAATTTTGGCACTGGGGCATTCAGTAAAAATAGGTGGAAAGGGGTGTTTCTTTTGAGAGCCCTTCTCATTTTAGTTGTAGGTTGATGGGAATGGACATGACTGCCCAGGTCACATGTCAAATGTGCCCATAGCCACACTTTGAAACTTTGAAAGTCAGAAGTAGAAAAGGGCCATGAATACTGCCCCACCCCACCTCTTATGCAGATAAACTTCTATAGTGTCTGTTTGCACAAGAATGAATGCTGCTGCTGCTACTGCTGCTAAGTCACTTCAGTTGTGTCTGACTCTGTGTGACCCCACAGACGGCAGCCCACCAGGCTCCACCGTCCCTGGGATTCTCCAGGCAAGAACACTGGAGTGGGTTGCCATTTCCTTCTCCAGTGCATAAAAGTGAAAAGTGAAAATGAATTTGCTCAGTCGTGTCCGACTCCTAGCGACCCCATGGACTGCAGCCTACCAGGCTCCTCCGTCCAAGGGATTTTCCAGGCAAGAGTACTGGAGTGGGGTGCCATTACGTCTCTTAAAGGCAGTAGTGTGGCTGAGGGAGTGAGAAAGTGAAAGGAGAGGGCAGGCAAAGCAGCCTGGGGATGGCGCACAGCATGGGCCCCACTTCTTACTGGGCCAGGTGAGGCTGTGTGGTATTCACCTAGGTAACCTGTTGCCAGGAGGATGACAATAACTTCCCCATGACAACACTGGAGCAAGGTCCCTGGCATTGCAGACAGGGCCAAAAAAGTCTGCCCTTCATTAGGCCTGCTGCTTAATGAGCATGCATTTGTGCTGCAATCATTTTCATTTCCGGAAGGGTGGAGAGGGCAGAGGGCACTCACCAGCTTTCCATCCTCTCCAACCATCAGCTCCTTGACAACGCCACTTTTTATGCCCATCTGCATACCCTGAAACTTGTTTTTACAGTTGCTTGTTTTGAGCTGGTTCTATGCTTTCTTTTTAAAATTTGTATATGGACTGAATACTATATCCAGAAAGCTCCTTTAGAAACAGAAGATTTACAACCTGCTTGGGAGTTTCCCTAATACAGATGACCTATCATTGTCCCCTGACTCAATTTCTTCACCCGTAAAAGAACCAATTCCCATTTCCCCAATTTGACTGAGCTATATCACACTGCTGAGTCACACTTGCTGTAATGGTCTTGAAATTCAAATTCAAACCCCCTGAATTATGACACTAGCATATTGCCTGCCTCATAAAGAAGTCATTGTTCTTTCTAAGTGCTTAAGCCCCTAACAGCAAACCTTGTCCTTCTCTTTCCTTAGAAGGTCAGCAGAACAGATATGGTGGCAGTATTCCAGGTAGAATTTGAGGAATCCAAGAAATTCTCAAAGAAAAATGATTTTCTCTTTGGTGTTGCCTGAAATCCCACCTTTTTGTAAAGCATTACTTGAACTTTAAAAGAATATAATTTTTCTTGGAAGGATATCATCAATCAGGTGTAACACTCAGCAGTGATGGGGAATCAAAACACATGAAACAAGAAACTTCCTATCTCACTGCATTGCAGTTATGTCTAGAGCACCTCTTCCTCAAAGTTCTGAGGGAAGTTAATAGCATGACTTGAAAACAGCCAGGTTCATTTTGGAAACATTGTGTTAAATCAACTCAAACAGGTCTCTTTTCTACAGGTCTTTGTCAGGGACTATAATGTTTAAATGCACAGTATGAATCTCCTTACTGTGCAATATTTCTCAAGCTTATTTGACTAGGAAACCATGTTTTTTCTTACAGAGCAGAGGGCTGTTGTTAAATAGATTGAATTTGAGAAGATAGATCAGAGCGGTGTCAAAATGTCTTTGATAAAGATATTGTTCTGTCACTCTTTACTGCTTAGAAAATGCTAGAAATCTCTCCCAGTCTCTTAAGATATTATTTGCTCATTCTTTAGGAAATTAAAGCCAATTTTTAAGAAAAAGCTTAGTTTTTAAACTTGTAAAATGAGAATAACAATTATCTTTCTCATAAAGTTGTTATGAGAATTGAAGGGGATATCCCAGATAAGGCATCTGTCACAGAGTAGACAATGTTATAAAGGTTGACAAAGAGTTGAAAAAACTAACATAGACTGGAGAGTCCCCTGGTGTTTTAACAGTAGAGATTGTAAACAAAGAGCAATGCATTGCCCATCCCAGGAAAATTGATACCACCATGTATAAGGTTCAGAATGCTGCTGCTGCTGCTAAGTCGCTTCAGTTGTATCTGACTCTGTGTGACCCCATAGACGGCAGCCCACCAGGCTCCCCGTCCCTGGGATTCTCCAGGCAAGAACACTGGAGTGGGTTGCCATTTCCTTCTCCAATGCATGAAGGTGAAAAGTGAAAGTGAAGTTGCTCAGTTGTATCTGATTCTTAGTGACCCCATGGACTGCAGGCTACCAGACTCCTCTGTCCATGGGATTTTCCAGGCAAGAGTACTGGAGTGGGCTGTCATTGCCCTCTCTGAAGGTTCAGAATACATAGCGTCCAATACCTAGTAGACATTCAGTGCCTTTACTGAATGGATGGATGGGTAGATGAATGTCTAAATCTGCATCTATACTGAATGCAATCTGCATCAATAGGGACCACATGAGGATGACTCTTGCATTAGTTACAGTGACTCAAAAGATTATAGAAGTTTCTTTCTACTTTATGTAATAGCCCAGAGGTGGATGGGCTGTCTAGGGTGGGTAGACTGCTTTCTACCTCAGGAAATAATCCAGAGACCCAGGTGGGCTGGTCTGCCCTGCTATCTTCAGTATGGTGCTTTTATCTCTGGGCACAAAGCTGCTATAGTTATCCCTGTTCTCAGCGACTAGGGCAGAGGAAGAAGGAAGACAAGAGTAAATGGTTTGTTAAAAATTAGATTATGAACTAGAACATACTCATGTGACTGTACTCAGCTATGAGGAAGGGAGGGATGTAAGTCTTCAGCTAGACAGCCATGTACTCAGCTAAAACTGGGGTGTGGGTGGTTTTATTATCACTAAGAAGAATAATAGTGGATACTGAGGCTCACTTAGCAGTCTCTAACTGAGCTCCAAAATCACTGCAGATGGTGACTGCAGCCATGAAATTAAAAGACACTTGCTCCTTGGAGAAAAGCTGTGACCAACCTAAACAGCATATTACAAAGCAGAGAGATTACTTTGCCAACAAAGGTCTGTCTAGTCAAAGCTATTGTTTTTCCAGTAGTCATGTATGGATGTGAGAGTTGGACTTAGAAAGAAAGCTGAGTGCCGAAGAATTGATGCTTTTGAACTGTGGTGTTGGAGAAGACTCTTGAGAGTCTCTTGGACTGCAAGGATATTCAACCAGTCAATCCTAAGGGAAATCAGTCCTGAATATTCATTGGAAGGAGTGATGCTGAAGCTGAATCTCCAATACTTTGGTCACTTGATGTGAAGAACTGACTTGTTTGAAAAGACCCTGATGCTGGGAGGGATTGGGAGCAGGAGGAAAAGGGGACAACAGAGGATGAGATGGTTGGATGACTCGATGGACTTCAGTTTGATTAAACTCTGGGAGTTGGTGATGGACAGGGAAGCCTGGCGTGCTGTGGTACATGGGGTCACAAAGAGTAGGCTACAACTGAGCAACTGAACTGAGCTGAATAGCTCCCTGTATGCATGTAATTATTTAGTCTCTTCTTCATTAGACTGTAAGCTCCATGAAGGCTGCAGTCCATAGGGTTGCAGAGTCGGACATGACTGAGTGACTGAACTAAACTAAATAGCAGCCTCTGTCTCAAAAACCTGCTCCAACTTGATGCCTAGGTCTAGGAAAGAAAGGTATAGTCAGTAAACATTGATCATTAAGGTCAAAGTGTTGATCCTATGGTATTTTCTCCCATTTCAGGGTTTTATGTAAAGAATATCTCACATGCTAGTAAAGTAATGCTCAAAATTCTCCAAGCCAGGCTTCAGCAATACATGAACTGTGAACTTCCTGATGTTCAAGCTAGTTTTAGAAGAGGAAGAGGAACCAGAGATCAAATTGCCAACATCTGCTGGATCATGGAAAAAGCAAGAGAGTTCCAGAAAAGCATCTATTTCTGCTTTATTGACTATGCCAAAGCCTTTGACTGTGTGGATCACAGTAAACTGTGGAAAATTCTGAAAGAGATGGGAATACCAGACCACCTGACCTGCCTCTTGAGAAATTTGTATGCAGGTCAAGAAGCAACAGTTAGAACTGGACATGGAACAACGGACTGGTTCCAAATAGGAAAAGGAGTTCATCAAGGCTGTATATTGTCACCCTGCTTATTTAACTTATATGCAGAGTACATCATGAGAAACGCTGGACTGGAAGAAACACAAGCTGGAATCAAGATTGCCGGGAGAAATATCAATAACCTCAGATATGCAGATGATACCACCCTTATGGCAGAAAGTGAAGAGGAACTCAAAAGCCTCTTGATGAAAGTGAAAGTGGAGAGTGAAAAAGTTGGCTTAAAGCTCAACATTCAGAAAATGAAGATCATGGCATCTGGTCCCATTACTTCATGGGAAATAGATGGGGAAACAGTGGAAACAGTGTCAGACTTTATTTTTCTGGGCTCCAAAATCACTGCAGATGGTGACTGCAGCCATGAAATTAAAAGACGTTACTCCTTGGAAGAAAAGTTATGACCAACCTAGATAGCATATTCAAAAGCAGAGACATTACTTGCCAACAAAGGTTTGTCTAGTCAAGGCTATGGTTTTTCCTGTGGTCATGTATGGATGTGAGAGTTGGACTGTGAAGAAGGCTGAGTACCGAAGAATTGATGCTTTTGAACTGTGGTGTTGGAGAAGACTCTTGAGAGTCCCTTGGACTGCAAGGAGATCCAACCAGTCCATTCTGAAGGAGATCAGCCCTGGGATTTCTTTGGAAGGAATGATGCTAAAGCTGAAACTCCAGTACTTTGGCCACCTCATGCGAAGTGTTGACTCATTGGAAAAGACTGTGATGCTGGGAGGGATTGGGGGCAGGAGGAAAAGGGGACGACAGAGGATGAGATGGCTGGATGGCTTCACTGACTCGATGGACGTGAGTCTGGGTGAACTCTGGGAGTTGGTGATGGACAGGGAGGCCTGGCGTGCTGAGATTCATGGGGTCGCAAAGAGTTGGACACGACTGAGCGACTGAACTGAACTGAACTGAATTGAACCAGCAACCTGTGTTTTCATGGGCCCTCCAGGTGATTCTGATACGCATCAAAGTTTGAGAACCACTGATGTCCACCTTGCTGTCTTGGGAAATAGCTCTTAATTTTCAAGAGCCTTTTCTTCTCTTGGAAGAGTCTAGACTGTATGAATCAAGATTATTTGGCTGTCAAACTATTGTTTCTTCTGTGAACCTGCATTGAATACCCCCAAATGAAGTTTTGACCAGATCTATTAGCATTTCTGCTGTAATACTCCTCATTTTCATCAAGGATGTGTAAAAATCTTTGACTGACTTGGGCAATGGTGTTATTCTAGGAAATAATACCATTGGAAAAGGAAACCACAGAGATTAATTAAGTTCAGTATAATATCTCACTGTATTCATTTATTCATCTGTATTTCCATCTAGACTATAAGCTCTTTGAGGACAGGGATTCTTCCTGTGTTACCAGCACCTAGCTGTGGGGCTGGTCCTTGTTGGAGAGATGAAAAAAACTAATACTAAAGATTGAGTTTCTCATCACTGAAGGTTTTTAAACACAGAGTAGATGCTGCTGGCAGGGATACTGTATCAGATAGATGGTCATACTAGATGGATTTTAAAGTTCTCTGCCACCCTGGAATACTATAATTCTTTGTTGTAGGACCCTGCAGAGCTAGAGATCAGTCCTTGGTACAATGTCTACATATTTTTATTTATGAAATATGCTTTATAACCTCTTGATTTCTCAATGAGGTGGGAGGGGTTACAGTGACTGTTACCTAGTTATAAGACAAATTGTGATGTGTTAGAAATACCCATTGGGAAGTATTTTACCATTAAGAGGTATTTTAATTTTTCTTTTGATATCACATTTGTAAATTTCGAGGATTATTCTGACTTTATTATTGAAACACTGTTTATCAGAAATGAGCTAAGAGCCTCAGTGGGAAAAAAAGGAACTTCACACACAAGTGTAAAGGTACCCTGGCCAGTTCTATGCAGGCCTGGGGTCATAGGCTCAGAATGTTATTGCTGGAAGGGACCTCAGAGGATTTTTGGTTTATATTCAAGTAAGCTGAGGCCCACAGAGGTGGAAAACTTCTTGACCCCACACAGCTGTCCAAGTAGACAGTATATTAGAGGAATGAAAAATGTTCAGGCCATTTAAATGTTAAAACTATAGCCTGCCAATAAGGCAGGATTTGAGAGTCTTATTCCTCACCATACGCCTTTTGTGACAAATGCTG
Source organism: Bos mutus (assembly GCF_027580195.1). Lineage (NCBI taxonomy): Eukaryota > Metazoa > Chordata > Mammalia > Artiodactyla > Bovidae > Bos > Bos mutus. The sequence goes on along the minus strand of NC_091624.1, from coordinate 72,100,412 downwards.
TTAGTATCTTACTTCACAAACTGTAGAGCTTAAGAGAAGCAGGCAGGGACTGCAACCTGTCAGCTTGCTCTTGATGGCTTGAGAGCAGTGTCAGACTCCTGTTCTAACAGAGTAATAATACTAAAGATTATTAGGTACTTATCATGCCAGGCACTGACCTAAGTTAAGTGCTCCATATGTTTCCTGCTTTCCATACATTGCCCTGTATGATAAAAACAATTATTATCATCCTCATCTTACAGATGAGAACACTGAGGCACAGAAAGCTTGAGAATCTCATCCAAGCTAGAGATAGGCATAGCAGAATTCCAATGCAGGCCTTTCCAACCAGACATCAGGATGACTTTCCTATAAACTACTTCTTAACCTACATGATCATTCAGGAAGACTTTGTCTTTATCAACCCAGGATTTGGTTCTTTTAGGTTTCCCTGCTTCACAGAGGTTGATCTGCCAGTGGGTCATGCTTTGGGGTGGGGCTACAGTTTGCCTGTCCACAGAATGGCCAGTGAGGGTCCCTAGATTCCACTCAGTGTTGCCTGATTTACTGTGACATTCTGAGGTGTGAACACCTCTACCTGCTGCCACTTAGTGGGTGGAATGGGTCCCTGTCTGCTTTAGACAACTGGAACCCCAGGAGGAGCTGTGTCCAGATCATTCTTTAAGGGATACAGAGTCATATGCGCTGCTTTGATGTCACCAGAGGAGGCATGGAGAGGTCTTTGTCTCTTGCTCCAGCCTCCTTAAGCTGCAAAGGGTGAGTCAGTCTTGGACCTCTGATCAGACTCTATGGAACATGACTTACTGCTACAGAAGCCCTGAAGAAGCAGCATGCAAGGCTCTTCCCATCAGCAGACCATGTGACCGGAAGGCCATATGTGCTGGGCTATACTAGTATTGTGGAGAAGGCAATGGCACCCCACTCCAGTACTCTTGCCTGGAAAGTCCCATGGATGGAGGAGCCTGGTGGGCTGCAGTCCATGGGGTTGCACAGAGTCGGACACGACTGAGCGACTTCACTTTCACTTTTGACTTTCATGCATTGGAGAAGGAAATGGCAACCCACCCCAGTGTTCTTGCCTGGAGAATCCCAGGGACGGCGGAGCCTGGTGGGCTGCCGTCTCTGGGGTCGCACAGAGTTGGACACGACTGAAGTGACTTAGCATAGCATAGCATACTAGTATTGCACTGCTAACAGTGATGAGTGGGGAGAGAGTGAATGACCCTGAAACACATCCTAACGTGAGTCAGGTGCACACGGATCCTTTCTTCTTACTTTCTTTTTGCCCAAAGTTTTTCTGAAGGCTCAGGTTTATGATGTGATTTTGGTGGAATCTGACTTGAAGAGCTAAACATGAAACATTTGATTGCATTGGGCTTTGGCATTTGGTCACTGATTACAACCTCAAATATACCAGGGGAAAATGGTAGATAGGAAGAAGTTAGGCCCAGGTTAGGGAAACTAATTGTCTCCCTAGGGATCATATGTCATATGGGGCTGTTGGTTGTACACGACATCAAGGGCATCATTGCCATTGACTAAAAAGTGGATGGTGCCTCCTCAAGTTGTGCAGTGTGGTGACTGTGATCGAGCCTTTGTTCAGTAAGTTTGAAAGCCCTATCCATCCAACTTCACAAAGCAGAAATTCAGATTTATTTGTGACCTCTCCTTGTCTTTCACCCTTCATGTTGCCTGATTCTGCATCTAGTTCCAATGTTTTTTTTTTCTCCATGAACACGTAATTCTTAGACACCAGCTATGTGACCTATGTGGTTTAATCACTAAGTCGTGTCCCACTCTTGTGACCCCATGGACTGTAGCCCACCAGGCTCCTCTGTCCATGGGATTTCCCAGGCAAGAATACTGGAGTGGGTTGCTCTTTTCTTCTCCAGGGGATCTTCCTGACCCAGGGATTGAACCCAGGTCTCCTGCATTGCAGGCAGATTCTTTACCAACTGAGCCACCAGGGAAGCCCTATAATTCAGCTCAATTCTGACACTATGTGGAAATAGAGTTAAGAGCCCACAGGTTGTCCTCCCACACACATTTCAGATGCCAGTCACAAGTCCAGGTTGTTGCCGTAGTATCTGAATGACTAACTATAGATTAGAGGTTCCAGTGACCTATTCTTTGGGTTCAATTATGAATAATTTGCTAAAAAAGCTCACAGAACTCAGAGAAAGTTGCTTTCTAGATTCTTGTTTTAGTATAAAGGCGTGTAACTTGGGAACAGCCATAGGGAAGAGATGCATAGGGCAAGGTTTGGAGGAAGGGCAAGGTGTTTCCACGCACTCACATGTTCAGTAACCCACAAGCTCTCTGAACTCTGTCCTTTTGGGTGTTTGTGAAAGCTTCATTATGCAGGCATGATGGCTTCTATCATGGGCCATTGGCAACTGACTCAACTTTCAGCTCTTCTTTCCTCCTCAGAGGCCTGGAGTGAGGCTGAAAGTTCTAATCCTCTAATCGTATTGTTGGTTTTCTGGGCACCTAGTCCCCATTCTTAGGTGCAGTCCAAAAGTCACTTCATTAACATAACAAAAACCCCATTATTACTTTTTTTTGGAAAATAATAACTATTCTTTTATTATATTTTATTTACTTTTATGACTTAAGAAATTCCAAGGAGTTTAGGAGTTATGTGCCAGGAGAGGGGTCAAAGACCAAGTATATATATTTTTAAAAGATAAACTGAGCATATTAAATATTTTAAGAGTTTATGTGAACAAAGCTTGATTTGGGCAGTACCAAACCAAAAGTGTTTAGGAATACTCTACCAGCAGGAGCTTGGGGAGAGGTTTCTTTTTAAAAATAATTATATTTATTTATTTTTAATTGATTGATGATTGTTCTACAAAATTGATTTGGTTTTTGTTATACATCAAGATGAATTAACCATAGGTGTACATATGCCCCTCTCTCTTGACTCTCCCTCCCACTTCTCACCTTTCCCACCCCTCTAGGTTATTATACAGCTCCAGTTTGAATTCCCTGAGTCATACAGCAAATTTCCATTGGCTATCTATTTTACAGATGTTAGTATATATGTCATGCTACTCTCTCCATTCATCTCATCCTCCTGGGGAGAGATTTTTATAGTCAACATAGCATTAGTACCAAATCCGTCCAGTGGCCTCCCTGTGAAATTAGTTTAACCATTTCCCCCTTTTTTTGTCATCTTCTCACACATGAGAGATTCATCACAAAATTGATATTAACTCTACTGTCAGTCGCTATCAGAGTTAAGTTGTTCTTGTCTCATTGTGAAACTAAGGTTATTATGTCAGATCCATGGAGAATGGTTTTTGTTATTCATCTCATTGCCCATCTTGTTTCTGTTTTTCCAAGTGCAGTGAGACCATCTGACAGTAGTACTATTGCTGCCTTGCTCAGATGTGTCCAAATCCCTGTGACCCCATGGACTGTAGCACTCCAGGCTCCCCTGTCCTCCCCTAGCTTCCAGAGTTTGCTCAAATTCATGTCCATTGAGTCAGTCATATTATCCAACCATCTCATCCTCTGCTGCCCCTTCTCCTCCTGCCTTCAGTCTTTCCCAGCATCAGGGTCTTTTCCGATGAGTTGGCTCTTGGCATCAGGTGGCCAAAGTATTGGAGTTTCAACTTCAGCATCAGTCCTTCCAATGAATATTCAAGACTGATTTCCTTTAGGATTGACTGGTTTGATCTCCTTGCAGTCCAAAGGACTCTCAAGAGCCTTCTCCAGTACCACAGTTCGAAAGCATCAGTTCTTGGTGTTCAGCCTTCTTTATGGTCCAACTCTCACATCCATACAAGACTACTGGAAACCCATAGCTTTGACTATATGGACCTTTGTCGGCAGAGTGATATCTTTGCTTTTTAATATGCTGTCTAGGTGTGTCATAGCTTTTCTTCCAAAGAGCAAGCGTCTTTTAATTTTATGGCTGCAATCACCATCCACAGTGATTTTGGAGCCCAAGAAAATAAAGTCTGTCACTGATTCCATTGCTTCCCATCTATTTGCCATGAAGTGATGGGACTGGAAGTCATAATCTTAGTTTTTTGAATGTTGAGTTACTTTCATCAAGAGGTTCTTTAGTTCCTTTTCACTTTCTGCCCTAGGGGTGGTGTCATCTTCATATCTGAGGTTGTTGATATTTCTCCTGGCAATCTTGATTCCAGCATGTGCTTTATCCAGCTCAGCATTTCACATGATATACTTTGCATAGAAGTTAAATAGGCAGGGTAACAATATACAGCCTTGAGAGAACATAGTATACCAGGGAGACTACAATAACTATTGGGAGAGTGCCAATAGCCAGATATTTGAGAAAACTAGAAGAATTCAGGATCCAGTTCGATTTATAGATATCTAACAACACCTCAAAAACAATAAGGAGAGCTAGAATATGATATCCACAAGATTGTGTTTTAATTTTTTGCTGAAATACAGCTTTTCCCTCTGTAATCACCTTCATTTCTTTTTTTAAATGTATTACCTATCACCTTTTGTGTTTTGTTTAAATTTAATTTAAATTTATTTATTTTTAATTTTTGGAGGATAATTGTGTTACAATATTGTGTTGGTTTCAGCCATAGGTGTAAAAATGTCTCCTCCTCTTAAACCTCCCTCCCACCCCACCCCACCCCTCTAGGTTGTCACAGAGCACCTGATCTGAACTCCCTGCATCATACAGAAAATTTCCACATGCTATCTAATTTTACCTATGGTAATATATACGTTTCAGTGCTACTGTCTCAATCTGTCCTGCTGTCTCCTTCCCCCACTGTTTCCATCAGTCTGTTCTCTGTCTGCATCTTCAATGCTGCCCTGCAAATAGGTTCATCAGTACCATCTTTCTAGATTCCAAGCTTGCTCAATAGTTAGGTTGTATCAGACTCTTTGCAACCCCATGTATTGTAGCCCAGCAGGCTCCTCTGTCCATGGGATTTCCCAGGCAAGAATACTGGAGTGGGTTGCCGTTTCCTTCTCCAGGGACCATCTTCATTTCTATCAAAGATAATCATAATAGTAAGACTAATTTGTTTGCAGAATAATCTTAGTCTCATTAAACTTGACCTGATTATTTACATAAGAGAAGTAGGAATGGTCACTGACCATATACACTCTGCTGGAACTTTTCACAAGGGATCTTAGATTGGACTTTTAAAACCATCTCCAGGCTAAGAAGACAAGCCAAGGATTTACCATCAATCATTGCCTATAAGCAACAGTTAGAACTGGATATGGAACAACAGACTGGTTCCAAATCGGGAAAGGAGTACGTCAAGGCTGTATATCGTCACCCTGCTTATTTAACTTATATGCTGAGTACATCATGAGAAATGCTGGGCTGGATGAAGCACAAGCTGAAATCAAGATTGCTGGGAGAAATATCAGTAACCTCAGATATACAGATGACACCTACTTATGGCAGAAAGTGAAGAAGAACTAAAGAGCCTCTTGATGAAAGTGAAGGAGGAGAATGAAAAAGTTGGCTTAAAACTCAACATTCAGAAAACTAAGATCATAGCATCTGGCCCCATCACTTCATGGCAAATAGATGGGGAAATAATGGAAACAGTGACAGACTTTATTTTTGGGGCTCCAAAATCACTGCAGATGGTGACTGCAACCATGAAATTAAAAGACGCTTGCTCCTTGGAAGAAAATATTTGACCAACCTAGACAGCATATTAAAAAGCAGAAACATTACTTTGCCAACTAAAGTCCATTCTACTCAAAGCTATGGTTTTTCCAGTAGTCATGTATGGATGTGAGAGTTGGACTATAAAGAAACCTGAGCACCGAAGAGTTAATGCTTTTAAACTGTGGTGTTGGAGAAGATTCTTGAGAGTCCTTTGGACTGCAAGGAGATCCAACCAGTCAACCTAAAGGAAATCAGTCCTGAATATTCATTGGAAGGACTGATGCTGAAGCTGAAATTCCAATCCTTTGACTACCTGATACGAAGAACTGACTCATTTGAAAAGACCCTGATGCTGGGAAAGATTGAAGGTAGGAGGAGAAGGGGATGACAGAAGATGAGATGGTTGAATGGCATCACTGGCTCGATGGACATGAGTTTGAGTAAGCTCTGGGAATTGGTGATGGACAGGGAAGCCTGGTGTGCTGCAGTCCATGGGGTAGCAAAGAGTCGGACATGACTGAATGACTGAACTGAACTGAACTGATTGCCTATATTACCTATAGATTTGAGTGAATTCTCCCTTCTGGAAATATGCAAAATATCTTGAGGTTCCTGGGCATGCCATGAAAGTGACCTTCCTTACTCATCTGGTAAAGCTGCTGGTAATCTGTAAGCAAAGTACCAGGGCAGTTTTCCCAAGAGGCTTTTATTGACTCCATAAAGTCAACTTTAGTTCTTTAAAACTGTATGGCCATATCTGATTTAGCCACATTCTCAAATATTACATTCTAGTGTAAGCCTTTGTAATATAACCAGTGTTTCCAATTGTGTCCTGTTACAAGGAGAACAGGTTCTTATTGAACTTATGCATATAACTGTATTGCCATGAAAATAAGAATAGAGTTTCTGAATTATAGAGGGATCAGACAGGGAGAAAAAGATAAATATTTCATCTTTTTGACAAAAATGTGTTTTTACCAATTTGCTGAATAGCATAAAAGAGAAAAAGTTTTCCTAAAATTTTGGAAAACAAAACAAAGAACCACAATGTTTCAAACAAAGATCTTAAAAAGTATAATCATCCTCATCAGTTCATTCAGTCCCATGTAATTAATTCTTGTTGGCCTTGATCTTTTGTTACCAGTTTTATGAAGCTATGAGTTTCTCCATTAGAATTCTGCAAAGTCTTACTCAGTTCAGTGGTATGATTTGAAAGTTAACAGAAACCTCTATCTGTCAGAGTCCCTTCCATGATTCTCCTTAAAGATGAAGTACTTTTGCAGGAGCATTTCTGCAAAAGCTTCAGAGTAAAACAATGTAAATGATAAAAGACTTAAAAATGGCCATGGTTAAATATCTCATGAGAGTTCATTATAATGCTATTGACAAGAAAACTTGGTTATTTCTTTGACATACAACATTTTAAGATAATCGCTAGGACTACAAGTGATAACATCATCCTGGGACTTCTCAGGTGGTGCTAGTGGGATCCACCTGTCAGTGCAAGAGATGAGAGTCATGGGGTTCAACCCCTGGTTGGAAAGATCCCCTGGCAGAGGGCATGGTGATCCATTCCAGTATTCTTGCCTGGAGAATCCCATGGACAGAGGAGCCTGGCAGGCTACAGTCCATAGGGTCACATACTAGGCCATACCAAATTTCTAGGGCAATTTTATTGATATCATATATTCATACAAATCTAATGTAATTATTATTTCTTATTTGACAATGCTTCCCATGTATTATAATATGTAAAATAAGCCTAACTAGTTCAATATCTCTTTTTAAAAGGAGAGAGAACAAGTCTTTGGAGATTTTCCAGGGGAAATTACTCCCAGGTCAAAAAGACTTCATTTAGAATTTGAAGTTTGCAAAAATATCAAAAGGTTTTGGCTAAATAGGACCACAGATCGTTATGAAACAATATATTTAATTATCTATTTCTCCAAAGTGACAAATATTTAAAAGGCAAATACAGAAGTTTACATAGTTGTGAACAAACTTAGCTATTTTAATATTGAGACGACTCAGTTTTAAGTATTTAAAGACCTGATAAAGACAATATAAATCACAGGAAATTCTTTTAATAAAACACAAAATCTTTGCTCTAGGTAGATTACTTAAAAGGTAAAGAAAAATCAGAATCTCTTATTATCAAGAGCAGAAAACTTTGTCATTTTAGCAGATAAAAGGAGAATTAAGTTTTAGTTTTACATAAGCATATTACTATAATAAAGTTTATTTTAAATATCCTTATAATAACAATTAAATTTTTAAAGAATTTATTTATTTTTTTAATTGAAAGATAATTGCTTTACAGAATTTTTGATTTCTGTATCAACCTAAGGGGTGGGATGGGGAGGGAGATGGGAGGGAGATTCAAGAGGGACGGACATATGTATACCTATGGCTGATTCACATTGAGGTTTGACAGGTAACAATTCAATTTTAGCTAGCTTCACTACCCAAGGTAAACTTTTATCTCTTTTTCTCTCTTCCCAACTTTCTATATCCATTTGGTTTAGTTCTTTGTCCTTTGTTCTCTTTTTTCCCATTCTGAAGTAACCAGCTTTACTTTAGAACAAAATTACTTTCATTTCTCTTAACAAAAGTGCATCTCCATACCTCATAACCTTTTCTTAGCCAAAAACATACATCTTACTTTCCTTGCATAGAGTTGTTTTCCTTATTATTTTAGTGGTTTTAATTACACATTAATTAGAATTCTTAATCCTTAGGAATATAATTTACAGTGAAAAATAAGAAGGAAGCAATTATGAACTTTTACCCCAGCAACAAACAGATTCTTTATATGGCAAATTTATATACATTTCATAATTTATAGAAGCATATGCTCCCTCATAGCATCATTTTCCACTGAACACAAGCATGTTTTCTAATAGATCCAATTATCTTGAATTCCTCTGTAGTAACCCCAAAGCAGGTAGACCTATGCTCAGTAGTTAATATTTCAGTACTTTACCTTATTTTGGAGTGATCTGCATATTCAATGAATATCCATCATTTAACCCTCCATTTCAGTATAACTTTAAGATTTCAAGTTACCAAAAAGATTTTGGAAACTATTTTACAGTAAGTATACCATAAAGCATAATTATTCTTTAAAAGTTCATTTATAAACTTTTATCTTACCTTAATCTATTAAATTTGCTTGTTCTTAACAATTATGCTTAGATTACTCATGAAAATTTTATACAATATTAAACAGCTCACCATTATCTTAAGATATATTTCTTATTGATAAATTCTATAACAGAACCTGTTTTTTTTAATTTTAGTAACCTAAAGTAAGAGTATTATATTTAATGCTGATAACACTAAAGATATGCCTATTTTAATTAAACTAACAAACCTAAGGGCTTCCCTTGGTGGCTCAGATGGGTAAAAATCTGCTTGCAATGCAGGAAACCTGGGTTTGAACCTAAACGACCTTTTACTTACTGAAGATTATCCTAGATCATGTGAAGTTGAAAAATGTTTGAGTTAGTGTTTATATTTCTGAGAGTATACTTAATTTCTCAATTTATATGTGCATGTTTGTCTTTGTTTTTTGTATGCTGCACTACAGCCTACAGCTTGTGGGATCTTAGTTCCTCTATCAGGGATTGACCAGGGCCCTCAGCAATGAAAGCTCCTAGTCCTAACCACTGGAGCACCAGGGAATTCCCCATGCTTATCATTAAGCCAGTTAAATAGAGCTCTCTATAAACTGATTTTGCAATACTATCCAGAGGTAGAAAAATATTATACATCTGTTTTATATAAGAAAGGTAAAAGTCTCTCAGTCGTTTCTGACTCTTTGCAACCCCATGGATAGTCCATGGAATAGTTGACTCCAAATTGTGTTTCCAGATGATATAAGTGTACTTTCTCAGTTGGCTTAAACTTTTACTAATATTGTGGAGAAGATTTTTAAGATTTTTCATTTGTTTAGTTTCCAAATAGCCTTTCCCCCACTTTTATTTTTCTCTTCTGACTTAGATTTACCTCCCTGAAGTTTGCTTTTCAAAGAGATGGTCCTCAATCCCAAGAGAAGACTGGGTAGAACATTTATATTTCAAAGACATAGGGAAATAATTCAGCTTCCTTAAAGAAGGACTTTTGCTCCAAATCTAGAATTGTACAATACCTACAAGCCTTTTGAGATGAATAGAGGAAACGGGTTTGGTAAAATGGATAGGTGGGCTTTGAATTGTCTCTAGAGCAGCAGTTTGGTTCTTATAAAGACTTGATTTTTAAGACAAGTACAGTTATTTTTAATTCCTTAAAGAATTGGGTTGCTGCTTGAATAATATCAAGGCTGACCCATCCAACTGCCTTATCTCTCTTCTTTATGTCAAGGAGAAGTTCTTTTTAACTAATATGGAAGCCAAAGATCCCTATATTCTTGATTTAGAGCTGTTTGCCTTTGAATGTTTTTCTTCCCTTCTGTGTACATAATTTTTTTTAGCTTAGGGGAAAAGTCCTTAAAAACAAAAGAACAAAAGCAAAACAAAACAAAACCAAAAAACTCTTCCTATCAGGCTCTGAATATTAGCTTCCAGTTTATCCAACTTTTGACCTTAGAATTACTTTAAAGAATCCTTTCAAATGTCTTGTAGGTTTTTCTGGCAGTACCGAGTAACACCATGGGCTTAAGACGCATCCCTAAAGAGGTACAAAAGATACTATTTTCCTAAACCCAGAGCCACTCCCCAAGATTGCTAAAGGAAAGAAAGACAGATGATTTCCCTGAGAGCTGGCAGCAGTGAGTAAGACCTTAGCCACAAATAGGGTGAGACCCACATTTCTGCCCGCAGCCTGATGGTTGCCAAGACAAGTTCTCGTGACACAAAATGAGGCAAACAAGAAGGGAGTAGCTGTCCCTGGGAGAGAAAGGATTGGCAACCAATGGCTACCTGAAAGCAGATTTACAAGTCACAATTCAAAGACCTTATTCTCAAAAAATTTTTTTCTGCCTGCCAATCTGATTGGAATGGAGAGGACAAAGTGAAATTTTACCTTCTTCTCTTGACCAGACAGCATAGATAGAGATCTAGAAGGGCTGAGTTTGGTATGAATTCTCACCCTTTGCTAGCTTCTGCCAGTTTTTCCAGAATCCCATTTACAGGCTCTGAAGCAAATGAGGGTGTTCCAGTGGGTCTCATCATGGCCATCAGAAACCATAGAGGAGGAAAAGAAATTTCCCTCTACCTTCAGTTGGCTGAGACCCCATTTTCTCTATGCACCTCTAAAATAGATGTTTATCTAGGTTGGAAGTTCTCCTCTGTGGCCACTGTAATTCAAAATTATCTTTGGTAAAGTTAACCTGCTTGTTCAGCCTTAACACAAAATTTTATTCACCTGAGGCTTTATACTGGTCTGCATCCAGTTGAAGTAGATTGGTTTCTAAGTTGAACCCAGTCTGACTCTGGCCAGTTTTTGGCCCAGTCTGGAAAAAGAAATGTTAAAATAAAGTCTGAAAGTTCAAAATGCAAAAACCGCAGAGGTAGGAGAGAAATACCCAGCACCTCCAAAGGTGCAGCAAATTCAGGGGGCTCAGCAAGTAGCTTTCCCTGGTTGTTCATTTCTCCTGGGGACTGTGGGGACTTTCCTTCAGTCCCCTCTTCTGATGTCAAAACTGTCAAAAGATAAATGGAAACATTAACATTTTTATGCATTTATTTGAGCAAAAATAGATTGAATCAGGCAGCACCAAACCAGAAGTGGTAAAGAGCACCAACATGGTGGAAGCTTAAAGAGAGGATTTTTAAGAGAAAAAGCAGAAGAAAAGTAAGGAAGTTACTGATTGGTGATAGCTTAAAGCCTAGTAGTTGTTCATGATTGACTGTCCTTAGTGGTTTTAATTTTGTAACCTTGGAACATTTATCAGCTTAGATTTTGATTTGCTTATGTAGCTATGTCACCATAGCCTTAGAGTCACATCAGTCTAATGGCCTTCTTGTTTAATTAATTTAACAATTTCTTATTATAAATCACAATATCATAATGTCTGATTCATCTCAAGATATATCTACCTAAATCTCACTTGAATATCCCTGGTCTCCTCATCTTTTGCAGCACTTCCCTATCCTCTCACTTCCATTGTCCCTTGCATGCATTACTGAAGTAGCCTCCTAACTGGTCTCCCCACATCTCTTTTGACCCTTTCCAAAAAAAAAAATTGCAAATCTGGTAATGACAGCTCAACCTCCTTTTCTCCCCTACTGCCATCCTCAACACAACTCCGGTGATTCTTCTTTGCTCTTAGGACAAAGACCACAGGTGTGAACATGGCCCCAGGCCCTGCCCTCTGCCACCTTCCCAGAATCATCTTGCTTCTTTGCTCTCTCAGCTTCACTGCTCTGCTCAGGTCCTAGAAACCTGCTGTTCTCTCTGCCTAGGACCTTCTAGGTCCTTTTCACTTCCTTCTCACTTCCCTTCTCACTTCCACCCCCTGCATCATTAAAGGGAAAGTCGCTCAGTAGTGTCCGACTCTTTGCGACTCCCTGGACTATACAATCCATGGAATTCTCCAGGCCAGAATACTGGAGTGGGTAGCCTTTCCCTTCTCCAGGGGATCTTCCCAACCCGGGAATTGAACTGGGGTCTTCTGCATTGCAGGCAGATTCTTTGCCAACTGAGCTATGAGGGAATCTCATTTATTTCTCACTCTTGGTTCATACCTCACTTCCTCATCAGATCTTGACATGGATCAGATTGTAACCTCTGTATGTGATCATTTGTTTTATGTCTTTCTCTCCCATTTGACACTAAGCTATATATCTTTTTTAGTACCATACCCCCAGTGTCAGCACAAAGTATTCAATATATATTTGTTGTTGTTGAAGGAATCATTTTTCCCTTTGGAAGGAGGAGGGAAAACTGTTTCACTGTGAGAGGACAGGCACGCCCACAGCCATGGATCCCTCACACCAGTACCAGCCCCTCTGTCCTCCCAAACCAAGCACCGTATCTCCCTCTTCTGCAGGTGCTCTCAGCCTGAGTACATTTCCAAATCATTTTTGTTCTTTGTCCCCACTGTAGTTACAGACTTCATTATAAAAAAAAAAATTGTTGTAAAATACATATAAAATTTATATGCCATTTTTAAGTATACCATTTTTACCATTTTTAAGTGTTAAGTTCAGTACACTTATATACTTGTATTAAGTACGTTCAGGACTTTCCAGGTGGCTCAGTGGTAAAGAATCTGCCTGCCAATGCAGGAGACACAGGTTTCATCTCTGGGTGGGGAAGATCTCCTGGAGAAGGAAATGGCAACCTATTCCAGTATTCTTGCTTGGGAAATCCCGTGGACAGAGAAGCCTGGTGGTCTACAATCCATGGGGTGACAAAAGAGTCAGACGTGACTTAGTGACTAAACACACACACACACAACGCATAGTTGATTTATAGTGTTTCAGATGTCCAGCAAAATGATTCAGTTATACATAAATATATTCATTGTTTTTCAGATTCTTCTCCTTTATAGCTTATTACAATATATTGAATATAGTTCCCTGTGCTATATAGTAGGTCCTTGTTGTTAATCTATTTTGTATATACTAATTTGTATCTGTTAATCCCAAATTCCAAATTTATCCCTCCCCCTTTCCCCTTTGGTAACCATAAGTTTGTTCTGTTTTATAAATAAGTTCATTTGTATGTTTTTTTTTAATATTCTACATATAAATGATATCATATGATATTTATCTTTGTCTGACTTCTTTCGCTTAGTATGATAATCTCTAGGTCCATCCATGTTGCTTGCAAATGAGATTGTTTCATTGTTTTTTATGACTGAGTAATACCAGTCCATTCTAAAGGAGATCAGTCCTGGGTGTTCTTTGGAAGGAATGATGCTAAGGCTGAAACTCCAGTGCTTTGGCCACCTCATGCGAAGAGTTGACTCATTGGAAAAGACTCTGGTGCTGGGAGGGATTGGGGGCAGGAGGAGAAGGGGACAACAGAGGATGAGATGGCTGGATGGCATCACCAAATCGATGGACGTGAGTTTGAGTGAACTCTGGGAGTTGGTGATGGACAGGGAGGCATGGCGTGCTGCAATTCATGGGGTTGCAAAGAGTTGGACACAACTGAGCGACTGAACTGAATATTCCATTATATATATGTATATATGTGTATGTATATATATGAGTGTATATATATATGTATATATATATACATCTTTAAAAATTTTTTTAACTTTATTTTTGACTGCACTACATGGCACGTGGGATCTTAGTTCCCCCACCAGGAATCGAACTCACACCCTCTTCAGTGGAAGTACAGAGTCTTAACCCCTGGACCACCAGGGAGTTCTCCATACCACATCTTCTTTTTTTTTTTTTAATTGTTTTATTTTATTTATTCGACACACAGCATGTGGGATCTTAGTTCCCCAACCAGGGATCAAACCCATGCTCCCTCCATTGGGAGCTCAGAGTCTTAACCACTGGGCCACCAGGGAAGTCCCAAACCACATCTTATTTATCTATTAATCTGAACAGACTCAATTTTTTAAATGACATACTTTAATTGTAAGATCAAAGGATGATATCTCCCTCATATTGACATAATGGCGTATTTACTTCTTCCCCCAAAAGTATCTGCTAAGTCTTTCACTAAGCCGGCTCCAAGTTAGACATTCCCCTCTCTGAGAAATTAACATGTACAGCAAAAGTCTGTGCCCCAAATGACAGTTATACTTGGATGAGGAAACAGGTTCTATGAAGTTCTGAATGCTGTGTTATGTATTCAAACTTTATCAGAACTCAGAAGGGAGAGATCAAAGTGTCCCTGAAGGCTAGAGAGATATATTAGTTTCCTACTGCTGCTGGAACATACTACCAAAACTTAGTGACTTAACACAGATATAATCTCTTTTAGTTCTGGAGGCCAGAGGTCTAAAATCAGTTTTACAGGGCTAAAGTCAAGGTGTCAGTAGGGCTGAACTGAAAGTGTTAGTTGCTTAGTCATGTCTGACTCTTTGTGACCCCATGGACTGTAGCCCATGAGGTTCCTCTGTCCAGGGGATTCTCCAGGCAAGAATAGTGAAGTGGGTTGCCATTTCCTCCTCCAGGGGATCTTCCTGACCCAGGGATTGAACCTGGGTCTCCCAAATTGCAGGCAGATTCTTTACGGTCTGAACTACCAGGGAAGTGTCAGTAGGGCTGGTTCCTTCTATAAGCTCTGAGGGGGATTTGTTTCCTTGCCTTTTTCAGTTTCTAGTGACCTTCTGTATTCCTTGGCTTGTGGCCCTTTTTACCATCTTCAAAGTACATCATTCCAGTGTCTGCTCCTATCATTGTATTACCTGCGCTTCTCTGAATCTGACTCCTCCTGCCTTCCTCTTAAAAGAACTGTTTTGATTACATCAGGCATACATGGATAATCTCCCCACCTTAATATCCTTAACTTAATCATATATGCAAATTCCCTTTTGCCATTAAGGTAACACATTCACAGGTTCCAGGTATTAGGATGTAGGGATAATATGTGTGGACGGGTATTATTCAGCCTCCTACAGAAGGCTGAATATGCTTTCTGAAGAAGCATGTGGGCTGGCCTTAACAATTGGCAGGGCCTGTAGAAGTGGGTGGAGACAGCATCTAGTGAGGAGGTAGATGCGTGCTATGTAGTCTGCTCCTAACTGGGCAGGATCTTCTTTTTTCTGTGTGTGATTCAATAGACATGTGCCCAAGGCCCACTGTGAGGCTAGACCCTCTTCACTGTACCTGCTGGAGGATTCTGTATTTTGCAAGTACCCACTATGTGTTACTGACCAGGGATCAATGCCCTGGACGTATAGCAGCAATGGAGACCATTGGCATTGAGTACTCATGGATCTTTTAAAAATTCACTCCTTGTCAACATTTTTTGGGCACCTCCAAGTACCAGATATTATGTTAAGCTTTTGGACACAGATAACTGACATGTAGTTCGCTCATCCAGGGTATCTTTTTATTTTTTCTTTCTCAAGTTTCATATCATGAACAGGACTCCGTTTATAACTGACAAAAAAACCCAAAACATAGTATCTGTATGAAAATATAAAGGAGTTGCTTTCAATGCCTTAGGTGAAAGTGAATCTAAAGTACACTTTTTCTTGTTTTAGTGCAGATGAGAGTTAGAGAAGGTAAGAAAGACATCCTTTGTTTTGGAGGTGATTGCAGAAACATAGGTGTTTTCCAGGAAAGGGACAGATATCAGAGAATGGAGAGTAACCAGAATGCTAAGTGAGGACAGACTTTGGGACGTGGGCTTAGTAAAAATTCCTAGTAGGCTCTGAAAGTTCAGTGCAAATGCTGATTTAAAGATGAACTGGTCTGTGGCCATACCACCCTGAATGAGCCTGATCTCCTCTAAAGATGAACTGTGTGTTCTTCCCTGAACCTTTGTCTCTTTCATGCTTGCCCACTGTTATGCCCCAGCACATTTCTGAGAGTTCTCATCACCACATTAGGGGGTCCTCTACTCCTTAAAGTGGTTTCAAGGGGAACTTGTCACTCGTCAGGGATACACAAACAGCCTCAGAATAGGTCCTATGCTAGCCTCAAAAGTAAAACATAAAGGAGAAAAAATGTGATTGGGTTTGCAGTTTGGAAAACCCAGTTTATGCATTTAAAGGTCAAGAGTGTGCTACAGAATATGGGCTTTGCAGTCACACCGTTTGTGTTCACATCCCAGCTTAAGGCTTTTACCCACTGGGTGGCATTTCTCAGTGATTCCTTGGACTTGTCTGTAAAATGGTGACAAAAATAGTACCTAGGGTATCAGGGTGTTGTTAAGGATTAAAGTATTTTACATATTACTCAGCATTTAGTAAGTTCTCAGTAAATGTTAATTGCCATTCAGTGGGTAAAGATGTTATTTAAACTTATATGGGTACATCTTTTTAGTCTTTAAATCAAGGTAAGAGAAAATGATGACTAAAGTTGCTCCTTTTTCTCAGAAACTTGAGAGAAATCACCCAAAGCCAAAACAAATCAAGTGACTTACAGAAAATGGTGCAAAACAAGTCAAATGATTTATAGAAATTGGTGCTTACTGAGTCATTGGAAGGTCCCTCCTTCCTTGCATTTTCCTTAGCAATTTACTTGAATCCTGGAATATGTGTTCAGATTGATCTCAGTCTCTTTATGAAGAGATATTTCAGAATCCAGATCTGCTGCCAAACTATGTCAAAGCAGAGGAAAAAGTTTGAAACAATCAAGGAAGAATATTAATCATAATGTTAGCTTCCATAACACAACTAACATTTGTATGTCAGACTTTATTTTTCTGGGCTCCAAAATCACTACAGATGGTGACTGCAGCCATGAAATTAAAAGACGCTTCCTCCTTGGAAGGAAAGTTATGACCAACCTAGATAGCATATTCAAAAGCAGAGACATTACTTTGTCAACAAAGGTTCGTCTAGTCAAGGCTATGGTTTTTCCAGTGGTCATGTATGGATGTGAGAGTTGGACTGTGAAGAAGGCTGAGAGCCAAAGAATTGATGCTTTTGAACTGTGGTGTTGGAGAAGACTCTTGAGAGTCCCTTGGACTGCAAGGAGATCCAACCAGTCCATTCTGAAGGAGATCAGCCCTGGGATTTCTTTGGAAGGAATGATGCTAAAGCTGAAACTCCAGTCCTTTGGCCACCTCATGTGAAGAGTTGGCTCATGGAAAAGACTCTGATGCTGTGAGGGATTGGGGGCAGGAGGAGAAGGGGACGACAGAGGATAAGATGGCTGGATGGCATCACTGACTCGATAGACGTGAGTCTGAGTGAACTCTGGGAGTTGGTGATGGACAGGGAGGCCTGGCGTGCTGCGATTCATGGGGTCGCAAAGAGTTGGACACGACTGAGCGACTGATCTGATCTGATCTGATGGTTGCCAAAGAGCTTTTTCACCTGTTTTAGTTCATATGGTTCTCAAAACAATCCTATGAAGTACCTATGATGGGTGTTATTATTAATTTGGTTTTACTGATGAAAATACTAACATTGAAAGAAATTAGATAATGTGTCTAAGATGACACAGAAAATAAGTGGCAAGGTAAATGACTCCATATTTGTGCCTTTAGAAAAAGTCATTATTCTATGCTCTCAGCATCGCTGTGAAGCAATTTATATAATAATAAACACACCTTGTTCTACATAACCAGAGAGTGTTGTTTTTCGCAGTGGCCACTTTTTTTGTTTTTTATAGTGGTCACTTTTGTACAGGCATTTTTAGGATACTTTTCCAATTATGATATGCATACATACACATGCACATTTCATTATTTTTTTGATTCCTTCCCATTGTTGATCCAAAATGCCGAGTAATTCATTAACCTTAGTTTCAAATGACTTTTTGCTATCTTAAAAACTCAAATCTGCCCTTTTCAGATGTGACTTGAGACCATTAAAGATATTCAGATAAGATGCACAGGCCCTCATGATACATCCAAAAGATTTTAAACCAGAGTAGCCTTGATGTATTGTGATAATGTGTCACTTCCTCAGGGGACTATTTTGAAGGGCATCATCCCTCATTTGAGTTTGAAAGTTCTGGTATGTTTGTTCAAACACAAGTGTCATATTACTTTATAGTTGTGGTTTTAGGAAGTCAGTAAAATAAATCTCTTTCTTCCCTGCCCAAATTAACTACCAATTGAGAAATGAGACCTGGAAAGCAGATAGATAGAGATCAAAGTGTGAACTATTACTGAGAAACTGATGAGAGAACTGATTTCTTAGCTGTGGCCAAAAGGTTAGCAAACTAACCCAGGTTGCCAGCAACCTAACCCAAAATTAGAGGTGTTTTCTCACCAAACACCCCCACCCCCGTGGTGAAGCCTGTCTCACTAAGGTCTCATGCCAAAGAGGGGCAGAGCAGTGTGTCTGAATTCTACAGCCAAACTGATGACAGCTGTTGAAGGGTTGAGAGGGCAGAGGAGGGCTGGGTGCAGGAGCAGGAGAGAGTTGTGAACACAAGCCCGTGTTTGTTCCAGTACACCGGAAGAATTTTGGATCATACACAAACAAGCACTGGATAAGGTAGTGAGTGATAACAGCTTGGAGACTGGAGAGATTGTTCCATCTGGGAAATCAGGGAAGTATTTTGGAGGATATGGCATTTGAAGTAGGCACTGTGTAGGATTTAAACACTCACAAATGAAGAAAGGACTCTCTGGGAAGAGGGAACAGTATAACCATAAATAAGGTGATGAGAAATGATCAGGAATTGAAAATAGTACATATGGAAGTCACATTGGGTTGGGATGGGGTAAGCACCATTTTCTTTTCTTTCTGAAAAATGTTTGTTTGGGTACATTGACACTTCGTTGCAGCACCTCGGATCTTCTGTTGTGGCACATGGGCTCTCTAGTTGTGGCTCAGGCTCTGGAGCGCAAAGGCTCAGTAGTTGGCACACATGCTTAGTTGCTCCGAGGGATGTGGGATCTTAGTTCCCTGACCAGGGAGTGGACCCATGCTCCCTGCATTGCAAGGTGGATTCTTAACTACTGGACCACCAAGGAAGTCCAAGCACTATTTTCAAAGGAGAAAGAACAAGAGTGTGCAAATAATTGTGAGGGGTCAGAGAAATCCACAATCAGACCTAATGTCAACAATTTTAAGCCTAGGTAGCTGTTAAAGAATGAAGATGACATTGATGATATATGAAAGTCAGCCAGTGAGGCTGGTTTTTATAGTTATTATTGAACATGTTTATTTGGATGTACTATTTATTAGAGGTAAATACTTATTTTCATGATTTATCCATTCACTGAAGTAACAGCTTTTATTGAGTCTTTAGGATGTGCCAAGAGGTAGGGATCTAATAGCAATCGAACACAGCATGGAGCCTGATCTTGAGGAAGCTCATTGCCAAGTGGATGGGGGAACAGGTCACAATAGATCACATGGTGTGAAATCGCTCCTGTGGTAATGACGACAGTGGGGATGTTCACGGCGCTTTGAAGGTCTATAATAGATAAGGGGGTCTTACCTGGTTATGAAGATAAGGAAACATTTAATGAAGTGACACCTGAGCTGAGATCTG
The DNA here is from genome assembly GCF_027580195.1 of Bos mutus. Taxonomy (NCBI): domain Eukaryota; kingdom Metazoa; phylum Chordata; class Mammalia; order Artiodactyla; family Bovidae; genus Bos; species Bos mutus. The sequence continues at coordinate 72,080,744 of NC_091624.1, read as the reverse complement.
AGAGATAAGTAAGACTTAACTGGACCAAGAAGAAAATTTGCACTGCAGGCATGGGACATTCACATAACGGGGTATTTATTGCTTTTTGTTGTATAATCGATAAGTTGTGTCAGTTTCTTTTGTGACTTCATGGACAGCATCCCGCCAGGCTCCTCTGTCTATGGGATTTCCCAGCAAGAATTACTGGAGTGGGTTGCCATTTCCTTCTCCAGGGAGTCTTTCTGACCCAGGAATTGAACCCACGTATCCTGCATGCAGGTGGATTCTTTACCACTGAGCCATCAGGGAAGCTCCTACTAGAACATTGCACAGCAATAGTATCCCAGGTGGTGCTAGCAGCTCAGAGCAGAGAGGGTGCCCCTCAGGCCTCTGGACAGGAGGGAGGAAGGGGCAGATGGAAGGCCAAGGCTCCTGCACTGTGCAGAGGCGGGGAGGTGGTGGGAGCACAGATGGGAGCAGAAAGTATACAGTACCTTGGGCTGGCCGCTCTCCCTTGGCTCTCAGTTTTCTTCCTTTGCCACGCCCAAACTCTGTGGCCGCTGTCCCGCTCGCCCACCCCTGTATGACTATTTCATCTGTTAGATGTGGCTGTTTTGTGAAGCATCGTGCGCTGCCCCTGCCCTTCTCCAGTCCTGCATGTGTGCGCCCCCACTGAGGTGTATGCCCCTTGCCCCTCCCCACATTAATAATTTATATACTAAATTATTAGTTAATATATCAGTTAAATAATATCTACAAATTATTTATATAAATAATATATTTTATATATTATTTAATATTAATAACATTAATATTTTCCATGCATATTAATATTTGTTAATTAATCCCAAATGAAACTAACCAAACAAAAACATCCTCATGACTCCCCAGGGGGAAAAAAAAAAAAGAATCCTCCTGCCAGTGCAAGAGACACAAGAGATGTAGGTTCAATCCCTGGGTCAGGAAGATCCCCTGGAGGAGGAAATGCCAACCCACTCCAGTATTACTCCCTGGAAAATCCAATGGACAGAAGAGCCTGGTGGGCTATAGTCCATGGGGTAGCAAAAAGTCTGAAATGACTGAGCACACCATCCTAATCCTCCTGCATTGCAGGCTGGTTCTTTACCACCGAGCGACCAGGGAATCCCCTAATGGAATATTACCCAGCAATAAAAATAAGTAACTCTATGCTACTCACTGGAGAAGGCAATGGCACCCCACTCCAGTACTCTTGCCTGGAAAATCCCATGGATGGAGTAGCCTGGTAGGCTGCAGTCCATGGGGTCGCTAAGAGTAGGACATGACTGAGCGACTTCACTTTCACTTTTCATTTTCATGCATTGGAGAAGGAAATGGCAACCCACTCCAGTGTTCTTGCCTGGAGAATCCCAGGGACAGGGGAGCCTGGTGGGCTGCCGTCTATGGGGTCGCACAGAATCGGACACAACTGAAGTGACTTAGCAGCAGCAGCAGCATGCTACTCACAACTCCTTGGGACTCATGACTGTAGATGAATATTGGTAACATAATGTTGGGTGGGAAAAAAAGCTATACTTCATGATACCTTTTAATAAAGTTTAAAAACAAAAAAATTAACACATTGCTTGAGTATACAAATATGTGTGTTTTTTTAAAGGCAATGAAAAATAAGCAGAAAATTTACAGAGTGAAAATTCAGAGGAGTCATGGGGGAAGGGATGGGAGGTTCATAAAGGGACCTGCAAAGTGTAAATTTTTGTAAAACATGGTGTTCTAGATACTGGGCTGGATGGGAAGTTCCAAAGAATTCATTAGATTATTTAAATAAAGAGGGCCATATACCAGCCAATTTTAATGGTTTGAAAACTAAGGATTGTGAGTAATCCAGTTTTGGGCACCTGAGATTTTTTTTAAAATGGATTATGCTAAGTATTGGAGACTTAAAGAATATTGGGATAGCTGGAATGGAAAAGCAGAGGGGGAAAGATAGGAAATGAGGCTACAGAGATGGCTGAGCTCTGGACCATCTTGTAGGCTTTTTATTCAGTTTTCCCATTAGACCAAGAGCTGTGGGACCCATTGAAGAGTTTTAACCAGGAGACAGGCTTCAAAATTTGCATCTTGGAAAAATTCACTTTGCCTTCAGTGTAGTGACCAGACTGAAGAGAGACCAGAATGAATGTGGATGAATCACTTAGAATTGTCTAGACATAGGATAGTGGGAGCTTAGGATGAGGTAGCTGCTGCAGTGGTCAGATGGTGATACTGGTGTTGGTGATGCTAATGGTGGTAGTGGTTGTGGCAGTCTTAGGGGTGATGGTGGTTTCAGTGTTGAAAATAGAGCTAAATGGACAGGTCTGAGAATATTTAGGAAGTAAATCTATAGAATTTAGGGGTAGAAGTGATATATGTTTTGATGGAAAGGAAGACAAGACAACAGGGATAATCCCTCAACTTTTGGCTTGTCAATTAAGTGGGCATGGTGCAGGAAGGAGAAATTGGTGATTCAGTTTGGGGCATGCTGGGTTTAAGATGGTTTTTTCAAGTTCTACTTCTTTTGCAACTCTTTTCCACAGATAGTGATTCGCTTTCCTCTTTGTTCCCTAAATGAGAGCTCACAAACTCAAATTCTTTTGGGGGCCAGGTGAGTAACTGGAGTGAATGAACTGGAGAAAGTGAAGCAGGCTGTGTCAGAGAGAGATTCAGAATGGTGACGACTTCAGTGACCTGTAGAAAATATGACCCATCAAAGAGCGGGTGGTGGTGGCTGCAATTCAGCCTGTGTTGTTGATTCAATTTTTCAAGAGGAGCAAAAAAAATCATGATTTTAATGTTTATTGTTGTTATTTAGTTGCTAAGACATGTCTGACTCTTTTTCAACCTCATGGACTGTTTTCCCACCAGTCTCCTCTTTCTATGGGATTGCCCAGGCAAGAATACTGGAGTGGGTTGCCATTTTCTTTCCAGGGGATCTTCGCAACACCAGGGATGAACCTGTGTTTCCTACATTAGCAGGTGGATTCTTTACCACTGAGCCACCTAGGAAGTCTCTAATGTTTATTAGTTAGTGACTAATTTAACACACCAAAAAACCTACTATAAGGGCTAATCCTGTGGGTGCACCAAACAGAATTAGTCTGTGATTCATAGGTAACTAGAGAGAATTTTGGTTCTAAATCACTTATTAATATTAATTTATTCATTATATTATTGATCAAGTACATTTCAATAAGGCTATGGTTTTTCCTGTGGTCATGAACTGTGGTGTTGGAGAAGACTCTTGAGAGTCCCTTGGACTGCAAGGAGATCCAACCAGTCCATTCTGAAGGAGATCAGCCCTGGGATTTCTTTGGAAGGAATGATGCTAAAGCTGAAACTCCAGTACTTTGGCCACCTCATTCGAAGTGTTGACTCATTGGAAAAGACTGTGATGCTGGGAGGGATTGGGGGCAGGAGGAGAAGGGGACGACAGAGGATGAGATGGCTGGATGGCTTCACTGACTCGATGGACGTGAGTCTGGGTGAACTCTGGGAGTTGGTGATGTACAGGGAGGCCTGGCGTGCTGCGATTCATGGGGTCGCAAAGAGTCGGACACGACTGAGTGACTGATCTGATCTGATCTAATTTGATTGGGATAGAAATTTTCTGATAACATAGCACTATTAAGAGCTACTTGCATTTGAATTTTACCAAAATGTACTATACATGCTCTTTTTCTATTCTTTTTCAAATTCTTTTCCCATTTAGGTTATTATAGAATATTGAACACAGTTCCCTGTGCTATACATTAGGTCCTTGTTGGTTATCTATTGTATTTTTAAACAAATTATTTTTCGCTGCACTGTGTCTTCATTGCCTTGAGCAGGCTTTTTCTAGTTGTGGTGAGCAGGGGCTACTCTCTAATTGTGGTATGCAGGCTTCTCATTGTGATAGCTTCTCTTGTTACATAAGAAGCATGGGCTCTGGGGCGCACAGGCTAAAGTAGTTGTGGTTCTTGGGCTCTAGAGTAGGGGCTGAGTCGTTGTGGAGCACGGGCTTAGTTGCCCCAAGGCATGTGGAACTTCCCAGGGTATGGACTGAACCTGTGTTGCTTGCATTGGCAGGCAGATACTTAACCACTGGACTATCAGGGAAGTCCTGGTTATCTCCTTTACTTTGTCTATTTTTTAAACCTTTTTATTTTGTATTATGATATAGCTGAATGACAGTGTTGTGATAATTTCAGATGAAGAGTAAAAGGATTCAGCCATACATATACACGTATCCATTTTCTCCAAATCCATCCATTCTCTTCTTTCTTTGATCAATGCAGAGAAATAGAGGAAAACAATAGAATGGTAAAGACCAGAGCTCTTTTCAAGAAAATTAGAGATACCAAGCGAACATTTCATGCAAAGATGGGCACAGTAAAGGACAGAAATGGTATGGGCGTAATAGAAGCAGAGGGTATTAAGAAGAGGTAGCAAGAATACACAGAAGAACTATACAAAAAAGATCTTCAAGACCTAGATAACTATGATGGTGTGATCACTCATCTAGAGCCAGACATCCTAGACTGCAAAGTCAAGTGGGCCTTAGAAAGCATCACTACAAACAAAGCTAGTGGAAGTGATGGAATTCCAGCTGAGCTATTTCAAATCCTAAAAGACGCTGCTGCTAAAGTGCTGCATTCAATATACCAGCAAATTTGGAAAACTCAGCAGTGGCCACAGGACTGGAAAAAGTTAGTCCTCATTCCAATCCCAAAGAAAGGCAATGTCAAAGAATGTTAAACTACGTCACAATTGCACTCATCTCTGGTGCTGCTGCTAAGTCACTTCAGTCGTGTCTGACTCCATGTGACCCCATAGGCAGCCCACCAGGCTCCCCCATCCCTGGGAATCTCCAGGCAAGAACACTGGAGTGGGTTGCCATTTCCTCTGCAATGCATGAAAGCGAAAAGTGAAAGTGAAGTCACTCAGTCATGTCCAACTCTTAGCGACCCCATGGACTGCAGCCTACCAGGCTCCTCTGCCCATTGGATTTTCCAGGCAAGAGTACTGGAGTGGGGTGCCATTGCCTTCTCCGTGCACTCATCTCACATGCTAGCAAAGTAATCTCAAAATTTGCCAACTGAGGCTTCAACAGTATATGAACCAAGAACTTTAAGATGTTCAAGCTGGATTTAGAAAAGGCAGAGGAACCAGAGATCAAATTTCCAACATCCGTTGGATCATTGAAAAAGCAAGAGAATACCAGAAAAACATCTACCTCTGCTTTATTGACTATGTCAAAGCCTTTGACTGTGTGGATCACAACAAACTGTGGAAAATTCTTAAAGAGATGGGAATACTGGGTCACCTTACCTGCCTCCTGAGAAATCTGTATGCAGCTTAAAAAGCAACAGTTAGAACTGGACATGGAACAACGGACTGGTTCCAAATTGGGAAAGGAGAACGTCAAGACTGTATATTGTCACCCTTCTTATTTAACTTATATGCAGAGTACATCATGAGAAATGCTGGGCTGGATGAAGCACAAGCTGGAATCAAGATTGCAGGAAGAAATATCAGTAATCTCAGATATGCAGATGACACCAAACTTATGGCAGAAAGCGAAGAGAATTAATGAGCCTCTTGAAAGTAAAAGAGGAGAGTGAAAAAGTTGACTTAAAACTCAACATTCAGAAAACTAAGATCGCGGCATCTGGTCCCATCACTTCATGGCAAGTGGATGGGGAAACAGTGGAAACAGTGACAGACTTTATTTTTTGGGGGGCTCCAATATCACTGCAGATGGTGACTGCAGCCATGAAATTAAAAGACACTTGCTCCTTAGAAGAAAAGTTATGACCAACCTAGACAGCATATTAAAAAGCAAAGACATTACTTTGCCAACAAAGGTCCATCTAGTTAAAGCTATGGTTTTTCTGGTAGTTATGTATGGATGTGAGAGTTGGACCGTAAAGAAAGCTGAGCACTGAAGAATTGATGCTTTTGAAGTGTGGTGTTGGAGAAGACTCTTGAGAGTCCTTTGGACTGCAAGGAGATCAAACCAGTCAATTCTAAAGGAAATCAGTCCTGAATATTCATTGGAAGGACTGATACTGAAGCTGTAATTCCAATACTTTGGCTACCTGATGTGAAGAACTGACTCATTTGAAAAGACCCTGATGCTGGGAAAGATTGAAGGCAGGAGGAGAAGGAGATGACAGAGGATGAGATGGTTTGATGACATCAGCAACTTGATGGACATGAGTTTGAGCAAGCTCTGGGAGCTGGTGATGGACAGGGAATCCTGGCATGCTGCAGTCCATAGAGTCGTAAAGAGTTGAAAATGGCTGAGCAACTGAATTGAACTGGACTGCACTGAATTCTCTTCCAAAGTCCTCTCCCATCCAGCTGCCACATAACCTTGAGCACAGTTCCATGTATTATACTATAGGTCCTTGTTGGTTATTCATTCCAAATATAACAGTGTGTACATGTCCATCTCAAAGTCCCTGACTATACCTTCTCCCCATCCTTCCCCCCAGCAATGGTTATCTACTTTAAATATAGCAGTGTATACATTTCAATCCCAAACTCTCTATCTATCCTTTTCCCCTCCCCTCCCCTTCCCCACTGTAAACATAAGTTTATTCTCTATATACTCAGTTTTAAAGCTTTATTTTTTAATATTTAAAATATTCATTTTGTAAAATATTAAATCCTCAGAAGGGTTGCAAGAATAAAATGATTCCTTCACCCAGATTCACCGTTTGTAAGCATTTCTTCACATTTGAGTTCTCTTTCCCCAACCTCCTCAGCCACTGCCCCCTCCCCACACCCCCACATCTAAGCCATTCTAGAGTTAGTTGCAGACATTATCCCTGGTGGCTCAGAGGGTAAAGCCTCTGCCCGCAATGCGGGAGACCCAGGTTTGATCCCTGGGTCGGGAAGATCCCCTGGAGAAGGACATGGCAATCCCACTCCAGTATTCCTGCCTGGAGAATCCCATGGATGGAGGGGCCTGGTGGGCTATATGTATAGTCCATGGGGTCACAGACAGTTGGACATCACTGAGTGACTTCACTTTTTCATGACCTCTAATACTTTGGCGTATATTCCCTGTACAGTGACATTCTCTTACATACTACAATGTAATGGTTGAAACTCAGGATTGATACAATACTATTATCTAATATACAGTTAATATTAAATTTTATAATCTTTTTCTGATCCAGAAACCAGGGTGAATCATCCATGGTATTTGGTTTTCATGTATACTTATTATCCCTTAATCTGGAACAGTTCCTCATGTCTTTTATGACAGTGACTCTTTTGAAAAGTACAAGCAAGCTGTTTTTTAGAATGCCCCTAAATTTGAGTTTGCTTGATTGTTTCCTCATGATTAGATTCAGGTTATGCATTTTTGTCAGGAATACTATGTAAGCATTGTTGTGTCCTCAGCACATCACATCAGGAGGTACATGATGTCACTTTGATCATTTAGGGTGGGTTGTACCTGCCAGATTTCCCCACTTGCAGGAACTTGCTGTCTTTGTAATCAGCAAGTAATCTCTGGGGAATGGAAACAGTTTGAGACACTACAAATATCTTATTCACCAACACCTTAACACCCCATAGATTTAGCGTCCACTGAACATTCGCATCTGAATCTATTCCTACTATGCTGCTGCTGCTGCTAAGTCGCTTCAGTCGTGTCCGACTCTGTGCGACCCCATAGAAGGAAGCCCACCAGGCTCCCCCGTCCCTGGGGTTCTCCAGGCAAGAACACTGGAGTGGGTTGCCATTTCCTTCTCCAATGCATGAAAGTGAAAAGTGAAAGTGAAGTCACTCAGTCGAGTCCGACTCGTAGCGACCCCATGGACTTCGCCATCCATGGGATTTTCCAGGCAAAAGAACTAGAGTGGGGTGCCATTGCCTTCTACGATTCCTACTATGGAGGTTGCAAATTTGTGATTTTTAAAAAATCTTCTGCATGGATTAGCATTCCACTGTAAAGAGGAGATTTGTCCTCCCATTTATTTGTTTCCTCTTTTTGTATCTGCATGGGCCCTTGTTTTGTACCCAGTGTTTTCTAACCTGTTGCTGTTTTTATGCTAAAATTGCCCACAGTTTTATGCTAAATTGCCAGCACCTTCAGGCTGGTCCCTATGTTCTTTGACATTTCCGCATCAGGTTTTGAGGATTTATTTTCTGCCACAAGATGCTATGGCTTGCTTTGTATTTACTTTCCCAGCCCTGGTCCTGGAATCTGCCATTTACCTAAAGGGCGCTGCTTGCATTTAGTGGGGAATATGTTTAGAAATACAGATCAGAGACTAGGTGTGCCAATCACCACTGAATGTCATTGATCCTAGGTGCTTTCAGTGGGCAGAGCTAGGAGGCATGTGTTTTCTGGAAAATTAATGGGTTCATTCTGATACTTCTAATTCCAATCAACAGTAGAGGGCTCTTACTTGTTTCCACCTCAGTCCATAGGTGTATTTTTCTTCCCCCACAGTGAGTACCTGGGTCCTAATAACATCAATGTATTTGCTTTTTTAAAGAATGTATTTTAAAGCAAGGGAGTTTTCCTCTTATCCTGCCTCCTTTCCCAGCTACTGGGATAATTTATTTTGACATTCCTCAGTTCCTATAATTTTTCCTAGTTAACTTTCCCCACATTTTAAGCATGTTCAGATTTCTGTAAGTGTATCTTTGCAAAGATTTCACCATGTAGAAATACTGTGTTAACCTTATTTATCATTAATCATGTGGAGAGCAATTCTCTTGTTTTGAGTGAGGCTGAAATGAGGGTTGTTGACAATAACTTCCATCTGCTTGGCAGTTTACACTTTGCAAAGTACTTCTTTACATGTACTACTTCATTTACTTTTAATGGTTTGAATTCTTTAAGTCCCAGACAAAATGAAGAATACAGAAACTGAGAGCTTCATGAGTGTTTCACAAGGTAGGACTCAAATAATACCTGCTGATTTTTAAGAAGATTCATTTAGAATCTGGCAAATGAAAACTGGCATTATGTAAAATCATACATAATCCTCACTAATAGATGATCTAAAAATTTTTTTAAACATCCAAACTTTATTTTTAATATTTTTGGCCATGCTATGCAATTTATGGGATCTTAGTTCCCTGACCAGGGATTGAACCTGGCCCCTAAGCAGTGAGAGCCTGAGTCCTAACCAGTGGAATGCCAGGGAATTCCCTAGATGATCTAAAAATTTTTATACTCACCTCAGCACTTTTTGCCATTGCCATTTTGTAGGAATTTGTGTCTTTCTTAGATTGATATTTTAAAAATATGCCTGCTTTCTAAACATACACCAAACTAAAAATGCCTCTAAAGCATTCTCAAATGTGGTTCTCAAATGTGGCTGTACCACTGAGCCACCAGGGAAGTCTGGGTCACAGCTACACAGAAGGTAGCTTGATCTGGATCTGTATTCTGATTTAAATATTGACACTTGTCAGACACAACTGAGTGACTGAGCATGTACTTAAAGTATGGGCTTCCCTGGTGACTCGGCGGTAAAGAATCCGCTTGCCAATGCTGGAGATGCAGGTTTGATCCCTGGGTCAGGAAGATTTCCTGGAGAAGGAAATGGCAACCCACTCCAGTATTCTTGCCTGGGAAATACCGTGGACAGAGGAGCCTGACGGGCTACAGTCCATGGGGTCGCAAAGAATCAGACATGACTTAGCAACTAAACAAGAACAGCAACTTAAAGTATGCAAGAATGTGTTTTGAACTTGACCTAACAGTTGAAAAGTACTGAGCATATTATTTTATCTTTTTCATTAGCCAGCCATATTCTCTTCATTCTAAAATTTACCTGATTTTCATGTTTCAGTGTTTCTAAAATCATGTCATGACCTAAAATTAAATGTGTGTGTACATGAGTGTACACACATTCATTATAACAGCCATATCTAGAACAGGGTTCTTAAAACTGAGTGTGCATCAGAAATATTTGATTACTTCTTATAAATATGAAATCTTAGGCCGGTTTTGGGCTTTTTGAAAAGGCTAAGGTTAACCAGCACCCTGGATGATTCTGATTCATCAGGTCCTTGGACTTTGCTTTGAGCAGTGGTTTACAAAGAGTAGACTTAGCTCCTCCCCCCGCCCCAAACTATGTCCATATCACCTACGAACTTGTTAGATATGTACAATCTCAGACCCTACGCTGGGCCTACTGAATCAGAAACTCTGAAAGTGGGGACTAGCAGTCTGTATTTTTATAGGCCTCTAGGAATTCTGTGACTTCCCTGGTGGCTCAGATGGTAAAGAATTCACCTGTAATGCAGGAGACCTGGGTTCGATCCCAAGGTTGGGAAGATTCGCTGGAAGAGGGCATGGCACCTACTCCAGTAATTTTGCCTGGAGAATCCTCATGGACAGAAGAGCCTGGTGGGCTACAGTCCATAGTGTCACAAAGAGTTGGACTGAGCAATTAAGCACTGCAAAGAAATTATGGTGTAAGATAAAATTTCAGAACCACTATTTTGAGGAACACTGCCAGTGTTTCCCATACTTCTTTGATGATAAGAATCACCTTGCATGCTTTAAAAATCCCAAATCTGGGCTCCATCCTGGATCTACTGAATTAAAATTCCAAGGCAGGTGGGAAAGTTCCAAGGGAACAGGTTGGAATCTGTAGATCAACAAACTTCTCAGGTGATTCTTATCTTCAGACAAATTTGGGAAATACTGAGGTGGAAAAGCCACGGATTTGCCAATCCACAGCCTTATATTCCCTATTTAGGTTTATCTTGGGTTTTGTGTATATCATTGTATTTAAATTTTATAACACCTTTAGGAACTAGATACTATTATCAAACCCATTTTATAGATGACAAAACTGAGGTTTGAAGAACTTTAAAAACACACTGGGTCATTTAAATAGTAAACCAGAGAGTTGGAACTCAAACTAGGAACTTTCTGACTCCACAGCCTTTGTTCTTAAACTGTTGTAACTGCAAATCACTGATGTTGTTGTTACAATGCAGTATAGCCTTGTGGACAGAAACTTGCCCAGAGACATTCCTTGGGTCAATACTTCAGTGTTGCCACCTGTAATCCCAACCCATTCTTGACCTCCCGTTGTTCACTCCTTCCTTTACTGTTATATTCACTGTACTCTTATTGATGAAACGTATCCATCCTCTTATCTTCTTTTGTTGTTCAGTTGCTCAGTCGTGTCTGACTCTTTGCAACCCCATGGACTGCAGCACGCCAGGCTTCCCTGTCCTTCACCATCTCCCACAGTTTGCTCATACTCATGTCCATTGAGTTGGTGGTGCCATCAACCATCTCATCCTCTGCCACCCCCTTCTCTTCCCTCCCTCAATCTTTCCAAGCATCAGCATCTTGTCTTTTATGCCTCTTCATTACTCACCTGTTGCTTCTTCTCACAAAAAGATTGTCTTTTGTGAGTCAAAAGACATGCCTCAAGACGCTATTTCCGTCTCGTTTCTTCTGTGAAGAATCCCTGACCACACTGAGCATCAGTGACCTCTCCCTTCTAGGACTTACAGTGACATTCTTGGCCTGCACTGTCTATTTAGTCCCCATCATGGAGTGTCCTGCTTACACATCTAAATCTTTCATCGAGATCTGAAGGTGCTGCTCTGACCCTGGCCAAGTAGTAGGAGTGCTAAAATATCTGTTGACCTTCAGTAATGTCAGTGTGGTTTAAGACTCACAAAAAATGAAGATGGATTTTTATTTTATTTTTTTGTGGTAATTTATTTATTTATTTATTTATTTAAATTTTATTTTATTTTTAAATTTACATAATTGTATTAGTTTTGCCAAATATCAAAATGAATCCGCCACAGGTATACATGTGTTTCCCATCCCAACCCTCCTCCCTCCTCCTTCCCCATACCATCCCTCTGGGTCGTCCCAGTGCACCAGCCCCAAGCATCCAGCATCGTGCATTGAACCTGGACTGGCAACTCGTTTCTTACATGATATTTTACATGTAGTGAAGTAAACCAGAAGGAAAAACATAAATACAGTATACTAACGCATATATATGGAATTTAGAAAGATGGTAACAATAACCTGGTGTACGAGACAGCAAAAGAGACACTGATGTATAGAACAGTCTTATGGACTCTGTGGGAGAGGGAGAGGGTGGGAAGATCTGGGAGAATGACATTGAAACATGTAAAAAGATGGATTTTTAAAAGCAATTAAGACAAGTTGTTGGACCTTCTGGGAGAATCTGTGAAGGGGGTTACACTGACTCAGTGGGTTGTTTGCAAGGGTAGTTAGATGAATTTAAAGATTATTCCTTCAAATTTAGTTTGCAGGAATCCTACCCACTCTTCTAGACTTAGAAAAAAAGGGTGGGGGGCGAGAATCTTGTTTTGGTGAGGATGGAATGACGGTTTGGGAGAGGAGGGTGGAGATGTGATGTATGCTTTGTAAAGGGGAATGGCTTTAATTAAAAAAAAATTCCATTGTCATCTCATTCCAGACTAGAATGTATTTTCTTTTAAAAATACTATGGCTAATGCCTATTCTGGTTGCCTTCCAGATGTTAAGGTAGCATCATGTTTTGGAACAACAGCATCCTATGAGGTAACTAACACGAGACTTACTAGTTCTGGAAGAACATGTCTAGGTGTCTCTGAGCTAGGGTCAGGGCCAATGCCGGGGAAAGGGCTCCACCTACTGACCATCTATAGTCACATTGTTTCCTGACAGAAACCTTTAGTTGGGTTTGACTCTGAGCTCTTGCCTCAAAGAGGGTGGCCCCAGAGGCCCAGGGGAGGTTCTCTGCCAACACTCATTGTGTTTCATGCGGAAATTCATGAGGATGTAGCCACACAAAGTGAGGTATTCCAAGAGTATGTTTTCTATGAGAATCTCTTTCAGGAAATGAGTTTTCCTTTGAGGAAAAATATCAGCAGCCTCAGTGTGGAAAATGATAGAACTACTATTTGGTTGAATATTGTTATGTAAAGTTATGGTTCCATCACATGGATTTCAGAGACATCTGTGTTATTAAGGGATGGACAAAACAGAGGGTGATCTTTAGGACTTAACTCTGTTTTAGAAGAGTTTGAATCCATTAGTGGTTTAAATAATTAGTGGTCCATTTCATTTAAAAGTAAAATTATATTTTCTAACATAAAGAAAATTTTATTCTATTTTTTAGGGTATGTTGATGGAAGTGACGAGACACCAACAGAAAGGGTGCCAGTATCTCGACCATTCAGTGTCAAGTTCCTTGTTCAGTTGATAGTTATAATTGTTTATCTTCTCAAGACCCTACTGGGTCACTGAAAAGTGTGTTAGAGGTTGACTAGATGGATAGGTGGGGTTTGTTTCTTCCACCATGAAGATGCATCCAGGACCCTTGATTACAGGCTTGAGAAAGGCTACTTCCTAAATCAACTGTGATCCAAAATTAGACTCTTTTGCTGTTTGGGTGGGAGTGGCATCTTAAAGAAAAGATGTTTTCATTGAATCAGTACACAGGGGAATGTGAGAGAGTGGGAGGACTAAGAGAGAGGAGAAGGAAATGTTCCTGTGGCAACTGGAAAAGGACTTCACAAGCTACATCTTGGCAAGTTGACATCAGGGGCATCCCACTATCACCCTCAGCAACACTTAATCCCTGGGGAGTTCCAGCCCTTTGGATCCTGATAAGCAAAATCACACTTACCCTTCCATTGAGATGCACTATCAGGAGGGTTTCACCTAAACTAGAATGAGAGGAAAGGAGTGCTGCTTAGCCTAAAGTAGGAGTACTGACAGGCAACACTCACTAGTACCAGGCACTGTGCTAAATGCTTTCCACAGGTCACTTCATGGATGCTCCCTACAGTTCAATGAAGCAGGCTAGCATAGGCTCAGGGTTGGGGATTAAGGAACTTGCCTAATGTCCCAGAGCTAATGAGTGAGAAGGCTAAGATCTGAACCCAGCTCTGCGGGGCTCTAGAATCAGTGCTCTTCCCCATGTGACATTCTGAACCTCCAATCAGAAACTGCTAGTGGAATTATCTTAGAGTTAGGGAATCTATGAAAGACACCATGGCCCCTCTCTTTTTAGGTATAGGGAGCTTTTCTGTGCTAGAGTGGACAGAGAGGCCCCTGTTTTCTTTTGACTGACGACCATGTAGCTTCCTCAAGCTTGTGTGTGTGTATGTGTGTGTATACATGTGTACGCATCTTTTTTTGTCTGGAGCAGGTTTGTTGAGCCAAGAATAGTGAAACTGAAGAAATGGAGAGAAGTCAGCTGCACAGTGCCAGGTGATGGAGCCTGAAGTAAAGAGCAGTGGACTGGGGTCAGGGATTCTAACTCTGGTTCTGCCATATACAACAACAGCAACAATAATAGTAGCAGCTAACATTTGAGTACTTACAATGTGTCAAGTACTGTTCCAAACCCTTTGTACGTCTTAATTCACTTAATCCTCATGATCGTCCTATGGATAAGTACTGTTCTTATTTTACTGATGAGAAAATTGAGTCATACAGAGGTTGTTACTTGCCCCAGGTCATACCAGCTAATAAATGGTAGGAAGTCGGCTTAAAGTCAGGCAGTCTTGGCTTACTACACTAACTATTATGTAATACTGTTTCTCAGCTAACTGATTGTGTCAGTTAACTTTTCTAGGTTTTAGTTTTTCCCATTTATAAATTCACTTTTTTTTTTTAAAGTAAATGTTGAGTTCCAAACTTATCAGGTAGAGATGGAAAAGGCCATGCACACAGAGTACAAAATGCAAAGAAGAAGGCGTCCACATGCAACTGGCAGCACCAGGAAAAGCTGGGGTTGGCACTGGAACTTATCTTATGGCTGAACCTCTTACACTGGTCTTAAAATGGCATCCCAGGCAGAGATACAGTTCAAGGTGACTTTGGGAACTTTTTGATTGAAGACAGGATATTGGGCACAGGGACACTGCCAGAAGGAAAGAGGTTAAGGAGTCACATTCAGGACCATTCTATCTTAAGTCAAATTCATGTGGGGAGAGGCTGGTGGCAGGGAGACCAATGAGGAGGCCAGAGAACTGAGGACCCCAAATTGGATGGAGAAGGTAGGGATTTCACAGTGGGGCCAGATGCCAGAAATATCAGGAAAGAGGGTGGTGAGGGTGGGACAGGGTGGAGCAGGTAGTGAGCCAAATGGTCAAGTGAGAGGGTGACAATGGCTTGCAGAGAGGGACGGTTCAATTGCTCGCTTCTTCAAGCTAAGATTCCTGTGGACTCTGTACTCAGATATGCTTGGCCAGAGCTATGGGATTTATATGACTGAAGCTCAGAGCAATGATCTTTGGAGGAATGTGATAATGACAGGTATGGGCCAGGCATTCCCTCCCACTCACAGTATCTTTTGTCAACAGAAGAATATTGCTCTGTGACAGGTTCATGGCTTTCATTTTGGAGGGATTTTCCTTCCCCAAGGAGGCAGATGGCTTACTGCTAGCAGGGCAGACTCTGAAGTCAGAAGACTAGACTAAGTAGAGGAGCTACTGACTAGTTAGTTGTGTATCTTGGGCAAGAACTTTCATCTTTCTGTGCCTCAGTGTGTACATGTGTAAAATGGGAATAATATCACCCACTTTATAGAGCTGTTGTGAGGATTAAACAAGTTAATATATGTAAAGTGACTGGCCTGAGTTAGCCCATAGGAAATATTAATTATTGCTGTTGAGTAAATGAAGGAGCAGAGAGATGAAATGATTGTTTGAGGACTCACAGCTCAGCATTCTAACCCAGGCCCACCTAGCTCCAAGCCTTCCTTAATTTTCACTGTGCCACATTAGGCTGAGAGCAGAGTCTGAACAGAGATGAGAAACAAGTGAACAGGACTGTGGAAATAGTACATCAGATGGCAGAAGGATGAAGAGGAATACAAGAGGTAGCAAGGAAAAATTATGAGGAAGACCAGAATAAAGAACCAAACCTTTCCTGTTTTTCTGATCATTAAATTGAAACAGCCTCACTGTAAAAATTAAAGCATCATAGAACTAAATGACGTAGTCTAACTTCCTCCCCTGCTTCTCTGTCAAATTTTTAAAAAACAAACAAACAGGACTTTATGGTATCATAGAAAGCAGGGGAGACTCAAAAGAGCAGAGGTGGCTGACAAGGCTGGATGCAGGACAGCCAGAGCCACAAGGTTTGGTGTTAGGGAGGGCAGAGAGGGGACATCATGGTAGAGGTTCAAGTGGCAGATGAGGCAGATCTGGTAGTTAGATTTGGAGTGAATCTGGGGTGGGATGGAGCGGGCAGTGGGCATAGACAGCTCCAAGATAAGGAGGCTGGAGTGGAGAGTTGTGGGAATAGGAAACGTTTTGTGCTATAAATCTCTTTGGGAGCCTCATGAAGCTTAGGGACCTCTTCCCCCCAAAAGTTTTAATACCTAAAATAAAAGGCCTAAGATGACAAAAGGTTGCCACTTCTACCCACCAACCTCTTGGAATTCAGAACTCCTATAAAGACACTTTCAGTTTTAAGATTTGGCACTTTAGTGAAGTTTCTATCCTTAGAAAGAAATGACTTGCTGCCCTCAGAATCCTCTAAACCCTCTCTGTATAGAAACCCAGAGATACCTCCAGAGTGCACGATGAGTCTACGTCTCTGGCCCCAGACTAATTTTAGATGAGGACCTATCTTCAAGTAATTTGGATACCCTAAATGCAGAGCAGTTGTATAAAACATCAGCATCACCACCCCATTTACTTACTTTAGAAGGAGCTGCCAGAGTAGAAAGTGTTTTGGAAACCGTGTTTTGATCAAATCTTCATAATGTTCTGTCCCCAAAATTTCACTGGAAACCAGAGGCGGGTAATCCTGGGTTATTGACTCATCACAAGAGGTTCTTGGTATGCTCCACATGCTTGGAAGACAGCTAATGTGCTTTTCTATGGTGTTGGATCCATTCCCTCAGCCCCATATGGGCATATTTGGGGTTTAAGTTTGCAAATAAAACTCAGAAAATCACCAGTGACCAAGTGGAGGGCAAGGGGAGGGTTGACAGCAGGTATGACCAGGGTGAACTCGGGGCATATACACTAGGAAAATGAGTTTCTGAGACTTTTTGTGTCATCATTCAATCAGAAACCGGCTGAGCCTGCCTATGAAGTCATTATTCATACAGTAGAGGAGGGGTCTACATAAATAATCCCACTTACTGTGCAATTATATTTTCGTATTTTTGCCTAGCCACAGGAGTATGTCTATAGGAAAAGGGTTATTCTACTTCTTGCTTGTAGCTTGAAGTTAAAATCATCACCCCAACTACATCCATTGTTGGAAGGACTATTTTGGGTTGGCCCTGTGTAATGTGAAATGAAGAAAAAAAGTGTGCAGCTGAATCTTGATATGGAAATCCAGACTTAAAAACATTCTCTGATGGTTTGGCATCCGTTGGATAAATTGGTCATAGTTTTCAACAACTCAGATCAAAGCCAAATGCTGTTTGCATTCAGACAGTGATTCAGGGACCATGTCTTATTTGGTTTCTTTGAAAATAGAGCACAGACATTTTTTCATACCTTTGAGAGAAATCTTTTGGCCGCCAAATTTGTGCCTTGTAAATATTATTGTACCCTAATACACAATTTTACATCTTGTCTCAGATGTCTTTTTCAGTTATTCCACCATCCCCAAGTGAGTGGCTTGCTGCAGGGAGAGTCTCCTGATGTTAAAGAGAAAAAATAGGCCAACTGGTAAAGATAAAAAAAAAAAAAATGAGAGTAAATAAAACACATATGGAATGTCTGCTTTCAGAGTTAAAATGTATATGAGTGTGTATGCAAATCAGCCATCCAAATAGAAATCTAGACTGAGCCAACCTTAGGCACAGCCATGAAGGAGAAAAGGCCTTTTATTCCCTTTACCTAGAGAGTCCCTCCTCGATCACCTCTACCTCTCTTCTTTCTCAGGCTATTTTTGATCCTTCTCAGTAAGAGAATCAATATTCACTTTGGAACTCTTCCGTCTGCCGTGCATACACTTCCTTTCACTTCTCAGTTCAGTTCAGTCACTCAGTCGTGTCCGACTCTTTGAGACCCCGTGAACTGCATGCAGCACACCAGGCCTCCCTGTCCATCACCAACTCCCGGAGTCCACCCAAACCCATGTCCATCGAGTCGATGATGCCATTCAACCATCTCATCCTCCGTCATCCCCTTCTCCTCCTGCCCTCAATTTTTCCCAGCATCAGGGTCTTTTCAAATGAGTCAGCTCTTTGCATCAGGTGGCCAAAGGATTGCAGTTTCAGCTTCAACATCAGTCCTTCCAATGAACACCCAGGACTGATCTCCTTTAGGATGGACTGGTTGGATCTCCTTGCAGTCCAAGGGACTCTCAAGAGTCTTTTCAACACCACAGTTCAAAAGCAACAATTCTTCTGCTCTCAGCTTTCTTTATAGTCCAACTGTCACATCCATACATGACCACTGGAAAAACCATAGCCTTGACTAGACAGACCTTTGTTGGCAAAGTAATGTCTCTGCTTTTGAATATGCTATCTAGGTTGGTCCTAACTTTCTTTCCAAGGAGTAAGGGTCTTTTAATTTCATGGCTGCAGTCACCATCTGCAGTGATTTTGGAGCCCAGAAAAAGAAAGTCTGCCACTGTTTCCCTGTCTGTCATGAAGTGATGGGAGTGGATGCCATGATCTTCGTTTTCTGAATGTTGAGCTTTAAGCCAACTTTTTCACTCTTCTCTTTCACTTTCATCAAGAGGCTCTTTAGTTCTTCACTTTCTGCCATGAGGGTGGTGTCATCTGCATATCTGAGGTTATTGATATTTCTCCTGGCAATCTTGATTCCAGCTTGTGCTTCATCCAGCCCAGCGTTTCTTATGATGTACTCTGCATATAAGTTAAATAAGCAGGATGACAATATACAGCCTTGATGTACTCCTTTTCCTATTTGGAACCAGTCTGTTGTTCCATGTCCAGTTCTAACTGTTGCTTCCTGACCTGCATGCAGGTTTCTCAAGAGGCAGGTGAGGTGGTCTGGTATTCCCATCTCTTTCAGAATTTTCCACAGTTTATTGTGATCCACACAGTCAAAGGCTTTGGCATAGTCAATAAAGCAGAAATAGATGTTTTTCTGGAACTCTCATGCTTTTTCCATGATCCATCAGATGTTGGCAATTTGATGAACTATGGATGGAGCTTTCACTTCTACTATCCTTCAAATGCATGTATCCTGTGCCCCTTTTCTGTGGGCTTTGCTTGTCAGGGAGGAGTTCCAGGGGTAAGTGAGAATTATTTAAATGACAATTCTTAAAAAAAAAATCAGCTCATAGCCAGTTTTTATTTTTATTTTAATAAACAGATTTTATTTTTTGAATTGTTTTCTGATTTTGTTTTGTTCATTTAATGGACTTTATTGAGTGTGTATTATACAGAGTACAATGGCTGTGGTGTAGTGGGAATTATAGAAGGAAATGGCATCCCACTCAAGTACTCTTGCCTGGAAAATCCCATGGATGGAGGAGCCTGATAGGCTACAGTCCATGGGGTCTCAAAGAATCGGACACGACTGAGCAAATTCTCTAGTTGTTTATTGGGGGTAAGAGTCATATACACAAAATGTTAAACAGCATGACAACATAGAGTAACAACTTGCAAATGATTTTATCATCTGATTTTATCTTATGAATGCTTATATTGTACATTCAGTGTGGCAGACACTTTTCTAAGTGCTTCTCAATAATAACTAATTTAGTCTTTAAAACAAATATTTAACTCATGTAGTCTTTCAAAACAATGTTCCATTATTATTGCTATAGTCATTCCTATTCTGAAGATGGAGAGCTAGGCAGGGAGTGGTCAAGTGACTTCCATAGGGTTACTCAGCTATTAAGTTTGGAACCAGGACTAAATTCCAGCTGTTTGGCTC
The DNA here is from genome assembly GCF_027580195.1 of Bos mutus. Taxonomy (NCBI): domain Eukaryota; kingdom Metazoa; phylum Chordata; class Mammalia; order Artiodactyla; family Bovidae; genus Bos; species Bos mutus. The sequence goes on along the minus strand of NC_091624.1, from coordinate 72,060,911 downwards.
CAGGTTCTGGGTCCTTAAATCATCTTGATGCAGCATCTCCAGCTTTAGGTAATGAATGCCAAGTGCGAGAGAGACATGGGCTCTGAGTTGGACAGCAGGACCCATTCTAGGTGAGCTGAAGCAGTCAGAGTGCTTTATGACAATGGCTCTTACCCTGGCTGCCCATTACAGTGATCTGGGAAGTTTTTTAAAAAATCCCCATGCTTTGACCAGGTATTAAATCAGAATCTCTAGAGGTAAGGCCTGGCCAGTTATATGAAGTATTCTAAAGGGGCAGACAGCATGGAAACCACTGCAGGGAAAAGGCACTAAAACTGGATCCTGGAAAGTGGGTTGGAGCTCATGAAGTTCACAGGAGAGAGGGTGGTCAGATGGGAAATGGAGAGGCAGAGAGAACGGTCTTTTCTTTTTTCCCTTTTCCTCTTCTCTTCCACCACCATGCTTCTGGATCTTCTTCCAGCCACCCTTCCTTTTTTTCCTCCTGTTTTCTGACTTCGCTGTCCCCTTCTTTCCTTTGCTTTTCTCCTGCCTCCTTTCAACCCTCTCTCCCTTTCCTTCTTACATCCTCCTGCTGCCCAGTCTCTTCCTTTCAGTTCATGACCTTTTGGTCTCTCACTTAACATTTTTCATCCTCCCAGCAAAAAGAGAGCAGAGGTTGGGGCTTTTGGGTCAATGCAAGACCCATTCATTGTGCTCCTGAAGGGAATTAAAGGAAAGCCTGGGAGTACAGATCTGACTTCCAAGTGGTATAATTAGGATTAAATACTGGTAAGAACTGTGCTGTATTCTTTGGGACCAAGATCACATGGTATGCCTGGCTCTGTGGTGAGGGGAGAGAGGAGAGCTTGAAAGGTGTCTTACCCTCAATATTTAGCTAAAATAATGCATGTTCATATCTTACAGTTTTCTAAGATGGAAGTCTGACCTGAGTCTCACTGGCAGGGTTGTATTTCTTTCTAGATGTTCTAGGAAAGACTCTGTTTCATTGCCTTTTCCAGCCTCTAGAGGCTGTCCACATTCCCTGGTTCATGGTTCCTTCCTCCATCTTCAGAGCCAGCAACACAGAACCTCTCTTGCCATGCTTTCATTACATTACAGTACTTTCTCCATCTCTTTTCTTCTGCCTTTTCTACTTGTAAGAACTCTTATAATCACATCAGACCCATCTGGAAAATCCAGGATAATATCCCTATATTTAAGGTTATTTTATTAGCAACCTTAGTTCCATTTCCACCTAATTCCCTTTGCCATGTAACCTAACATATTCACAAGTTCCAGGGATTAGGATATAGACATTTTAGTAGGGACATTAATCTTTCTATAACAGAAAGCCTCACAGAATAGGAGGAGCAATGGACAGTAAAGTTCATTTCATGTAGATAACAGCAGATACAAAGGCATAGGGGCTTTGGAGAGTGTTCAAGGTAGGTTTTGAAGAACTATAGTTTAGTATCACTTTGTAATATCATGAAACAGGCCATTACATTGTCACTTATACAGTATATATTGTTCTTAAAGTTTACATATTATTATGTTTACCACATATTTCAGCAAAAAAATCTTACAGTAAATAGTACTCTTTGAGGGCAATACAGTATTACAGCTAACAGCATGTGCCATGGAGGGTAGGTTCTAGTCCTATCTCTACCACTTATTAGACTGATACCTATAAAGATTCAGTAAGATCAAGAATCTCAAGTACCTTGCTCTGCCCCTCAGTTCAGTTCAGTTGCTCAGTCATGTCTGATTCTTTGTGACCCTATGGATTGCAGCATGCCAGGCTTCCCTGTCTATCACCAACTCCTGGAACTTGCTCAAAGACTCATGTCCATTGAGTCAGTGATGCTATCCAACCATCTCATCCTCTGTTGTCCCCTTCTCCTCCTGCCTTCAGTCTTTCCCAGCATCAGGGTCTTTTCCAATGAGTCAATTCTTCCCATCTGGTGGCCAAAGTACTGGAGCTTCATTCAGCTTCAGCTTCAGTCCTTCCAATGAATATTCAGGACTGATTTCCTTTAGGATTGACTGATTTGATCTCCTGGCAGTCCAAGGGACTCTCAAGAGTCTTCTGAGCACCACAGTACAAAGCATCAGTTCTTTGGTGTTCAGCTTTGTTTATGGTCCAACTCTCACAACCATATATGACTACCAGAAAAACCAAAGCTTTGATTATACAGGCCTTTATAGGTAAAGTAATGTCTCTGCTTTATAATATGCTGTCTAGGTTTGTCATAGCTTTTCTTCCAAGGAGCAAGCCTCTTTTAATTTCATGGATGCAGTCATCATCTGCAGTGATTCTGGAGCCCAAGAAAATAAAGTCTGCACTTTTTCCATTGTTTCCCCATCTACTTGCCATGAAGTGATGGGATCAGATGCCATGATCTTTAGTTTTCTGAAGCTAGTTTTATGCCAACTTTTTCACTCTCCTCTTTCACTTTCATCAAGAGGCTCTTTAGTTCCTCTTTGCTTTCTGTCATAAGGGTGGTGTCATCTCCGTATCTGAGATTATAGATATTTCTTCCTGCAATCTTGATTCCAGCTTGTGCTTCATCCAGGTCTTGTAGGTCTCCATAGAACCATTCAACTTCAGCTTCTTTGGCATTAGTGGTTAGGGCATAGACTTGGATTACTGTGATATTGAATGGTTTGCCTTGGAAGCGAACCAGGATCATTCTGTTGTTTGAGATTGCACCCAAGTAATGCATTTTGGACCCTTTTGTTGACTATGAGGGATACTCCATTAAGGGATTCTTGCCCACAGTAGTAGATATAATGGTCATCTCAATTAAATTTGCCCATTTAATCTGGTCCATTTAAACTGGTCCAGTTTCCTGATTCCTAAAATGTTGATGTTCATTCATGCCATCTCCTGTTTGACCACTTCCAATTTGCCTTGATTCATGGATCTAACATTCTAGGTTCCTATGCAACATTGTTCTTTACAGCATTGGACTTTACTTTCATCACCAGTCACATCCACAACTGGGCATTGTTTTTGCTTTGGCTCAGCCTCTTCATTCTTTCTGGAGCTATTTCTCCATTCTCCTCCAGTAGCATATTGGGCTCTGCCCCTGGCACATAATAAATGTGAGCTGCTATTATTTCCATTGGCTTCCCAGCTGGCACTAGTGGTAAAGAACCCGCCTGCCAATGCAGGAGACACAAGAGACGCAGGTTCCATCCTTGAGCTGGGAAGATCCCCTGGAGGAGGGCAAGGTGACTCACTCCAGTATTCTTGCCTGGAGAATCCCATGGACAGAGGAGTCTGAGAGGCTACGGTCCAAAGGGTTGCAAAGAGTTGGACACAACTGAAGTGATTTAGCACACATGCATGTGCTATTGCCATAATTAAACTATGTCTTATGCTAATGGCTTATAACTTGCCACTCTTACTTTCTCTCTCTCTCTTTTTTAACCTCACTGTGAGGCTTGTGGGATCTTAGTTCCACAACCAGGGATTGAACCTGGGCCCTCAGCAGTGAAAGTTCAGAGTCCTAACCACCGGACTGCCAGAAAATTCCCTCACTTTCTCCCTAATGTCCATTTTTTGATGGGAAAAAGAAAGCAGTGATAGGAAGAACATTTCTGACCTATGTAGCCTGTTGAAATAACATTGTTATTATCAAGTTCAAACTAACTACTGAGCCCTTAATTCAATCTAGAACTTAAGGACTCTCTGCTCCTGCTGCTTTTGCCAACAAATCCAAATGGTATCTATAGCTGAGTTTTAAATGACATTTGGTTATGAATGTAGAAGACAGAAAAGCAAGGGGGTTCCAGGCTAAAAGGTGTGTTCCAGGCTAAACAGAAACTTCCTAAGGTAGGATTAATATTAATAACAACAGTGACAGAAATGAGTGGGACTCAGAGATGCCTGGATACAAATGTTTTTATTTCTAAATGTAATTCCAGGAAAATCTTGGCTATGTTTTATTTGGGAATGAGATAAAGTCAAGTTTCTATAGGAATTTGGGAATACATATCTTTCCTATTAGGTGCTGAGTTGTGAGACTACATTTGTTAATCAGTAACTGAGAACATGTAAAAATGGCCTGGTTTTTCCTATCAGTTGTCTGACAACGAAATTGATATGCTTACTCTATCTGGTCCCTAGAAGTTGACCAGTTGTTCTGAAAGGGGGCCTTGTGCAATTATTAGGGAAGTGGGATGTTTCTTGCTTAATATTATACTGAAAAAATAGCATAGGATCTTGAAAACAGCATAAGTTATAACTTTTAAAAAAATTATATCACAAAACTATTTAATTATTAGGTGAAAGTGAAAGTCACTCAGTCATATCCAACTCTTTGCAACTCCATGGACTATACAGTCCATGAAATTCTCCAGGCCAGAATACTGGAGTGGGTAGCCTTTCCCTTCTCCAGGGGATCTTCCAAACCCAGGGATTGAACCCAGGTCTCCCACACTGCAGGTGGATTCTTTACCAGCTGAGCCAAAAGGGAAGCTGAAGAATACTGGAGTGGGTAGCCTATCCCTTCTCCAGTGAATCTTCCGGACCCAGGAATGGAACTGGGGTCTCATGCATTGCAGGTGGATTCTTTACCAACTGAGCTATCAGGGAAGCAATTACTAAATAGTAAGTGCCTTTAAGTTTGTCTTGCTTATCTTTGTATTCTCCATGGTGCCTTATAGAAGACTGTAGATATTTCTATGAATTGGTGTCAGCTATTTGTTTAACAAATAAAAGGGATCTACTGGCTCCTACAAATGAAATAGTCCAGTGGTCAGATGGAGATCAGGTCTGGCCCCTGTTTTCTGCAGCCTTTTCCACTCTGCCATTCACAGAGTATCAGCTCTTTCTGTAGGCTGAGAGGAAGACAGCTTCACCTCTGTCTCTTCTCAACACATAGAAGAGGAAAAGTCACCTTTCCAAGTGGCTCCCTAGAAGCTACCATACCAAAGAAACTTCCTCCCATGAGAACATCTCAAGAACCTAAACTGAGTCACATGCTCATCAATGAACCTATCCTTTTGTCAGATGAATGTCATGTCATGCATTGATTGGCTTGTGTATGAATTTATGAGCAATTCACTTTAACCAGGGGAGGGAGATTTCTCTCAGAGTCATCCAGCCCTTTCCTGGAGCTGGGACTGGGGTTCATTTCCCCTGAAGGTCTGAAACTCTGTCCCTTACCAATAGAGGAAGCCCCTGGTTGCACATGTGTGCTGGTCAGTGTTGCAGTTCCCATTTGGTCTTTGCAATAACTCATGTAGTTGAACTGAGGTCCCCAGTTGCTCAGGAACTAGCTCAAGTTCTCCCAGTAAGTAGTGAAGTTAGAATTTCTAGGTTTTCTGATTCCAAAGTCCATCCTCCTTCTAACACACCACCCTTCCCCAGTGAATGAACAAATAAATGTATGTTGGAAGCAGGACTCTCAGCTCTGAAAGGGTAACAGAGTAATGGTTAATGGGAGAGAATCTTTCTCTTTGAAGTCTGGCCATCCCTCTAGGAGCTGGGTGACACTAGGAAGACGTCATGCCTCTCTGCTTGTTTCCTCACTTATAAAATGGCAGTTGTGCTAGATCTTATCTCTTTGGGATGTTGTGAGAATTAAGTGAGCTAATCCTGATAATGACCTTGAAATAGTGTTTCCAGCCTGAAGTAGGTCAACATCCTTGCCTAAGTTAGGTCTACTTTGGGGAGAAATTGGTTATTTGTCCAGTGGATAGTAAAATTACACTTCTTCCTTCTCTACAGGATTAAAAGGGGATAGAAGTATTTATACATGTGAAAACCTTCTGAATGCTTCAGCATCATACGGGTTTAGAATTTTTAGAAAATTTCCAAACGTGTTCAAGCTATTCTGCAAGGGTATTTGGAACTTGAAGTGGATAAAGGAGAAGTCTGAAAATCTACAGAATCACTTTCTTTTCAGAGCTTAATTCTACCCAAAGCTCATTCATTGTTCTACGTTATCCTGATGGTATCCTAATGCTGTCCTCCCCTTTTCATTTCCTCGCATCTTCCTCTCTGCACCCTCATTACATCTTTCCCTCTTTTTTTACTCCCCATAATTTAGTCAAATAATTTTTTGAAGAAGATTTCAGTGTGTGATGCAAATGACATGATTTGGAATCACGTTAAGGAGGTAGTGGGGTGTCAGATAGGGAAGGATCATCTTGTCATTGGAGGGCGAGACTCACCCTGCTGATTCTAAGCATTGCACAGAGACTGAATTATTTTCCCCAAGAAACAGGAAATAATATTTTAATCTTCAATTCTCAGTGAAGAGCCTGGGGGCACAGAAAGAGAATGACAGGTGTTTGGACGCTTTTGGAGTATTGAAATGATTGTGCATATACACAAAGGCAATGGTTAGTGCTCTTCACCATCTCTGAAAGTAGGGGAGCCATTCTTTTACCTCCTCATTAATTCATACTTTCAATTAGCATTAATTACTAATGCCCAGCACTATTGTTAGACCATGAAGGGCTTATAAAGTAATGTAAATTCTGTCTATTTATAAGGTACTTACAGAAGGCAGTTATGGATAAGATAGCATCATGATGAGGTAATTAATTTTATAATATTATATATAAGTGGCCAGTTTGAATATTAAGTGAAACTGGAAACTGCCACAGGAAACTGGCTGCCTGTGAAATATTGTGTATATCTATGAATTTATTTTTATTTCGGTAAACTGTAGATATACCTTAGTAATATGTCAAGAAATATCCTGTAAGCCTTTGTAGAGTATTAGATGCATCTCAATTGGGCTTGTACAAAAATAGAAGAAAAATTTCACCAGTAAAAAAAGATGGAGAGACATTGTATAGAGTAAAATATTGCGCATTTTGGTCAGTTGTGTGTGGAATGATACATTTTAGACTCTGACTTATAGTTTTGGCCTTAGAAAGGAGAAAAGGCATGATGCTATGAACTTAATGAATATAAATAATAATTTTTAAAAATTATATCACTGATGTATAAGCAGGAGAGTCTGGGCTAACTATACTTGTGGCAAAATTAATAGAAAGATCAACTTAAAAGCTTTATTAGGATATCAAGCACTGATAACATTCCATTATTTGTACTACTCACTTAGAAAGTGGAAATTTTTCATCTTACACATTTAGTTCCCCTCTTTAAGTTGGCAAACACTGACTTTTTCCACTGTATTTCTATATAACTGGACTCCTACCAGCTCGTGTGTGTGTGTGTGTGTGTGTGTGTGTGTGTTTTAATAGTTATGCATACTATCACTGGTGTTGTTAGCTTAACTTATCTGCATTTTGGAGTTAAAACTCTCTATAGACACTTTACAGGAGTAGGAATCTGATCATAGTTCTTTGCAAGTTTATAAATGCTTTGCTGTCAGATCACTCAGACTGACGCAAATAGTAGCTCTCCTGAAGCTCTGCAGTCAGGATGTTCCCTCCGGAGTCTACTCTGTTCCACTACCACATCACTGAGACTGTAAATGCTCCTATTTTGTACTCTAGCTTTGTGTGAGCAGATACACTGGACTCTGCTTTTTTATGTCCTTTCTGATGCTGATTCCTTCTCTTGAAATGTTCTTGTTTATCAATTCTCTACCCATTCTTTGAAGTCCAGCTGAAACAGCCAAGCTACTTATTCAGTGTTCTGTAGTAGGAAATTATTCCTTCCTCCTCCACACTCAGTTGTGCTTGTGTGACACTGATTACAAGATGTCTTTTACTTATACACCTGCAGTGTATTTTATACACATTCAAATAGCATGCATAGTTATTGTGTAAGGTAGCAGTGTTGAAAGGTCTTGGGGCTTTTAGACTGGCAACCCAGATCTGTGTCCTACTTTCATTAACTGCTTCCCTGGTGGCTCAGATGGTGAAGAATCCGCCTGCAGTGCCGGAGACCTGGGTTTGATCCCTGGGTTGGAAAGATCCCATGGAGGAGGGCATGGAAACCCACTGAGTATTCTTGCCTGGAGAATCCCCATGGCCAGAGGAGCCTGGCGGGCTACAGTCCATGTGGTCTCAAAGAGTCGGACACAACTGAGCGACTAAGCACAGCAGCATGATGCATTAAACATGCAGCAAATTCAGAATAGCTTAACTGCCATGAAATAAAAAGCTCAACAACAACAACAAGCTTCCAGCTTTCTTACTCCTAAATAGGAGACTGCCAGTGGCCATCTCATATGATTACTTCGATGAGATAATATCTGTAAAGAGCCTCTGTTTGTTTGCTATTTTTCAGGCCCTGGGCAAAATGCTTTATGTAACATCCTCCATGTACAATGTCTACATGTGTAATTCCTTTGCCCCAGTCCTGGGACAGAGTAGGTGCTCATTAAGTATTTCTCAAATGAAAGAGAACTGGACTTGAGCTGGCAGCAGGTCCCCGTCTGCCGAGTCAGCTGCGCCGAGTCAGCTGGGGAGATGCAGGCAACTGAGGACTCCAGAGAGGACAGATACAGCTGGGATGTTGTTCACACTTATCTGGCTGAAAGGCTACCATGGTATGATTTCTAAACACAATGGAGAGCTCATAGAGAAAGAAGAGTGTCATTTTTGAATTGCAACTATTTCCTTTTCCACCATCTCATTATTCTTCCCTCCCCAGTTCCTGCTGATCAGTTCAGTCCAGAAGAGGCACTTATCTCATTCTGAGTCACTCCATGGTTGTATTTGGAACACTGTATTTTTACTATATCCCAGGGAATATATCCCTTAGAAGAAATGGAGTAGCTCTCATAGTCAAAAAAGAGTCAGAAATGCAGTACTTGGGTGCAGTCTCAAAAACAACAGAATGATCTCTGTTCGATTCCAAGGCAAACCATTCAACATCCCAGTAATCCAAGTCTATGCACCAACCAGTAATACTGAAGAAGCTGAAGTTCAACAGTTCTATGAAGACACTCGAAACCTTCTATACCTAACACCCAAAATAGATGTCCTTTTCATCATTGGGAACTGGAATGCAAAAGTAGGAGGTCAAGAGATACCTAGAGTAACAGGCAAATTTGGCCTTGGAGTACTAAATGAAGCAGGGCAAATGCTAACAGTTTTCAAAAGAGAGTGCACTGGTCATGGCAAACACCCTCTTCCAACAACAAAAGAGATGACTCTACACATGGACATCACCAGATGGTCAATACCAAAATCAGATTTATTATATTCTTTGCAGCCAAAGATGGAGAAGCTCTATACAGTCAGCAAAAACAAGACCAGGAGCTGACTAAGGCTCAGATCATAAAATCCTTATTGGCAAATTCAGACTTAAATTGAAAAAAGTAGGGAAAACCACTAGACCATTCGGGTATGACCTAAATCAAATTCCTTATGATTAGACAGTGGAAGTGACAAATAGATTCAAAAGATTAGATCTGATAGAGTGCCTGAAGAACTATGGATAGAGGTTCATGACATTGTACAAGAGGCAGTGATCAAGACCATCCCCAAGAAAAAAGAAATGCAAAAAGGCAAAATGGTTGTCTGAGGAGGCCTTAAAAATAGCTGAGAAAAGAAGGGAGACTAAAGGCAAAGAGAAAAGAAAAGATATACTCATGTGAAAACAGAGGTCCAAAGAACAGCAAGGAGAGATAAGAAAGCCTTCTTAAGTGAACAATGCAACGAAATAGAGGAAAACAATAAAATGGGAAAGACTAGAGATCTCTTCAGGAAAATTAGATACCAAGGGAACATTTTATGCAAAGATGGGCACAATAAAGGACAGAAATGGTATGGACCTAATAGAAGCAGAAGATATTAAGAAGAGGTGGCAACAATACACAGAAGAACTGTACAAAAAAGATCTTCATGACCCAGAAAACCATGATGGTGTGATCTCGCACCTAGAGACAGAGATCCTGGAATGCGAAGTCAAGTGGGGCTTAGAAAGCATCACTATGAACAAAGTTAGTGGAAGTGATGAAATTCCAGCTGAGCTATTTCAAATCCTAAAAGATGATGCTTTTGAAAGTGCTACACTCAATATGCCAGCAAATTTGGAAAACTCAGCAGTGACCAAGGACTGGAAAAGGTCAGTTTTCATTCCAATCCCAAAGAAAGGCAATGCTAAGTAATGTCCAAACTACCACACGTTTGCACTCATCTCACAAGCTAGCAAAGTAATGCTCAAAATTCTCCAAGCCAGGCTTCAACAGTATGTGGAGTCATGAACTTCCAGATGTTCAAGCTGGATTTAGAAAAGGCCGAGGGACCAGAGATCAAATCGCCAACATCCATTGAATCATTGAAAAAGCAAGAGAGTTCCAGAAAAACATCTACCTCTGCTTTATCCACTATGTCAAAGCCTTTGACTGTGTGGATCACAACAAACTGTGGAAAATTCTTCAAGAGATGGGAATACCAGACTACCTTACCTGCCTCTTGAGAAATCTGTATGCAGGTCAAAAAGCAACAGTTAGAACCAGGCATGGAACAACAGACTGGTTCCAAATTGGGAAAGGAGTTCATCAGTGCTGTATATTGTCACTTTGCTCATTTAACTTATATAAAGAGTACATCATATGAAATGCCAGGCTGGAAGAAGCCCAAGCTGGAAGCAAGATTGCAGGAAGAAATATCAGTAACCTCAGATGTGCAGATGACACCACCCTTATGGTAGAAAGCAAAGAGGAACTAAAGAGCCTCTTGAAAGTAAAAGAGGAGAGTGAAAAAGCTGGTTAAAAACTCAACATTCAAAAAACTAAGATCATGGCATCTGGTCCCATCACTTCATGGCAAATAGATGGCAAAACAAAGGAAACAGTGAGAGACTTTATTTTCTTGGGCTCCAAAATCACTGCAGATGGTGACTGTAGCCATGAAATTAAAAGAGGCTTGCTCCTTGTAAGGAAAGCTATGACCAACCTAGCATATTATAAAGCAGAGACATTACTTTGCTAACAAAGGTCTGTCTAATCAAAGCTATGGTTTTTCCAGTAGTCATATAGGGATGTGAGAGTTGGATTCTAAAGAAAGCTGAGGGCCAAAGAATTGATGCTTTTGAACTGTGGTGTTGGAGAATACTCTCGAGAGTCTCTTGGACTGCAAGGAGATCAAACCAGTCGATCCTAAAGGAAATCAGTTCTGAATCTTCATTGCAAGGACTGATGCTGAAGCTGAAACTCCAATCCTTTGGCCACCTGATGGGAAGAACTGACTCACTGGAAAATACCCTGATGCTGGGAAAGATTTAAGGCAGGAGGAGAAGGGGATGACAGAGCATGAAATGGTTGGATGGCATCACCGACTCAATGGACATGAGTTTGAGCAAGCTCCGGGAGTTGGTAATGGACAGGGAAGCCTGGCATGCTGCAGTCCACGGGGTCTCAAAGAGTCAGACAGGACCGAGGGACTGAACTGATCTGAACTGATGGAATGTAAGGACATTGTAGATCTCCCTTACTGGCAATAAAAAAGAAAATCAACCAAAGCATTGTACCTATTTAGTGGTAAATGTCTTAGGAATTGTAGAAGCTTTTGAAAATCCCACCTAAATAAAAAATGACATTTGTACCCTCAGGTTCTTATAAGTGAAGAGAATTTCGGGAATCTCCAGGTTGATGACTCATAACTTTCCCAGTGTTTTATTCTCATGAGCCATCGATTAAAATAGGGTGTAGCATTATATTTTTCTCTCCCAGCAAAGCTATTCCCATCAATTTGGAAGTTTTGGAAGCTTCTTCAAGCCCCTAGGATATAATTACATGCATAAAACCATTGTATTTTAAATGATATTTGAGGTACGTTGGAAAAGTTTTTTTTTTTTTTTTTGCAGCCTCCACTGAGGCTTGTCTTGTTCCTGGGGAGCAGTAAGTACAGTACACAAATCTGGATGAAGAGTATTTCCCATGATGCATTGAAAGGTCAGTGTTCCCATCTTGCTCTGCTCCTGAAGGCTGGAGTTAATGAGGAAGAGTTTGTATGTGAATGTCAGGCATGTTGCAATAACTAGCCACAATGGAATAGTCATGGCAACTTCCATCACTTGGTTTCTTTGTTTTTGTGATGTTGCTGCATGCTTCATTTTATGAGTATTTTCTTTTCTTGTGTGTGGTTGAACCCATCTATTGCCATCTTGGGCTTGGATACTTGTATTTAAAAGGAGAGGAAGAACAGGGGGAGAAACTGGAAAACTGACAAAATGATATATCCTAAGAACTTATTGCTTTATTTTACTGCCTCCACTTCTGCTGACAGATATTCTGGTGATTAATATTCTGATGAGTCTGTGACTTTGTCAAAGGGGGGAGAAAAAAAAAAGCCTTCCCTGAAGAGAATCTTGAAAAGCAGATCGTAGTGAGACATAGGAAATATTGTGAAAACTGGACTTTTTGGTGACTTCATATCTTGGATACAGACCAACTCTAGTAATATTATTTCTGAAGTAAGATAAATGAAAATTATCAACAATCTTTGGTAAATCATTTGCATACTTGAGGGCTTTTATCTTGATCATAGCATCTACCACCTGAATGGTAATTTATATTTCAGTGAGAGCCCTGGAATAGAATATAAGGAGTGGTGGCAATCTAAGTGTCTTTAGATACCCTCATTCATTTTATTCACGAGGGTGAATAATATTCTCACTGTAGACGGGTCTAACTGGAGAATATCCTGTGCTTTACATACATTGACTCCCAAGATGGAAATCTGTGCATCTGTGGCAGTACATGTAGGGGACCATTAATAGTTGGCTTTCTGGGGACAGCCTCTTGAGGATTCTGACCAAATCACGCAGAAGTGCTGGGGTCACTTCATAGGTAGGGTATGAAGCTGAGGATGTTGAATTCTTAAGAATGGTCCACTCTGTAGATGCAACATACACAGGGAATGTGCCTCTATTCCTAGCAGTCTGTATTTACAATTTTACATCCTTGTAACACTTTCATCACCTTCCTCTCTTGTCTGCCTATTCTTTACTTTAAAAAGTTGCCAAAGGCATCTTCATCCATCCATTTTCAAAGTTATATGCATCCAATCGTATATTAGAAAGGCTCTTTAGCCATTTTTTCACTTTTTAGTTTTTCTCTCCATTTTACTATTGAATTTTTTTTTTAACTTGTTTATGCTTTGACATCAACTCTTGTCGAAATGCTGACACTTTTACACGTTAAAAAAAGAACGAGCCAGTTCAACAAATAAGGCCCAATAAGAAGGTGAAGTGTCTCCCGGCTGTTAGCCAGTTCTGGAGTTCTTTGACTCCCAGGGGCACGGAAAGGACTGTGTGCTTGGTCGTGTCGAGAGGGAGACACAGACTCGGCCTTCGAATTGGCCAGCCTGGTGACCAGCGAGCCCGCCCCTCCTTCCCCCTCCCGCGCTCACACTCAGGAAGCAGCTGGCTACAGGCCGGCCTTCGCGGCCGCACACACATCCACTCTCCTCCCAGGCCGCCTCCTCCCTCCCTCCCCCTCTCCCTCTCTCTTCCCCCTTCCCCTCTCCTGCAGCCGCGTCCACACTGCGCCGCCAGGGCAGCCCAGAGCGCTGCGCGCACGGGCACCAGAGCTGGGGCCGCCACCACTGCCCCTCCCCGCAGCCAGGTTCGCTGCCCGCGGCCGTCTAGGCTCGCACCAGCGTTCCCCCGACGGAACCCGCCGAAAGCAATTAGCCAGCATCCCGAACCGGCCCCCAGACGCACCCCAGGCCCAAGGCAAGGATGAGCAAGACGCGTGAGGCACAAAGCCGAAACTCAACTTTTTAAAGATATTATTTGCTTTGTGTGCGTGTGTGTGCGCGCGGGGGGGTAGAGGGAGGGGGAAGCGGCAGAATGAGCTGATGCCGAGGGTACAGCCACCCCACTTCTGCCTGCCTCCTCCTCCCCCTAACGCTACTGCCCTAGCACACGCGCGCGCACACACTGCACTTGGGCCGGGTTTCGGCGCTCTGTCCCCCGGCTTGGATGGGAGTTTTCATTTCCGAAGGAGGCAGAGCCAGGCGAGCGCGCTGAAAGGCTGGAGCCCCAAGTTTCTCCTCGCCAGCTTTGGCTGCCCGCTGTCACTCGCTCAGGCTGGCCGGGGGAAGGGACCCGCACGCCAGGCTTTGTTGTGGAAATCCCGGGTTACCTGGTAAGTGGATGCCATAGGAACTTTGCTAGTAGGCGAGTCGAGAGAAGCCGGGCGCTTGAGAGTGGGGGAGTTACAACGCTCAGAGATACAAACTAGGGATTAGAAATATTTACACTCTGAGCTGCTGGCGTGGTTTAAGAATGCGGGCACCCCAACACCCATATTCTCTAAATGATCTGTTTACTGAGATAGCGATTCTCAATTAGGAATCAAGCTGTGTTCTTGTCAGTTGCCTAAAAGCATTGAAAGTAGAAGAGGGAAAGGAAATCAACAAGGTTTTAAAGTTTTTCTATTTAGGAAGACTTTTTGTTTTGGGCTTTTCTTCTAAACTAGAGGGTCCAGAAGGCTACAAACTCAGGGCAAGTTACGGTACGCAAGGGCATGGTCGCGCACGCCACCCATGAGTCCCTCCTGAAGGGAAACTTGGGAGAAGTGGGAATTGATGGGTTGACATGAGGTCTCTCTCCCTCTTTCCAGTTCCACGTGCTTGTGGAGCTCTAACGAAGGCTGTTTTCCATGCTGTGTCTCACCCAATTCGCTGTCCCTCCCTATTGCCCAGAGGTCCTCCGGTAAGGGGATACATTAACTCCTCGTGGGGACGGGTCCAGCGACTCGCAGCTGCCAGGTCTTGTAACTAGAACTATAACCCACACCGCAAACTGCGCAGATTCAGACTCTCACACTCCCCACCAGGTTCGTCACCTCGCGTTTACATTTTTATAGGGCTCGACAAAATGTCAGCACTGTTTGGAAAATGTCTCAGTCTCAGGGACTTTGTCCTGCGCAAGACTCCAGTCCCTATAAATGACCCTGTGTGTATTTTGAAGTCGCCCGAGGCCGCTTTCTGGAAAGCGTGAGTGAGCAGCCGGCTTTCTCCTAAACACACACCTTGCCTGGAGCGACACTTCCAACTTACTCACTGGAGCCGACAAGTCACTTCGGTGATGAGGAAGTCACCCAAGTGTCTGGAAAACTTGGCCCTGACGGATTTGTCATCCTATGGATGATTCAATTAGGTACCTGTAGGGAGAAACTTTCTGAAAGGTCGTCTCTGGTTTCCCGGGTCGCACGCTCGACTTCTTGGGGGTGTCTAAGAGGCAAGAAGTGAAAGAACAAGGATTATTAGGACGCTAGCTCGGTGCGGGCTCTGGGCCACGCAGGGCGTGCGGCGCGGGGACGTGCACTCCCGGGAGCGGCGAGCAGGGCTGCGGCTCCCTCCGAATTTCGGCTTGGGCTGGGCAGCGCGCTGGTTTCTGCCTCTTCGGCTTTGCAGTCGCCGACCATCGGCGGCGCGCATTCGGCCCCGACTTACTCGGGACTGCGTTGCACAACAGGAAGCCTGAACGAGTTTGTTTTGTTTTGCTGCGCTCGCTTGCGGACAAGGCCGAGGGTTAGGGGCAGAGGCGGCCAAGGAGTAACGGGGTCGCAGCAGCGCATCCCAAGCAGGGCTCAGTCGCCTCAGCCCCAGACCCGCCCCTCGCTCCTTGCCAGAGAGCCCAGGGGCGCGGGCCTTGAATCCCCGCGGGCCAAGATGGGGCGGGGCGGGGGGGGTGCGGCGTGGGTCATGAACTGATAAAGGCTGCCGTCTCCTGCCCTGCCTCATGCTCTTCTTCACCCCTCACCACCCGCTTGGTATTCCTCACCCCCTTACTACGCTTTCCCGGGGGCATCATCTGGGCCGTCGTCCCAGCAGTATCTAAACCCAGGGCAGAAGTGGAGGGTACTTCCGGAAATTCGAGACTTGCGGACCCCTCTTACGTAGAAGAGGGATTTGCACTCTCTCCCCACCTATTTCCAGGACTTAGCATCTCTCCTGAGTTTGGGCCTGGGGCTCTGGAGTTTGAGGAGAGGAATGTTCTGCAGCTCCCCCCAGTGGACCAGTTCCCTTTAGGTTGTGGAAAGAGGGAATTCAAGTAAAGACCATAAGGCTAGATGGGGATCTTGGTGATCACCTACAGATGAGGAAACTGAGGCCCAGAGACTTTCAGGAGTTTTGCCCCAGGCTTCAGAGCCAGTTGTCACAGTCTCAGCACTCAAGTTTCCCAGTTCAGAGAGCATTTCTTGGCCTGAAGGTGAACTCAAGACAAATGCAGTCTCATTCTGCCCGTTCTGAAAGCTTTGATGAGTCATGATTTCTGCCTTGGGAGTTAGCCAGACGTCTGTTTCCCTCTGTGTAGCATATCCCCACTGGACCTCCTTTTTTAAATAAATGGGGAAACTTTTTTTTTTTTGGTAAAAGATTGATTTGTGTTGGTTTAAATTTTCTCATTCCTTCTTTTCTTCCTCTTCCAAGTTTTCTTAAGGTGAAGTGTGAAACAGGTGCAACCTGCAAAAGTTTGTAGAAAAAAGATCTGCCACAATGAGTGTTTGAAGCCATTTAGAAACAGGAGTGTGTCATATTAGATGTTATATTTGCAGTTGGGAGCTGTTGAAGTTTAAGGATCACCTTTGAACGCATTACAATTTTCATATGTTTTCACTAGTCGTCTGTGTAGCCAGACTAGCACTAACATTACCTTGAAAAGGAAGAATGGGGGATTTCTTTTCCAGTCACTTTCAAATTCCTTTCCTTATTGGTAGTTGAAGTCCTTTCCTTTGTTGCTCAGAGGACTCAGTAATCTTTCAGTGTGAATAGCTAAATCTAATTGCTGCTCTAACTCCCTCTCCCCTTGGTTCACATTAAGCCAGTTTTAGAGAGCATCTTGTGGCTGGTCCCTGATCTCATCCAAGTTCCTTAATAGTAGTGGGTATGTTGGATATTGAGTACTTGGGGTCAGATGATGTTCTTGGGAGGAAGTGATCATGATTCTGAATAGAAAAAACAACTTTTTTGGGGAGAGGGATGGACTCCAGGGTCCACCTAACAGGTGACATTCCTATTAGGCCAAAATAGGCAGTGTGGGGAGGTTAAATAGCAGCAAATTATGTTTTGTACTAGCCTTGCCTTCATTTACGGAGAAGGCAATGGCACTCCACTCCAGTACTCTTGCCTGGAAAATGCCATGGACAGAGGAGCCTGGTAGGCTGCAGTCCATGGGGTCGCTAGGAGTCAGACATGACTAAGCGACTTCACTTTCACTTTTCACTTTCATGCATTGGAGAAGGAAATGGCAACCCACTCCAGTGTTCTTGCCTGGAGAATCCCAGGGATGGGGGAGCCTGGTGGGCTGCTGTCTCTGGGGTCGCACAGAGTCGGACACAACTGATTTATATGGCAGAAAGTGGTCTTTCCGTCATTTCAGAAGATAGCTTAGTGTTCTCCGTCTTTTTTTTCTCAGTATTCTTTTCTGCTAGTAAATTAATTTGATGACATTCTTTCTGGTGTTGTCTCTCTCATATTGTAGTTATTGATCTCGAGTTGGAATGTTAATTTGTAGTTCTTCCAGAATATATGAGGATTCTTGAGGGAGAGAATTCAGTAAGTGGCATCCTATGCACATTCTCTTCCTTGAAGAAATCATTTTCTGTGTTTCTATAATTATTTTCTGTAGAGATTATTATGAAGAATGCTGAAATGCAAGACTTGACATTTAACTTTCCTCAAAGTTTAGTTGGGTCATAGGCTCAGGACTGAAAATAAAAACACAAACAAATGGCATATAGAAAATCTGTGCAATAAAACTGTGCTGCCTTATGCTTTCCAGGAGGGTTAAATTTACAGTAAAGTCTTTAAAATGACATTAATACATAGTTTGATTCAACTGAACACAACTGAACAAATAGAACATTACCAATACCCTAGAAACTTGACTCTTACTTTCTTCTCATTACTGTCTTCCCCCATCTCTTGCAGCCACTGTGTTCTCCTCAAGAGTAATGACTGCCTTAGCTTCTAACAGATGTAATAATTTTGCCCATTTTTTATGCCTTATGTAAGTGGGGTAATTCAACATGCGCTCCTGAGTTTGACTTCTTTTGCTGATATAATAGCCTTTTAGTAGGTCAAATAATTTGGACTCCCCTTTAAAGTTTAGGGAAACAATTTGGCTTGCAGAAATTAGTTGTTCAGGCATTACTTAATATGATAGAGTTAAGGAAAAACACTAATGAAACAGAAGCCCTGTTCTCTATCCTAATGACCGTCTGATTAGGGAGACTAAACAGATATGAGTGAAACCATAAAGTGAAGCCAGCTTAGGGTGAGCCAGGAGAATGCTGAGGAGCAACTTCCACCATGACAACCCAAAATGCATTTGGCAGTCTCTCTGTTAGGACCAACAACCCCCATGACAAAAAAATGCCTGGTCTCAGTACTGAAGTGACTGTATTTATTTTGTGGCTTTCAGCTAGGATTTTTCATTGTTCACGGGTATGCCAAGATAAAGACAAGAATAATATGCCTGTTCAGAAGAGTGGGATAGACTTTTTATGCTGCTTTGTTCTAATAGAGAAAGGAATAGACTAGGAGGAATAGACCAGGAAGCACACAACTGTAATTAAACTGGTTCCACAAGACACAGAGCTTAGGGTTTATGGTCACACCTTACTTAGACTATATTTATTCAGGCAATACATTATAAATATAGGATATGAATATATAAGTATATAATTATATATTGATTTATGTGATAATTTTCAGTATAAATAGCCAGTACAATATGATAAATACAAGTATAATAAATATATGTGCATAAATGTATATGAAAAGTCAATATATATCACATATGTAGTGTGAAAAATATAAATACATAGGTATATCAGGTAATTTATGTACCTATAAGGACTGGAGAGAGCTTGATAAATTATACAGAGTACCAAAACTTAATGAAATTAGAATTTAGACAGGAAGGTGAAACACAGGCAAATAACTATAAGGCAATGTGGAAAGTTATGAATGTTAAAGGAGATGTGTATAGAGTGAAATAGTCAACATTTATCACATCCTTCTAGGTACCAGGCACTGGGCTAAACAAGTAACGTGCATCATCTCATTTAATGTTCTGTAATGCTATGAACTAGGTGCAATAGTACAATCCTCACCATTTTACAGATCAGTGATAGAGGTAGATTAAGAGAGGATCAGAGAAAGCCCAAGGTGGGGTGGGCCTGGAAGGTGACTAGAATCTGGATTTGGGGAAGGAGAGGGCAGAAGAAGGGAGGAAGGGAAGGACCACTCAGGTGGATTCAAAGACAGTGTATAGAATGAACAGAAACAAGGATCCAACCATGTTCTACTTTGGGAACAAAATCAGGAGACTGAGTTGTAAAACTGAGATAATGAAGGCTCTAAGTAGTTGAGCACAGACTTGAAGTAAAGAAAGCTGGTGTGGGGCTAATCGTGTCTGACATGATTTCTTTAGGCCAAGAATGGGAACAACTGCACATTCCTTTGGGTGCACCAAGTCTTGCTGAACTCCAGATGAGCAGATAGGATTACAGTGCAAGATCAGCCCCTGTTCCAGGCTCCTTGATAAAAAGATCAGACTTTCTCAGAGTCGGTTATTTCTGAAGCTCTAAGCCAGATCTATGAAGTTTTGTTTCTAGGCCTGCTGGATACTGTACACAGAAAATTAATCAGATGCTAGGGTTATGTATGATTTCTTGTTATTCCTGTGTGTGAAGAAATGGATTAATGTTTTCCCAACCTTTGCAGTATGACCAATAGATTCCACTTCTGTCTGTAACTGACTGAGTCATTCATGTAGGGCTTCTTTTTTTTTTTTTAAATAAATATGTTGTCATATTGGTTAAGGGCCTAGTCATTGTTGCGGACGTTCATACTTCTGCAGTGATGTCAGTGAACATAATTTAACTTGTATTAAACTTCTGTCTACCAACAGCTAAAAATAGTTACACTGGTTACTTTTCAGCAATAACTAACTACACTGAAGGAAAGAAATCACTCAATTATACATGTGATAGGGATAATTTAATATACTTGAATATTTTGTTTAATGAGTGCTAAGTTAAGTTTATTTCTAGAATCTTCCATAGATAGATGTTTATTACCCCTTTGAAAGAATTGTGAGTTTTAGCTTTGCAAATAGCTATTCACATGGCTGAATAATTATTTATGTACACTAGGTGACCAAGAATGCACTTTAATTTGCCATATTTTACAACCTATGTATCTCCTTGTGTGAAAATGGATTTTTTTTTTTAATAAAAATCTCCAGCCAGTTACTTTTCTTTTATATTTCTGAAGAAGCCTTTGTGTCTCAAACCATGGCCATGTGGTGTTCACTTTTTGCAATTCAGGTAATTAATTCAGTGGTGACATCATTGGGAATGTGTTCATTTTTCCATTTCAAATTCCTCCTCATAGGATCTTATGTTAACTCATAAGAACACGTTTCAAAAAAACTCAGTTCTTGAGGACAGGTAATTTAAACTCCCCCCACCCACTTTCACATTGTAAAATTGAAGTTTTATTTTAGGGAAGGTTACCTATCCCTTGCAACAAGGAAGATATAAAATTGTCAATCATCGTGATCTCTGATTCTGTCAGTCAGTCGGTTAACTGGTATTTGTAGAGCACAACTGATCAATTGATACTAAATAAAAGGCAAAGTGAAAGATAACAGCGGTAGGAGTGTGCATGTTCGTCGCTCAGTCATGTCTGACTCTTTGTGACCCCATGGACTGTAGCCTCCTAGGCTCCTCTGTTTATGGAATTCTCCAGGTAAGAATACTAGAGTGGGTAGCCGTTCCCTTCTCCAGGGGCTCTTCCTGACCCAGGGGTTGAAGTGGGGTCTCTTGTATTGCAGGCAAATTCTTTACCATCTGAGTTTCCAGAGAAGCCCCGGTAGGAGTATAGCTTTGTGCTATTTAATTCTTATTTTCCATAAAGATAAAAATGTCAAACATTTAGATTTTCTCTTCATTACAGCTATATTATGGGGTCTGTTTTATTTTGGCTGTTTAATTCTGTCTGTTTCTACAGATTTTCTTGGTAGGTACCTGGGCTGGCAGATAGTCTCAATGCTTTTATAACAGTAGCTTTTATGTGTTTTTTGTCTGTAACCCACCAGAAAATATATTTTTTTTTATCTTACCCAGAGCACTGTGCATGTAGATATGCAGACATATACACCTGCAAATCTCTGAAATGAAACGATTCTTAACCATTAATATATTTGATGCACATTGATAACTTCTGTTTTATTCTGCTGCTGTTTTACTCTAGTCAGTTCTATTTCATTAAAAAATGTTTCTCCATTAAATAATTGATTTCAGGGCTCACCAGTGGATTTTGACCAATTTGAAAAACAGTACTTTAGAAACAATACTTTGTTAAACATAGATCTGAACTTACAGCCCATATTCAACTTGGACCAATGCTTTGGCCAGGGCATGGTGCCTTTCTGAACTTACCTATGTTTGTCTTAAAAATCCTTTTCATTTCAAGTTTGTTCTCATTTTGTGTGTGTGTGTGTGTGTGTTTTTTTTTTTTTTTTAGCTACAAAATTATTAATATTTATTTTTTTTTTTTTTTTTTTTTTTTGCAAATGACTGATGGAATCCCTAACTATCCCCCTCTCTTTTGCTTCTTTTGGTAGGGTCATGCTTTTCTAGAATTTGCTGTACTCATTGGTGAATTCGTGACTGAGGCAAAGTCAATGAAACACTTGTAGGTAACTACTACTAAAAGTAGTGACATTTAATAAGTTAGGGGGATATGAGAGTTGCATAGATGCACTGAAGTGTAAAAAGTAGATTCTAAGAAAGGTTATTGAACTTCTAATATTGTCCTCCAGCAATATTTTCCTGAAGGTCTGAACTTCTAGAAATTTATAATCACTAGCATTGTTTCGACGGAGAAGGCAATGGCACCCCACTCCAGTACTCCTGCCTGGAAAATCCCATGGACGGAGGAGCCTGGTAGGCTGCAGTCCGTGGGGTCGCTAAGAGTCAGACACAACTGAGCGACTTCACTTTCACTTTTCACTTTCATGCATTGGAGAAGGAAATGGCAACCCACTCCAGTGTTCTTGCCTGGAGAATCCCAGGGATGGGGGAGCCTGGTGGGCTGCCATCTCTGGGGTCTCACAGAGTCGGACACGACTGAAGCGACTTAGCAGCAGCAGCAGCAGCATTGTTTCGAAGGTTTTCAATGCTGCTTATGATTTTTAAGTTAGGATTAACTAACTACAGAATAAATTCCTGCATTAGATTTGGTCATTTTTTTCCCCCATGCTTTCCCCTTCCCTCTCCCTCCTCCTTTCTGTTCCTCTTCTCCCTCTCCCTTCCTTTTTTTCCTCAGTGTCCTGTCCATATTTACTATCCACATTTTTAGTATCATAGCCACTCATATGATTAAAAAGGCACTGCCAGATATTTTACTCCATAAACTTAGGGGAAGATTATTTTTATTTTTGAGAAAATTTTATATAAAAAGTTAAAATGTTTATCTCTAATTCAGTAGCAAAGAGTTGGAATCACAGATAAAACAATGTCAAGAATTCTATTAAATGGGATCCATAAGTTCATTATATTGTCTTTTTTGAGTGGTCTTTGGTAGAATGGTTTGAATTTCTGAAGGGAACACTGATTTGTCTTCGTACTTTTAATTGAAGTATGGTATAACTCAAAGCTAAACCTCTTTAATTTTATTTTAATGGTGATTATATTGTTTGAGTAATAGCTAAACATCTTAGTATTCAAAATAAATATGTTAATATTCTTACATTACCTATATTAGACCTTGGGAGTGCCCAAGTGGCCATGTGGTCTATATGTACTAACTACCAGGTGTAACCTCCTTGACTTTTCACTCCACATCCTAATGACGTGGAATCATTCCAGCTCTGTTTCTGTGTAACTTCTGTTGTAAATTCTGTGAGTCTGTCAGTCTCACTGTATAAAGTTATGAAACCACAGAAATGATCAGCTATACTTTGTGCTGGTTACTTAATATACTTTCAATTTAGAGAAATGATATTGTACACATCCAGTGCATTTCCTCTATAATATCCTCCAGCTTCACAGGCACATGTTTGCACTTTTCTGTTGTTAAAATTGCAGACAAGAGTAATTTTGATTTATTGGTGACATCTAATATAGCTGTGTTTATATTGTTGCCAATAAAATGACTTACACGATTGGTTTTTGTTTATACAATCTTTTCTGAGGAGTCAGTCACCTGTGTTAGGACAAGGTACATTCTGCTTATTAAAATGAACTCCTGGGATCTAAGAACATTCAGCTCTATCTGTCCTTGATTGAATTGCAAAATGTGCTTTACACTGCAGCCGTGCATGAGAATAACTTATATTACCTATCAGTAGGCTTTTCATTTCTATATTCTTCTGGCTACAAAGCTGTAACTAGAGAAACCCATGGGAATAGCACAGACCTATTAGTGATCAAGGCAGCAATGTTGAAAAGGCAACGTTAATGAAATTATACAATCATTAACCCGAAGGGGAAAAATAAAAGGAATCAATAAAAACTCTATTTTAGATGGTTTATATGTATATATAAGAAGTCAGCTCAGGGGCGATTTGTTTGCTGACCAGTGTTTTGTGTCTCATTATCAGGTTTTCTGTGCAGGGTAAGAAATGCTTGTGGCATAAAAGAAATGGAAAATGTAACAAAGGCTAAATGTAGCCTAAGGAAATGAAATGATGTATGAAAATTAATAATTAACTGGCTCATCAGATGAATTATGACTCTAGATGAGTCTATTAATAATATTAAGTAAGAAAGGGCTTTTGGATGTAAATAGACATTATGGAACTAATATTTTTGGAATTCTCTTGAAGATATGAGTTAACATTGCTTTTTAAAATCTTTTAACCTACAAGGCACAGTGCCTCGAGCGTTGGGTAGAAGGTAGAAGTATGATCTTGTATTTTGATTAAAGTCATAGCTTTTCTAGAAATCTATTGAAATTATCATTAAATGATTTTGTGCCTTGGTTTCCTGAGGAGTTAAGTAATTTCCTCTCTGACCTGACTTACAACAGTGTGTTTTAAGAGTTTTAATGTGGTCGAAAGGAAAGATTTATTAACTTATATTGACTCATAGCAGAATGAGTAAACATTTTCATTGTTTTAACCAATGGAGTATTAAAAATTTACATGTGTTAATATGTCATATCCAAAGTACACCAAATTTATCCTTCTGGATATTCCTTGCTTTTTCTTTCTACTTTTTTTTTTTTTCTGATGATGCCTGGATTAGTCATTGAATGGAGGACAGAAGAGAAAGTAATACTGGAGAACGTAAGTTTTTAAAGAGAAAAATGCTCTTCCAGTGGAATCCTACCAGTCAGGTTTTGATAGTGATTAGTTGTGATTTTACTTTCTGGCCAAGTATAGGACATTTTAACTTGGATGTTCATTTTTCAGGGTGAATGTTTTCTTTCAGCACATTGCTGATGTGGAAGCCTCCTATCAGTTCTTGTTTTGATGGAGTTGGTAGAGATTGCTGTTCTTTGTTGCTTTCATATCCACCCAATCCCTTTGATTTAAGTGCCGCAGACACAAAATCTACATATTTGGGCTTCCCTGGTAACTCAGGGTATAGAATCTGCCTGCCAATGCAGTGGACATGGGTTTGATCCCTGGTCCGGGTAGATCCCACATGCCTCAGGGTAACTAAGCCTGTGGGCAACAACTACTGGGCCCGTGGTCTAGAGCCTGAGAACTGCAACTGCTGAAGCCCATGCGACCTGGAGCCCCTGCTCTGCAAACAGAGAAGCCACCACAATGAGAAGCCCCCACTCACCACAACTAGAGAAAGCTCGAGCAATAACCAACACCCAGCACCGCCAGAAACAGATATGTTTTAGAAAACTACACATTTATCCTTCATCATAGTTAATGAGTACTTTCTATAATCTTCCTTTTCTTAATTATTGGAAAGAACAAAATTTCAAGTGATTATCACCAAATTCTTCATCTTTTGTGGAGGAAAAACTGTCCAGAGAAGTTATAAATGGTTTGCCACAAGTAAAACTCAGGTCTCCTAAATTCTCGTTGGGAATGCTGTTTACTCTGACTCAGTGAGGATGGGTTTTTCTTACAAGTTAGTTGTTTATTCCTTTTTTGTTACCAAGTAGGCTCAAAATTACACATGATCATATGACCTAGCCAAAAAGCACATAGAATACTATATAATGTGAATAAACAAATTGATTTTTAAATTCTGGTATCTAATGTTTGAAAAATCTGCTTGTATAATTAATGTGAGAACTGGATTATTTGGCATATTTTTCATACAGTTTATTTTATTTTTGTCTTGAGGCTGGTTTTTCTCAGCTCACACAACATTGACCTATTGGTTTTTCTTTATGGTATTAATCACTTTACTTTCTGGCTGTTGCTTTTTTAGTAATAAAATTTAAGTACATTTTTTGTTGTTGTTTTTACTTTCACCCTAAAGCTATTTAAAACAGGAGTGTGATTTATAAAAAATAAAAATAAGATAAATATTCAAGCAAGTTTGAATTCTTATAACTAAGTTCTTCGTGCTTTAATTATTTTTCCTCTTACAAACTCACCTTCTTAATGGTCTAGTACTTACATGTTTTTATCCACATTTTTGATGAGAATTCCTGCTTGTATATGATCTTACTGCCAGAACTAACTCCTTTATTTTTAAAAACCTGGAAATGGGCACAGTCTGCAAATCTGCAGACACTTGTCACCTGGACCATGGTCTTAGTGACTCATATTTCCAGTCATGTTGTATAATTCTTTATTTTCAACAAATTGCCAATACAATATATTTATTTTGCCTTTTTTTTGATTGGTGCTGAATAAGTGCTTTCTTGTGTAGGGTTCAAAGTGCTTCAGAAAACACTATTTTATCAATGAGTGGAGAATAGATGGCCAATATCATCTGGCAAAGCACAGAGACATTAAATGACTCTTGCCCACAATCAACCAATGAATCAGCAGACCAGCTGGTAATACACTTGAGTTCTTCTAAATGGGTGCAGCAGAAAAGGCATTGGGATTTTTCCAGCATTTAAAAAAAAAAAAAATCTTACAACCAGTCTGATACAGGGTTATTTCTTATTGTTTCATAAATAAGCTTAAATGATGCAGGTTTGAATAATCTGCATTGCATTTATTTGTCCCTTCTTGGCTACTGTAGTGGAGGGAAAGATAGGAATGAGACCTAGGATTGTTTCTGAGGACTAGATGGCATTTAAGTATTAAATGTGGTAGACTGATAGAATTATTAGTAGAATGGAGACTTGATAAAGTTAAAGAAAGCATTCTAGACTTATATTGTTGGTGATCTTAGAAGTTCCTCAATACATGGACATATACAGTCAACTTTGCAGAAGGCACAGTGAATGCTTGGCTTGAAAATTAAATACTACAGATTTCCTCCACTATCTGAAAGTAAAGTGGTCATAGGTCAGCTGAAATGGCATAAAGTTAAGGAGCAATTACTTAGGATACATGTTGCTAAGGGATGTACAAAATAAACTGAGATAAAGTACAGATGCTCACAGACACAGTTTGATGCTATGGAGGCTTGAAGTTGAGATGCTGAGTATTGTTCCTAGGGAAAGGAGCTTGATGCTACCAATCTCACTGCTTGGGATGAGGACTGCCTCTGTAATAGCCCCCTGCAGAACAAATGCTGAATGATGTTTTTGTTTTTCACTTTTTTTTTCTTTTTTTTTTTTTTTTAGGTTTCTTTTCTTTTTTTTTTTTAAATTTTATTTTATTTTTAAACTTTACAATATTGTATTAGTTTTGCCAAATATCGAAATGAATCCACCACAGGTATACCCGCGTTCCCCATCCTGAACCCTCCACCCTCCTCCCTCCCCTCCCCTCCCTCTGGGTCGTCCCAGTGCACCAGCCCCAAGCATCCAGTACCGTGCATCGAACCTGGACTGGCGACTCGTTTCATACATGATATTATACATGTTTCAATGTTATTTTCCCAAATCTCCCCACCCTCTCCCTCTCCCACAGAGTCCATAAGACTGATCTATACATCAGTGTCTCTTTTGCTGTCTCGTACACAGGGTTATTGTTACCATCTTTCTAAATTCCATATATATGCGTTAGTATACTGTATTCGTGTTTTTCTTTCTGGCTTACTTCACTCTGTATAATAGGTTCCAGTTTCATCCATCTCATTAGAACTGATTCAAATGTATTCTTTTTAATGGCTGAGTAATACTCCATTGTGTATATGTACCACAGCTTTCTTATCCATTCATCTGCTGATGGACATCTAGGTTGCTTCCATGTCCTGGCTATTATAAACAGTGCTGTGATGAACATTGGGGTACACGTGTCTCTTTCCCTTCTGGTTTCCTCAGTGTGTATGCCCAGCAGTGGGATTGCTGGATCATAAGGCAGTTCTGTTTCCAGTTTTTTAAGGAATCTCCACACTGTTCTCCATAGTGGCTGTACTAGTTTGCATTCCCACCAACGTGCAAGAGAGTTCCCTTCTCTCCACACCCTCTCCAGCATTTATTGCTTGTAGACTTATGGACTGCAGCCATTCTGACTGGCGTGAAATGGTACCTCATAGTGGTTTTGATTTGCATTTCTCTGATAATGAGTGATGTTGAGCATCTTTTCATGTGTTTGTTAGCCATCTGTATGTCTTCTTTGGAGAAATGTCTATTTAGTTCTTTGGCCCATTTTTTGATTGGGTCATTTATTTTTCTGGAGTTGAGCTGTAGGAGTTGCTTGTATATTTTTGAGATGAGTTGTTTGTCAGTTGCTTCATTTGCTATTATTTTCTCCCATTCTGAAGGCTGCCTTTTCACCTTGCTAATAGTTTCCTTTGTTGTGCAGAAGCTTTTAAGTTTAATTAGGTCCCATTTGTTTATTTTTGCTTTTATTTCCAATATTCTGGGAGGTGGGTCATAGAGGATCCTGCTGTGATGTATGTCAGAGAGTGTTTTGCCTATGTTCTCCTCTAGGAGTTTTATAGTTTCTGGTCTTACGTTGAGATCTTTAATCCATTTTGAGTTTATTTTTGTGTAAGGTGTTAGAAAGTGGTCTAGTTTCATTCTTTTACAAGTGGTTGACCAGTTTTCCCAGCACCACTTGTTAAAGAGGTTGTCTTTAATCCATTGTATATTCTTGCCTCCTTTGTCAAAGATAAGGTGTCCATATGTGCGTGGATTTATCTCTGGGCTTTCTATTTTGTTCCATTGATCAATATTTCTGTCTTTGTGCCAGTACCATACTGTCTTGATAACTGTGGCTTTGTAATAGAGCCTGAAGTCAGGCAGGTTGATTCCTCCAGTTCCATTCGTCTTTCTCAAGATAGCTTTGGCTATTCGAGGTTTTTTGTACACTTTTTTTTCTTAAGAGTGAAAATCCCTCCTCAAATTTCTTTTGGTTAGTGAAAACAGTTACTAAGATAAATCTTCTGAAAGTGATGTGGCATAAAGTGAACTTTTGAAAAGCAAGGGATACCTGTATTTCTGATTTTCTAAAATGATAAAGAAAAAAGAAAACCCCCTCACAAAAAGTTTACCATGGTTGATATCCTGTGCTCAGTGATTTATGGAACATTCTTTTGGGAGTTGAGTTGGAAATATTCATCTAAGACATTGGATCATAGAAAAAAGGAGGACTCGTCCAGTTGAGGATATCTGGCCGTTACTACTTTGCACCCAGTCTGTATTGTCCAACGTTGGCTTCTTTCCATGACTGTCATGTTTACTTAAAAGAATTCAAATTGTGACTGAGTCTGTCATTTATTGGGAGTAGTGGCACTTAGTCCTTAGTCATGGCATGACATACATTTTGGGGAACTATAGATCAAGAGAGGAAAAAGCCTTTCTGAATGATTTGTAACCAGGGAGTACTGACACACAGATGGATGATGCTGTCCTGTGGCCACGTCACTGCTTTTGGTTCTCCCTCTGCCACTTGAGAAAGAGGGTGGTAGGATGGCAGATGGCAGCTTTGTGGAACTCCTATCAGTTTACCGTGCGTGGTACATGGCGAACATACTCACCTTGAGAAGGGTTGTTTTGTCCTTATGTTCTCTGTAGAGCATTTCACACAGCCTTATCCTTTTCTAGGATCTTACTGAAAGGTGAGAGTATTGTGATGTTGATTATATTTTCATCCCCATCAACTCAGGATCAATATAGAACTAAGACTCTAATGCTGCTGTAAATATTTAGATATATGAAGCCTTTATGAAATCCCCATGCCTATTTCAAAAAATCTTTTGTTAATCTAGGAACCATGAGAAAATTGCTTTGTTAATGTCCTCACAATCGCATTTAGAGTTTGTATCATCTTTCTGTTTGTTTACTGGAACCTTTGGGCAGCAGTCTTACAGCTCATGAAGGTGATGCATTTGGGTTTCCCAGGATGCACCATAGCAGTGGAGCAAAGTAAGTTCCATTTTGCGAGCTGGCACCAGTAGATTGGTTATAGTTGCCAAGAGCACTGTATTGAGAACGGTTCAGTGGCAAACAAAACAAAACAATGCAGTGATCCATAATCCATGTCTACCATGAATGCAGGAGGGGAGAGTGCCCGCCAGTGAACCATGTATTCGATAACCATGTTCTACATGAAAGACTGTTTTGCTGAGTGCTTCCTGATATGAATGCTACACAGGTTGAAAACTCATTGTAACTTATTTTCCTTTTTACTTTTAAAAATGCCTGCATTTATTTTTTTAAACAGGCTAATAAACCACACCATGGATAACTTATTGGACTTTGCCTGAAAGGAATCATTAGTGTCATTGGATATTTGACCAACCTGGCTACAGGTTTTTTCAGAATGAATGGAAGGTCATGCAGCATGAATCTCCAGCGGACATCAGGAACCCCACAGGGGCCTGGGATGGTCAGTGGCCAACACATCCCTCCCATTCAAGCCCATTCGGGGACTCCTGGCCCCTCATCCTGTGGCAGCACAACAAGCTCTGCCATTGGAAGCCTTGCTAACAGCCTCCATCTCAAGATGCCCTCAGGAGGAGGGATGGCTCCTCAGAGCAACGTGAATGAGAGCCCCATCCATCTGCCTGCCTTGAGCCCCCGGAGGCAAGTGCTCACCAGTGGGAAGCCACGTTTCCAGGTCACCCAGGCTGGAGGCGTGTCAGGGCCACACACATTAAAGCCAAAGCAGCAGCAGTTTGGAAGCCCCTTTCCTCCAAATTCTGGGAAAGGTAGGATTGTCTTTCTGGGATCTTTTAAAAGTGGACACTGTTGTTTTTCTTTTCCTTGTCTCTTCTCTGCAAGCAAATCCTATGGAAAAATACATGATTCAGTGTCAGGGTCAAAGTCTCATAATGATATGTAGCTTCCTAGGAAAGGATGTGGATGTGTACATTTGTGTGAGGACGAGGGCACCACAGTGGTAAGTGTATTGTTTCATGGACTGTGAAACAGTTGAAGATGAGATGGAAAGATTGAAAACAGGGAGGTAGCATAAGTGTCATAGAGGAAAACAAGAGCATGTTTAGCAAGACCCTGCCCTCTGGATGCACAGAGCTCCATCTTGTCTTACCAGGAGCTAGATTCTGCAGGCCATGGAGGAGATGGGTGACTGCAGCTGTCATTATGTTAGTTGGATGCTAGAAGAAAGGTGATGTTTGGAAGGAAAAGGATTTAAAGTGGAGAAATTTTAATACCCAATAAAATGAGGAACAGGTACATAAAATGATAAAATATTCTAAGAGCAAAACCTATAATCTTTATAACATAGCTAGTGACAATAGAGAAAGCAGCTAGAAGAGTATATTGAACAGATGTATGTCTGTACTTGTGGAGAACTCGAAAAACTTGCCAATTTGAGAGAGATGAGTGCAGAGAGAATGCTTCCAATTCAGTAGATTTTGAATTACCATAGCTTTTATTTTTTTATTTTTTTTTAATTTTATTTTATTTTTAAACTTTACAATATTGTATTAGTTTTGCCAAATATCGAAATGAATCCGCCACAGGTATACCCACATTCCCCATCCTGAACCCTCCTCCCTCCTCCCTCCCCTACCCTCCCTCTGGGTCGTCCCAGTGCACCAGCCCCAAGCATCCAGTACCATGCATTGAACCTGGACTGGCGACTCGTTTCATACATGATATTATACATGTTTCAATGCTATTCTCCCAATTCTCCCCACCCTCTTCCTCTCCCACAGAGTCCATAAGACTGATCTATACATCGGTGTCTCTTTTGCTGTCTCGTACACAGGGTTATTGTTACCATCTTTATAAATTCCATATATATGCGTTAGTATACTGTATTGGTGTTTTTCTTTCTGGCTTACTTCACTCTGTATAATAGGTTCCAGTTTCATCCACCTCATTAGAACTGATTCAAATGTATTCTTTTTAATGGCTGAGTAATACTCCAATAGCTTTTATTTTTTAACCATAGATTTTGAATTAAGAGTAATTGTCAGAGAATAACAAATTATTTGAATGACTTGCTCTGTCTAGAAACTGATGTTGAGTTAACGAGGTTATATTGCTAATGATATGTGTATCGGGGCTAGAAAAAGGAGCATGTATATTATGCAAAGCATAGCTTTGTTATATAGCAGAGCATGATTATATTTTCCTCTAGATATTTTTACCATGTATTTTTAAATGCCTATACTCAGTGTTTATGCATGTGCATTCTCAGTCATGTCTTCCTCTTCCCAACCCTATGGACTGTAGCCTGCCAGGCTCCTCTGTCCATGGGATTTTCCAAGTAAGAATACTGGAGTGGATTTCCATTTCCCCCTCCAAGTGTTTATACCACCAAATAAAATTACTAGCAGCCTTGTAAGTGGCTATTCACCTAGTTAGCTCATAACTTAGCCAATTATGATGAATAATGGTTTATATCAGGCAGGTAACCCCAAAGTTGTTTGTTTTAGTGTCTGTGTATTTCTGAGTATGGAAAAGTTGATATAAATGGATAGATTAAAAAAACCTGAACATATGTGGAACTTTTTTTCTTTTCTTTTTTACTTATTTATTTTGGTCTAGGTTTGTTTTGAGTTGTTTTATTTCTCAGAGCTAACCGATATCTAGTGTAAGTACAGGAAAACTTTCCCTGGGGGCTGCATCAAGACTAGCTCTGCCATTGTTGGGTTGCTATGTTCATGGCATGGCAAGCTGAGCTTCTTAATGTCAAGCTCGTGTGTTTGTATTTACAGGGGCTGAGGCCCAGTACAGTCTTTCAGCTCGTGCTTGACTAGTGAACTGTAGCTTGCTTTTATATATATTTGTGTTTGAAATCCTGACTTGCAGGAAATAGTGGTGATAATATTAAAAACTTGTGCTTATTATATAATAACTTAGCATGTGTTAGGCATTGTGTTAAGTGCGTTCCAATACATAGTCTCAGTTATTCCTCACAACACTCCTGAGATGTATGCTATTGTTGAATAACTGACAAAGGAATTAAAGTCTAGAAAAAAATAAGTAACTTAAGCCTTGTCAGGCAATAAGGAGTTTGAGAATATTACTTTGATAGTGACTAGATGCGTTTATAATTATAGTCATAGTTGATAAAAAAAAATGTTTCAGGTACTTAAGGAATAACAAACTCTCAGGGCCAGTTCATCGTGGAACTCATGTAGAAATTAGCACTGCTTCCTGATTCTCCTCTTTTTGATTTTCTGGCTCCTTGCTTAACTTCCAAGCTTGCGGTGTCTTTTCTAGATCTGCATGATTGGGGCATGCAGGGACATGGGTAAGGAGTTGAGGACAACTGAATTTTTATTCTCCCTCACCTTACAGGTTGGATACCACTAGTGGTCTGGATGTTACCAGGAGTGGCTTCTTGTGTCCCTTTCAAATCTTGGTTGATAGTTTCTAAACTAAGCCAATAACTGAGAATGGTGATCTGGAACTGTTTGAACATCATCCAGTCATTTGTTCTACAAATATTTATTAAGCATATGTTATGGGTGAGCTACTGTTTGGGGGATTTGTTGCTGTTCAGTTGCTAAGTTGTGTCCAGCTCTTTGAGAGCCCACGGACTGCAGCATGCCAGGCTCCTCTGTCCTCCTCTCTCCCCAGGGTTTGCTCAAATTCATGTCCATTGAGTCGGTGGTGCTATGTAACCATCTCATCCTCTGCCGCCCTATTCTTCTTTTGCCTTCAATCTTTTCCAGCATCAGGGTCTTTTCTAATCAGTTGGCTTTTTGCACCTGGTGGTCAAAGTATTGTAGCTTCAGCTTCAGCATAAGTCCTTCCAATGAATATTTAGGGTTGATTTCCTTTAGAGATGACTGTGGCTTAGATCATGAACTCATTATTGCAAAATCCAGACTTAAAGTGAAGAAAGTAGGGAAAACCGCTATGGATGGAGGTTCATAACATTGTACAGGAGGCAGTGACCAAAACCATCCCAGAGAAAAAGAAATACAAGAAAGCAAAGTGGTTGTCTGAGGAGGCTTTAAAAATAAATTAGAAAGAAGACAAGTGAAAGGCAAGGGAGAAAGGGGAAGATACACAACTGAAAGCAGAATTCCAGAGAATAGCAAGGAGAAATAAAGAAGAGCTTCTTAAATGAATTTTAGGGATGTGATAGGCAATAAAACATAGTTCTGGCCCTTAGGGAGTTGAGAATTGAAAAATAAATGAACATTTAAAATAAAGCGTGGTTGAGGGAGATAGGGCAACATTTGAAGGGGTTCCCAGACTGAGCTTGAAAGGTGAATCTGGGAGAAGAGT
Organism: Bos mutus; assembly: GCF_027580195.1. Taxonomy (NCBI): domain Eukaryota; kingdom Metazoa; phylum Chordata; class Mammalia; order Artiodactyla; family Bovidae; genus Bos; species Bos mutus. Next base: position 72,027,317 of record NC_091624.1, on the reverse strand, counting down.
AGGGTATCTGGACAGATGCCTAAAGAATGAGGGGCTAACTTTACAATCACAGGAGAGTATGTCCTCTGTGTGTGTTTGTGTGTGTGTGTGTGTGTGTGTGCGCGCACATCCACATGCCTGTGAAGGGACAGGGACTATCTGGAATTTGCTCTGGGTAGAGAGAAAAGCATGCTCAAAACCTGGAGGGGAGAGACCATAGTCCATTTCGTGGACTTCTGTCTGGTTTCACATTGAGGGGAGGTGTGGAGACCTGGGTAAGAGATGAGGCTGGAAAAGAATAAGCAGCAACCAGGTGAAGGGTCATGAGTGACATACTAAGGAGTTTGGATCTATCTCGAGGGTACTGGCAATCTGTGGAAGGATTTAACCTCGGGGTTGATGTGATAAGCTTGAGACTGACATCTCCCCCTGACTTTGCCACTGCTTTCCCGTGCACTGTTGACAATGTCATGATCCAGAAGGATAAGTGCCAAAGAACTTGTGACTCTGTGGGTGTATTAGAGTTTTTCAGAGACACAGAACCAATAGGAGGTATATCTATTTATCTTTCTATATATTGCCAATAGAATAAGTTACTTAGGGATTGTCATACAGACAAACATCTGAATTGAAGACTCAAAAATTTCCAGTTGGAGCCTCAGGAGAAATATAAATTTGATTTTAATGTTTATGTTACTTAAGGATTGAGTTCTGTTCCTATGAAAACTCAAATAGCCATGGATTTAACATTGTAGAGTGTGGTTCCCGAATGGTGTGCCAGGTGCTCTGGGGTACCACAGGAGACTCAGAGAGAGCTATGAGACATTTTAAATTTTGAAGGAGACATGGGATATGTGACATCCCTGCAGGCAAACCACTAGTTTGAGGCGGTTCAGTTTCAGCATTAGATTACGGTATGTTCTTTTTGGTGATATCGTAAATTGAGAAACTACATAATTGGTAGTTGTGACTAAGAAAAGCAAGTAGTTTGTACATCTATGTTCAGAGCAACATTTTTCACAATAGCCAAAGGTAGAAGTAACTCAGGTGTCCATCAGTGTAAATGAATGGGTAAACAAAATGCGTCATATCTATCAGTTCAGTTTAGTCGCTCAGTCATGTCCGACTCTTTGGGACCCTATGGACTGCAGCAGATATAGTCGTATTTATACAATGGAATATTATTCAGTCTTCAAATGGAAGGAAATATGACATATGCTATAATATGGATAAACCTTTAAGACATTATGCTAATGAAATATGCCCGACAGAGAAGGACAAATATTGTATGATTCTTCTCATATGAGGTTCCTACAATAATTAAATTCATAGAGACAGAAAGTAGAATGGTGGTTACTGTGGACCAGGGAAGGAGAGAATGAGGAGTTATTAACTAATGGGTACAGGGTTTCAGTTTGGGAAGTTGATCATGGTTTCAGTTTGGGAAGTTCTGGAGATAGGTCTTGGTGATGGTTGTACAACAGTGTGAATATAGTTAAAGCCACTAAACTGTACACTTAAAAATGGTTAAAATGGGAAATTTTATGTTACATATATTTTACCACAATAACAAAAGCAAGTGCTCAATGAAAATCAGTGTGAAATAGGAGGTGAAGGTGGTGATGTTCAATCTGATTCCAAGATTTGAGGACGCGACTTCACTTTTACTTTCACTTTTCACTTTCATGCATTGGAGAAGGAAATGGCAACCCACTCCAGTGTTCTTGCCTGGAGAATCCCAGGGATGGGGGAGCCTGGTGGGCTGCCATCTATGGGGTCGCATAGAGTCAGACACGACTGAAGCGACTTAGCAGCAGCAGCAGCAGCAGCAGCAGAAGGCATGATTGAAATGCACATCCCATTAATAATTGTGGTTATTTAAAAATGAAATAAAAATGATTTTAAAAATTTGTTATTTTTTCAAACAGATAATAAGTTATTAGTACATAAATACTATTAAGTTATTGACACCTAACTACTTAATAAACAGAACTATTAGATGTTCCTTTTGGCCTAGGGGCACCATGAAAAATTTGCTGAGACACTAAGAATTCCATGAACTGAGAGCATCTGGGAACCTGTGTCATAGGAGTTCATTTTTCCCACAGAAAGAGCAGTTAAGGGTGGGTGACTGCTGTTAATGGTTACAAGCTCGAGGAAGACAGGCCCATGATCATAACTGTCTTTGTTAGAAAAGACAAAAGGTTCTACTCCCTTGCAATCTACCTCTTTTCATTGGCTTTTCCAGAAACTGCATTCAACTACTTCCATTCGTAGGTAACTAATCTCTTAAATAAAACGTATTATTCATTCCTAAATATCTTTCTTTAAAAGTTGGATTTTTTTTTTTCATTTTGTATTACCTTCTATTGTATTTTACTTTTTGGCATTTTCCATCTTTATCTCTAAAGTAAGCTGAAATACTTGGAAGTAAGTTGCAGACCTTGTGACCCTTTACTCCTAAATTCCTAAGCAGGTATCTTTCATGCTATATACCTAAAATACATTCATCATAACCAAGAAATTTAGCTTTGATACAACAGTATTACTTATAAACAGTTATATCTTAAAATATAGTTCATATTCAAATTCATTATGTATTTTATTTTACTTAATCATGATTTATAATATAAGGTATTACTCCCTCCCCCTTATAATCCAGTGTTATTTGTAGCCATTAAAAAAAAAATCTAGGATCTAATAAAAGATCATCCACTGCGTTTGGGTTAAATTTGGTTGTCATATTTCTTTGGTGTCCTTTAATTTGGAATGACCTAATCTCCCTGACTTTTTGTGTGGTTTTCATGACAAAAATGTGTTAATATTTTTAAAAGTTCAGGGCAGCTGTCTTGTCTCACAACCTGATCAGTCTGGTCATTTTGTCATAACTGGGTTCAGGTTAAACATTTTTGGCAAGAATGCTACATCGGTGATTTGTGCACCACCTATTGTGTTATGCCAGAAGGCACTAAATGGTCATTTGTCCTAGTATCTGTAATGCTGCTTTTGGTTGTCTGTCTAAGGTGGTGTCACTAGATCGCTACATTGTAAAGGACACTTTTCAAAATTAACAAATAATCATATGTGAATATCTTTAATAACCTTTCATAGGATTTATTGATGATCTTTGTCTCAATCAGTTATTATGTTGCTGATTGCATAAAGGTTACTTTCTAATTTTATCATTCCTTCTATGTTTATTAGCTGGTCTTCTTCTGGAAAGGAGAACTTCTCTCCCTTCTCTTTTAGTGTCATTGCAGATTCATTTATTCTTTTAAAAAATTCACTGTGCTATAACTCATTTCCATCACTATTTTTTCTGATGGTCAAACTGTCTCAGATTTGACCGATGGAAGCCCCTTCGGGTCAGTTCTTATGTCCTTTTGACATGTTCCCATTAAGTTCTTCCTTACTTTGAGACACAAAATATTCTAGCCTCACTTGTACTTCCCTGCCCCAGACCTGGAATCAACCATTTGGGAAACTGGATGAAAGGGTATTCTTACTGGCTCTGGGATATCATTGCTTCTAGGTCCTTTCTATGGACAGAGTGAGGAAATAACACCAGAACAAGGTAATGAGTTCCAGTTAAAATATAACATCACAGAGTTCTTCCTCACACTTCCTCACTGCAAAGCTGTCAGTAAGAACGCTGGTTCATGGGTATATTTTTAGGAACATGGGTATATTTCTATTTTATCTGTACTACAACTAAGAAAAATTTACCTTTAGCTTTGTATTTCTAAGATATGAAATTTGTTTTTAAAATGATTGCTTACTGTAATTAAACATGTACATTTTAATGTGTTGAAATAAGAATTTTTATACTGATCTTTGTCACTGAATGTGGAGGACATTCTGCAGCTGGCAGCTTTCTGACCCTCCTATAATTGGTGAGGAGAGAATCCCAGTAACGGTGTGCCAATAGTGGTGCTTCTCGCTGCTTTCTTCTCACAGTTACAGACTGTAATTAGACTGGAGAAATGCATTTTTCAAAGCATCTGGGAAATTGGTTTTATGATCCTCACTATAAGTGTGTTTGACACAGCTATTTAAATACTTAACGACAGTTTGCAGTAGCCCTAGGACTATATAATTGGAAAGATTTTCATTGTAAAGGTTTTTTATTTTACTTCAGGGCCTCTGACATTTCTTGTTGGGCTCTGCTGTCCTTGGAGACAAAGGGAGTTAGTTATTCATTAGTGCTTGTGGGTTATTCATTATTGTTGGTCAGAAAAAGCAAAATAATATCAACAAAGGACACCAAACTAATTGGAACTTAAAACTTCTTTTGTGTCACTTAAGGTTGGTGACTCTTATAAAGACCTCGTCTAAGAAAATACGTTGTGTGAGCCTGGGAGGTCTAAAAACTAGTGTATTTTAAATACTACATCAAGTTTTATTTTTATTGTCCATGGTTTACTAATTCAATTGGTTATGATCTGGAGCTTAGGTTAGGGCTTAATTTCTTAGTAGATCAACAAGCTTCATATTTTTCTCTCACTGCTGTATCAGAAATTTTAAAGTCTGCCACTGATTTAAAAAGCTACTTCCCTATATCATTGCTTCACTTATGTTGATCCCTGGTAAAATAACAGACAATAAAAAAATCTGCTAACATCAATGGGTGAAGCGTGTTAAAATGTAGTCATGTTAGAATTGGGGCAAGAATAGCAACTGGGGATCCCGCATTTTTGAAGAGTTATAGTTGATATATTAGCTTAAGAAAGTTGGGGCAAAATATGTGGTTACATTTTTCCCCCTCATGTCTGCTTTTTAATCAGTTATATTTCCTTGCACTTCCAGTGTGGCTTCCTGCAGAATTAGAGCAATTAAAGTTAATATTCCATAAAAGATTCCAAAAATAACCAAACCAGTCAGAGACCAAAGGCTTTATTTCAGTTGAAGTAACCAGAATTTTCATTTTGTCTTGCCAAAAAGGCAGGTGAAACACAGTGTTTAGTTTTGTTTACTCTTTGGGCTGCACAGGGTTCACTTTGTGTGATTTATTGATGCTGGATATAAGTCAAATTGATGATGGATTTCCAAGTATTACTGAATGGCAGACACGATTTATTCCAGTTATAAAAGTGGTTTGTCAGTCTCATAACATTCTACCTTTAAAAGAATATTCCATTTAACACCCCTGCCCTCTACATATACCTCAAATGCTATGGGACATGAAGTTGAAATGTTACATGTGTTAGTTACCCACAGCATTTTCTAAAGCTGTTAAATAGCAACCACTTTTTTTTTCTTTTTTAATTTATCTGACTACACTGGGTTTTAGTGGCAGTGTGCAGGATTTTTGTTGCTACATGAGAGATCTTTCATTGTGGCATGTGAGATCTAGTTCCCTGACCAGGGATCAAACCTGAGCCCCTTGCATTGGGAGCATGGAGTCTTAACCACTGGACTACCAAGGAAGTCCCTAAACTGCAACAACTTTGGATTTGTACAGTACTTTGTAGTTCATAACCTTTGATAGTGACCATTTTGTATGATTTGATCAAAGGCATCATCCCATAGGGTAAGGTAAGTATAACTGGTCCCATTTTAGGGATGAAGAGACTGAGGCTCATTTTTCTAGAGATCTCATTTTTCATGTGCTGCATGGATTGACATTGAATAGGACTCCGCAGTCTGAGAGCTCCTGTTACAAGAGTGCTGAGAAATCTTGCCTATTTTATCCATTAGAATCTAAGATTACTGCTATTCCTGAAATAGTAGGTATACCTTTATAAACTCAAAACTGTTCAGTGGTCATTTCTATCCATGAGCTGAGGCTCTGGGCCCCTGCTCCTGTTTTAGAAAATTGTACTTGACAATTTTCAACAACCGGTCCTTCTGAGCAGTGGGGGCATTGTCTACCCAAGAGACATTAGGCAGCCTTTACATGATGGGTACCTGAGTGACATCAGTATATGTACAAGCATGAAGTCTTTAAACCCAGGCCAGAGGATATCATAAATACATTAATAGATTTGCTCCTTCTGACGTGTCATGTTTTAAGGATACAATGGATGGTGACTTATATTTAATACCTATTTTCATGGCTGCATTATTTGGATAATGAAAGAAATAGAATTTCTGTAATTGGACCTGATATAATAAACAAGTTAAAAAATGAGACTTGTGGAAGAGGATCTTGTTAGTCAAGGATACTATGAGGCCAACAGCATTAGCATCTTCTGGGAGGTGGTTAGAAATGCCCAGTGTCGAGACTCCCCCAGATCTACTGAGTTGGATCTTGCGTTTTAATAAGATCCCCAGATCATCAATAAGATTCCCATATCCCCTTGGCTAAAAGGTGACTGCACAAAGCCCTGTCTCAAAAGGGGTGCCCCATGCTTGGGGTATAATGCTCTGTGGTGACTGACTTGACATTCTTGCTAATTTTATCTTTGAAATTATATTTTGTGAGTGAAATCTGGTGGGACACTGAAACTTGTGAGGGAAGCAGGCTTGAAGTCTTAGTTCAAACATCTGTAGTTCCACAGCTTGCCAGGATGGCCACTGGCTCCCTTGCCCCACTCAGCATCCACTACTGCCCTGTGCCCTCGGCAGGGACCTTGAACATTGGTATGGTGATGTCAAGGTCAGATACGAATGCCCCATGTGCTCAATCATGAGTGATGCTTTGGGCACCTTTGAAGGCCTGTTTCTCTGTCGGTATCCCTGTATGAAATCAGCACAGTGTTAAATGGCAAATAAAAAATATCATGGTAAGTCAAAAGATGGGAGAAGAAAGGAAAATGCTATTTTCCTGCTCTTTGGACAAGGAATCCAGCATTTTCGTTTTGGTCCTTGTAAGTTACGCTCATTGAAATTTGACAAGCTTTAGTATAAGAGATGGAGAAGGAAATAGCAACCCTCTCCAATATTCTTGCCTGGAAATTCCATGGACAGAGGAGCCTGGAGGACTGCAATTGGTTGCAAAAGATTCAGGCAGGACTTATCGATTGAGCGTGAGTATAAATATAAGAGAAAGAGCATGGGCACGATCAGAAGACCCACATCTGTCTCTCGTTCATGTTTTGCTGGTGTGTGATGTTGGGCAAGTCACTAGACCTCCTTGCCTCAGTTTCCTCATCTGTAAAATGAGGGTGATGTCTTATGCCCCTTTCCAAATGGGCTGGGTCTAGGTTAAGGGCAGACCTGGCAACATGTCTTTGAGTAGGAATGTGTCCAGAACACCTCTCATCTTTGGCTTTGGTTTCATGCAGATGATAAGCAAACCTGGGCATCATGGCCCAAGAGTGGGATGGAGGTGAAGGGCAGGGTTCAGAATGGGAGAAGAAGGTCAAAAACCTCATTATCAAGTCCTTGGGAGTGGATGGAAAGCACAAGTCAAGAATTGAGGAAGGCAGGAACTGAGGATTATGGGTAGGGAGAAGTGAGCATCAGACAACTTGTGAGCTGCACGTATGGGTTTCCCAAGTGGTTACCCACTTGTGTGGAAATCTCAGGCACACATGAAATTGTGGAAGAGAAAAGATGTTTGCTCCTGAGACTTAAATTTGATGTTAAATATGAGAATATATTTCACACTGTCAACTTCCAGAGACATGTAAAGGAGTGTTCTTCCCTTATTATAAGGGCAGTAAGGATCTCCACGGGGCTTCCCTGGTAGCCCAGCTGGTAAAGAATCTGCCTGCAATGCAGGAGACTCCAGTTCGATTCCTGGGTCAGGAAGATCCCCTGGAGAAGGGATAGACTACCTACTCCAGTATTATTGGGCTTCCCTGGTGGCTCAGGCAGTGAAGAATCCGCCTGCAGTGCGGGAGACCTGCGTTTGATCCCTGAGTTGGGAAGATCCCCTGGAGGTGGGCATGGCAGCCCACTCCAGTATTCTTGCCTGGAGAATCCCCATGGACAGTGGAGCCTGGTGGGCTACAGTCTATGGGGTCACAAAGAGTTGGACCTGACTAAGCACAGCACAGCACACGAATCTCCATAATCCACAGCACTTGTTGCTGAATGGGATGGCCTCACCCCGATACCAATTCATTCATGGATTTGTCCTTTTTTAAGTCTAGGCAGTTTGAAAAGCTACTTGTTGTGTGGCTGAGAACCCTAAATTCTGTTTTCACAGTTTGCCTCAAAGCTAGAGAGAAAAAAATTAAAACACAATAACCAAACCTTGAGATGGTGATTGCAGCCATGAAATTAAAAGATGCTTACTCCTTGTAAGGAAAGTTATAACCAACCTAGATAGCATATTCAAAAGCAGAGATATTACTTTGCCCACAAAGGTCCATCTAGTCAAGGCTATGGTTTTTCCAGTGGTCATGTATGGATGTGAGAGTTGGACTGTGAAGAAATCTGAGTGCCAAAGAATTGATGCTTTTGAACTGTGGTGCTGGAGAAGACCCTTGAGAGTCCCTTGGATTGCAAGGAGATCCAACCAGTCCATCCTAAAGAAGACCAGTCCTGGGTGTTCATTGGAAGGACTGATGCTGAGGCTGAAACTCCAATACTTTGTCCACCTCATATGAAGAGTTGACTCATTGGTAAAGACACTGATGCTGGGAAGGATTGGGGGCAGGAGGAGAAGGGGACAACAGAGGATGAGATGGCTGGATGGCATCACCGACTCAATGGACATGAGTTTGGGTGAACTCTGACAGTTGGTGATGGACAGGGAGGCCTGGTGTGCTGCAATTCATGGAGTCACAAAGAGTCGGACACGACTGAGGGACTGAACTGAACTGAACTGAGATGAGATAATAGCTTTTAAACTTGTCTTCCATCTAAAGATTTTACTCTAGATAGAGTGATCATATAATTTATTATCCAAACCAGAACACTTTCAAAAGTGAAACGGAGCCCTATTGATAATTATGCCTGACTATCCTGGATAAACTGGAATGAAGGCAGTGTCACTATACATTTAGGGGGAAGTCTTATTGTGTTTAGACTCAGCATCTTACTCAACTGCTTTAAGGTAAAGTAGTTCAACCTACTTGACAGGATTAGCCCCATTTTAAGTTATTTTTTCAAAGTTCTTTCTTGGGGCTATTGAGTGATTATTAGTATATTATTATGTAGAATATATTAGTTTCTAGTTGTTACAGGACTGAAAATAAGTGAGCTATCAATTATTTAGCATTTTGTATAACTATGCTTAGCTTTACGTATTTGACTTTAATCCTTCCCAGCTCTATGGAGTATCCCCATTGAAAACATGAGAAAAGAGAGGCTTAGAACGATTAAGAAAGTTGACCAAGAATGTATGGGTATTGTAGCCCCTGCCTCACTGACTTCACAGCCCTAAGTACTTGTATAGGATGTTCTGCTTTTTTTGGTACAGAGTTTGCCCTAACAGACTAGATCCTTGGCAATTGAGTACAGTTTCCTGAAAGACATATCTATCATAATTTCTACTATGAGTAGTGTAATATCTGGTATATATTTATTTTGAAAAGAACAGTGAGATGAAACAGAAAACCACTATCAAGTAAATTTTGCAAGTGCTTATGTTAATTTGTGTTAAAAGTGCCCCTCCTTACTTGATTAAGATAGTAGTTTTGGTGGCAATCAGGTAGGCAAGGTGATATAAAAAAGAAAGATACAATAATGGCTAATTTTCCTGAACCCTTACTCTGGGGTAGCTGCTGCGCTGAGCAGAGCTGCTGGGCCAATACAACTGGAGAACAATCCAGAAGCCCTAACATGATGGCCCTGGAGTTCAGTTTCTTTTTAATCCTTGTAACAACGCTATGTGTCATTAAGATTTAAGAAAACTAAGGTTTGAAGAGGTAATCTAGCAGCCATCACATGGCTAGTATGTGGCCAATGTGGGAATTGAATTAGGTACTGTTTGAACCCCGTGCCTTGGGTCTTAACCATCCTACTATGTTCTATTGGGATGAGTCAGGTTATAGGGGCCAAGCTGGAGACCAGGGATTTCTGGCAAGTGCAGTTATTCACCAAGTATCTTACTGAAGACTCTTATTGGTTTCAGGTAGCTGAAATCCACTGTGCTAGCTCATGTAAAAAGGGATTTATTGTAAAGAACCAAGGGTGTTTCATGGCACCCCAGAAGAAGATGAAATGGCAACCCACTCCAGTGTTCTTGTGTGGAGAATCCCATGGACAGACAGGCCTGGTGGGTACAGTCCATGGGGTTGCAGGGAGTCGGATACGACTGAGCAACTGTCACTTACCTTCACTTCAGAAGAAGATGAACTATCAGATCTTCTGAAGGCTATAAGAACAAGCTACTTCTCCACTCCTTCTCCCTGGGCAATGTGATCTTTTATCTCTGTGACTTCTTTTTGAATATTACTTCATTCTTCTCCTGAAGATTGCTGTCCTGTATTATTTTTTTGGTGTCTGTATTAGTCAGGGTTCTCCAGAAAAATAGAACCAAAAGTAGAACTACAGTCTTCCTTGGTAGCTCAGCTGGTAAAAAGAATATGCTTACAATGCAGGACAACATGGTTCAATACCTGGGTCAGGAAGATCTCCTGGAGAAGGGATAGGATACCCACCCAGTATTCATGGGCTTTCCTGGTGCCTCAGATGGTAAAGAATCCACCTGCAGTATGGGGGACCTGGGTTTGATCCCTAGGTTGGGATGGTCTCCTGGAGGAGGGGATGGCAACCCACTCCAGTATTCTTGCGTGGAGAATCCCCATGGATGAAGGAGCCTGGCAGGCTACAGTCCATGGGGTCACAAACAGTTGGACACGACTGAGCAACTAAGCACACACACACACACACACACACACAATTTATTATAAGGAATTTTGCTATTAGGTAGGCAGAGATGTACCAAAATCTTCAGTTGGCAAGCTGAGTACCCAGAAGGGCTGACGGTTTAGTTCTAGTCCAAGTACGAAGGCCTGAGAACCAGGAAAGCCTGTGGTATAAGTGCTAGTTCAGAAACAGGCAGCCTGGAGATTCAATTAGAGTAAATGTTTCAGTTTGAGTCCAAAGATGGGAAGATACCAAGGTCCCAGCTAAAGCGGTCAGGCAAGAAAAGTTCTTCCTTGATTGCAGGAAGATTCATTTTTTGTTCTATGTATACCTTCAACTGATTGGAATAGGCCCACCTACACTGGGGAGGGCAGTCTCCTTAACTCAGTCTGCTATTTCAAATTTTCATCTCATCTAGAAATACTTCACAGACATACCCAGAATAATGTTTGACCAAATATCTGTTCACCCCATGGCCCAATTAGGCTGACCCATAAAATTAACCATCCTGATGTGTATGGTCTCAACATGACTTTCTTCCCTAGCCCTAAGCATGTACTCAGAACTTCTGTGCTGTGAGTCTGCTGGGCAGTGTTTCTCTATCCCGTTTTTAGGTTCCTTGGAAAGAAGGAGAGTCTGGTTGGTCCAGCTTGTGTCAGGTCTGGTTGGGTTAGGGAGAGACTCATGGAATGAACATGGGTCCCATCTACTCAGAAAAGGAACATGTAGATTGAGTGATACCTAAGACTTAGTCTCCTAAATAAAGGTGGTTTGGGGATAAGCTTCAAATAACAGTGATGTTTCCAAAGGTATCATGTAAATGGTGTCCTTTAGCTGGCATGATTCCAAAGTAAGGGAGAAGATTTTGGAAGTATGGCCACGGGCAAAAGTTAATTCTAAGGAAAGTTATTTTTAAAAATTATCTTTCTACTTAAAAGATAAACTACTAAACTGTGATTATCATTGTGATACTTTGTATTACTTTTCAGTAGAGGCCACTAAAGTTTATAAGGTAACTCATTTTTTTAATGTTACCTAGATTTTCAATCCTGGATGTGGGAATTAAGAAAGAGCATGTAATAGCTGATCTGTTAAGCATTTATATTTATGTTCCATTGAGAGTTTATTGAAGGTGAAGATTGCCAGGGTTCAGATGCTCAGACCTGTGATTTCTATTTGAAATCACCTTGAACAGTGCAGCAATTTGAAGTGGTTTGGCTGTCAGTTTAGAAAATTTTCAGCATAGCTATTTCTTGTTGCCTTGGGTTATATATTAAGAGAGTATTTATTCATGATTTGAATACTCTTGGCGTATATGCAAATTTTATGCCAGTTTTATTAGGAATCTGTCAGGCACAAAACATATGAGATTAATCAATGAATTAAATATTTTAAAAGTTGGAGTACATGGATAGGGTGTTGAAAGTGTATTTTCTTACATATTTGGCCCAGGTAATTTCCCCACATACATAGAAGCAATTTCTGTACAATTATCTATACATTATTGTGACAGGCAGAATCTAAGATGGGCCTTGATCATTCTCATCTCCTGGAATTCATGTCCTTGGGTAATAGCCACATAGGCTGCAGTCCATGGGGTCGAAGAAGTTGGACACGACTGAGGAACTTCACTTTCAGTTTTCACTTTCATGCATTGGAGAAGGAAATGGCAACCCACTCCAGTGTTCTTGCCTAGAGAATCCCAGGGACGGAGGAGCCTGGTGGGCTGCCATGTATGGGGTTGCACAGAGTTGGATATGACTGAAATGACTTAGCAGCAGCAGCAGCAGCAGCAGCAGCAGCCACAGAGTACTGACTGGATGTAGGGACTTGCTTCTAACCATGATAAAGGTGATAAAATGTCACATCTATCATTAAGTTACAAAAGGTTTCACTGTTATCCTTCTTGCAGACTCTCTTAATTGTTTTCTTGGTTTGTATCTTTGATGAAGAATGCTGCGATTTTGGATAGGCCCATGTTGCAAGTAACAGAGAAGGGGCTCTGGCCAAAAAACAGTGAAGAACTGAGTCCTCAGTCTGTCAACTGTCTGGAAACTGAATTCTACCAACAGCTATATAAGATTTGAAGTAGATCCTTCCACAGCTGAACATTCAGATGAGACTCTTATCTCTCACTGACACTTTGATTGCAAGCTTGTGAGAGACCCTGAAACAAAGGACCCACTCCAACCATATTCAGATTCCTGAAGCACAGAAACTGAGATAATATATGTATGTTATTTAAGCTTTTAAGTTGCTAGTAATTTGTTATGTGTGTGTGTGCTCAGTCTCTCAGTGGTGTCTGACTCTGTGACCCCATGGGCTGTAGCCCACCAGGCTCCTCTTTCCATGGAATTTTCTAGGCAAGAATACTGAAACAAGTTGCTATTTCCTGCTCCAGTGGCTCTTCCTGACCCAGGGATTGAACCAGTGTCTCTCTTTTTTTTTTACTTTACAATATTGTATTGGTTTTGCCATACATCAACATGCATCCGCCATGGGTGTACATGTGTTCCCCATCCTCAACCCCCCTCCTACCTCCCTCCCCATACTATCCCTCTGGGTCATCCCAGTGCACCAGCCCCAAGCTTCCTATATCCTGCATCAAACCTGGACTGACGATTCATTCCTTATATGATATTATACATGTTTTAATGCCATTCTCCCAAATCATCCCCCCCCTACAGAGTCCAAAAGACTGTTCTAAGAAATTAAGGAAACAATTCCATTCACCATGGCAATGAAAATAATAAAATACTTAGGAATATATCTACCTAAAGAAACTAAAGACCTATATATAGAAAACTATAAAACACTGATGAAAGAAATCAAAGAGGACACAAATAGATGGAGAAATATACCTTGTTCATGGATTGGAAGAATCAATATAGTGAAAAGGAGTATACTACCCAAAGTAATCTATAGATTCAATGCAATCCCTATCAAGCTACCAATGGTATTTTTCACAGAGCTAGAACAAATAATTTCACAATTTGAATGGAAATACAAAAAACTTCGAATAGCCAAAGCAATCTTGAGAAAGAAGAATGGAACTGGAGGAATCAACCTGCCTGACTTCAGGCTCTACTACAAAGCCACAGTCATCAAGACAGTATGGTACTGGCACAAAGACAGAAATATAGATTAATGAAACAAAATAGAAAGCCCAGAGATAAACCCACACTTATGGACACCTTATCTTTGACAAAGGAGGCAAGAATATACAATGGAGAAAAGACAATCTCTTTAACAAGTGGTGCTGGGAAAACTGGTCAACCACTTGTAAAAGAATGAAACTAGAACACTTTCTAACACCAAAGAATGAAACTAGAACACTTTCTAACACCATACACAAAAATAAACTCAAAATGGATTAAAGATATAAACACAAGACCAGAAACTATAAAACTCTTAGAGGAGAACATAGGCAGAACCAGTGTCTCTTAAATCTCCTACATTGGCAGGTGGATTCTTTACCACTGTTCCACCTGGAAAGCTGTAGATAACTAATCATATTATTATCTGGACTTTTCTCTCTTTCAAGAAGCACTAGAAATTATGTAACATCTAGAAGCAGTTGGGTAGGAATTAACCTTTGGGTTTTTTTTTTTAATTATTTAATTTATTTTTTATTGAAGTATAGTTGAATTACTGTGTTGTATTAATTACTGCTCTACAGCAAAGTGACTCAATATTTGTACATTGTTTTTCATATATTTTCTATTATGGTTATCACAGGATACTGAATATAGTTCACTGTGCTATGCAGTAGGACATTTTTGTTTATCCATTCTGTATATACCGGTTTGCATCTGCTAATCCCGAATTCCCAATCCACCTCTCTCCCACCTTCCTCCCACTTGGCAACCACAAGTCTATTATATATGTCCCTGATTCTGTTTCTGTTTCATAGATAGGTTCATATGTGTCATAGTTTAGATTCCACATGTAATACATATGGTATTTGTCTTTCTCTTTCTCACTTACTTCACTTGGTATGATAATCTCTAGTTGCATGCATGTTGTTGCAAATGGCATTATTTCATTCCTTTTTATGGCTGAGTTGTGGAATTAACATCTGCTGAAGGCTCATGGTATCGAAGAGATGGTAACAGGCTCTAAGATTCAGCAGAGCCAAACTGTAAGGCCTTTTTCTATAACCCCCATTTTACAAATGTGGAAATAGACATTCAGAGAAATGAAATTATTTGTTCAAGTTTACATGAATTATAAGAGACAGAATCAGGGTTTGAATGTAGATGTCTCTTACTCCAGTTTCTCTTTTCCTTCCATGCATCTGGCCAACTCCTTCAAGCTATGGCAAACACTGGTGTGACATTTTTACCTAAAAAAAAAAGGATTAAACAAAGACGTTTCATCTTTAAGCATTCACCAAGGAACCACGTACTCTCAGTGGCTTGTTGAAAGGACCAGTCCCCACATCCTGGTCTTTCTTCTCAGTGTCATGTTCCCACCAGATATTCTTTTGCTTCTCTCGTCCTACCCTCCATCTCCATCTGAACCTGCATTTCATAGCCCTACTTTTTATTAACTTCTTTATTATTCTCAAACAAAATTCATTAACAGTATTGTCTACCTATGCATATAATTTTAAAAATTTGATACAATTTTATAACTAAAGTACAAGGAAAATGAAAACAATTTATAATAAAATAAATTGCATTTAAATATGAAACTATTCAAGCACACCTACACTAAAAGACATCATGAAGTAGATAAGCTTGGACCTAAAAGTGAAATTAGTTAGAATTCTGATGATTTAGAATTGTATTTGTTGTACTGATGACTCAGATACCTAGTTGTTTGCTTTCAGTGATAGGATGTCATGAAATGGTGGACAATACTTCATAGAATTTCTATCAAAATGATAATTCACTTGATTTTCACTATTATTTTAGATAAGTATAAATAAGAATTATGAAAATAAAATTGACTTAGGTTCTAAACTCAGATGATTATTAACAGGTTTTTACCTACATGAACCTTTGTTGAGACACTTGAAAATCATCTTGGATAATTTTTTATTGTGTGGCATCCCTTCAGCACTGAATGCCAATAATGGTAACAACCCAGAATGTCCCCACAACTTCCAGATGGCTGCTACCAGGCAGTGTCCCCCAAACCCACTGACATAAATCTAAGTTTGCTTTTAGCAAAAGAGATGATCAACTGATTAAAAGTATCATAATTGTCAGAGCTGTGTATTTTTTAATTGGGTCAATTCCTTAAGACAAAGAAAGACATCATTTATGGTAGAACTTGTTTGTGGGTGGGTAGAGAAGTGCAGTGTGAAGAAGGAAGAGGATCTCCTTTTTGCAGCCCCTAAACTACTTGGCATATGTGTACTCTTTATATTTTTGATTCTAGTCTTTCCTCTTAAATCCCTTTTCTGTAAGCTCCATATACACTTTACATGACAAAATAGATGTCTTTCTAAATAAAATTCTTTTTACATTTTCTGATTGTATTTTTAAGAGCTTCTTTATGTTTCTAGTGCTGTCAAAAAAAATCAACTGATGTTTTCTGTTTCCAACATGATATTGTACTAGCTACTAGGGAGTCAAAGGTGAACAAGATACAGCCTTAAATCTCAGTATATTTGTGATTGCAATTCAATCACAGCATTTACAGCTGTGTAGCACAGCATTTACAGGGCAAGGTACAATGCTAGGCATTCTATGATACATGCACACATATATGTACATACATTTATGTTTATGCTTTTAGGGAGCTGACACATACATATAATCATGAAGAGAATCCATATAAACACAATCAAATGTGAAGAAAAGAGAAACTTTAAAAAGTGAGAGGATCTTCTCAACCCAAGGGTCGAACCCAGGTCTCCCACACTGCAGGCAGCTGAGCTATCAGGGAAGCCCCTAAAAAGCAAGAGATTTTATAAATGATATTTTATTAATAAGGATAAATGAATTTTATAGGATTTGTGTACTTGTCTGTAACTCATAACATGTAAGTATATAAAGCCTTTCAAATGATATATATTATGTGAACTATATATATGTATATAATATAACTGTATATACTGTAAATAGCCCCAGCAGGAATGAAGAAATGGAGCCAAAGCAGAAACAGCACCCAGTTGTGAATGTGTCTGGTGGTAAAAGTAAAGTCCATGCTGTAAAGAACAATACTGCATAGGAACCTGGAATGTTAGGTCCATGAATCAAGGTAAATTGGAAGTAGTCAAACAGGAGATGGCACAAATGAACATTGGCATTTTAGGAATCAGTGAACTAAAATGGACGGGAATGGGTGATTTTAATTCAGATGATCATTATACTACTGTAGGTAAGAATTCCTTAGAAGAAATGGAGTACCCCTCATAGTCAACAAAAGAGTCCAAAACTTAGTACTTGGGTGCAATCTTAAGAATGACAGAATAATCTTGGTTAATTTCCAAGGCAAACAATTCAGTATCACAGTAATCCAAGTCTATGCCCTAACCGCTAATGCTGAAGAAGCTGAAGTTGAACAGTTCTAGGAAGACCTACAAGACCTTCTAGATCTAACACCAAAAAAAAAAAAAAAAAAAAATGTCCTTTTCATCATAGGGGACTGGAATGTGAAAGTAGGAAGCCAAAAGATACCTGGAGTAACAGGCAACTTTGTCATTGGAGTACAAAATGAAGCAAGGGAAAGGCTAACAGTTTTCACAAGAGAACACACTGGTCATAGCAAACACCCTCTTCCAACAACACAAGAGATGACTGTACATGTGGACATCATCAGATGGTCAATAATGAAATCAGGTTGATTATATTCTTTGCAGCCAAAGATGGAAAGCTCTATACAGTCAGCAAAAACAAGACTGGGAGCTGACTGTGGCTCAGATCATGAACTCCTTATTGCCAAATTCAGACTTAAATTGAAGAAAGTAGGGAAAGCTACTAGACCATTCAGGTATGACCTAAATCAAATCCCTTACGATTATACAGTGGAAGTAAGAAATAGATTCAAGGGATTAGATCTGATAGACAGAGTGTCTGAAGAACTATGGACAGAGGTTTGTAACACTGTATAGGAGGTGGTGATCAAAACCATCCCCAAGAAGAAGAAATGGCAAAACGGTTGCCTGAGGTGGCCTTACAAATAGCTGAGAAAAGAAGGGAAGCTAAAGGCATAGGAGAAAAGGAAAGATATACCCATCTGAAGGCAGAGTTCCAAAGAATAGCAAGGAGAGATAAGAAAGCCTTCCTAAGAGAACAATGGAAAGAAATAGAGGAAAACAATAGAATGGGAAAGACTAGAGATCTCTTCAAGAAAATTAGAGATACCAAGGGAACATTTCATGCAAAGATGGGCACAATAAAGGACAGAAATGGTATGGACCTAATAGAAGCAGAGATATTAAGAAGAAGTGGCAACAATACACAGAAGAACTATATAAAAAAGGTCTTCATGACCCAGATAACCATGATGGTGTGATCACTCACCTAGAGCGAGACATCCTGGAATGTGAAGTCAAGTGGGTGTTAGAAGCATCACTATGAACAAAGCTAGTGGAGGTGATGAATTCCAGCTGAGCTATTTCAAATCCTAAAAGATGATGCTTTGAAAGTGATACACTCAATATGCCAGCAGATTTGGAAAACTCAGCAGTGGCCACAGGACTGGAAAAGGTCAGGTTTCATTCCGGTTCCAAAGAAGCGCAATGCCAAGTAATGTTCAAACTACCATACAATTGCATTCATCTCACATGCTAGCAAAGTAATGCTCAAAATTCTCCAAGCCAGGCTTCAACAGTATGTGAACCATGAACTTCATAATATCAAGCTGGATTTAAAAAAGGCCGAGGAACCAGAGATCAAATTGCCCACATCTGTTGGATCATAGAAAAAGCAAGATAGTTCCAGAAAAACATCTTCTGCTTCATTGACTACACTGAAGCCTTTGACCTTGTGGATCACAGCAAGCTGTGGAAAATTCTTAAAAGAGTTGGGAATACGGACCACCTTACCTGCCTCCTGAAAAACCTGTATGTGAGTCAAGAAGCTACAGTTAGTACTGGACATGGAACAATGGTCTCGTTCCAAATTGGGAAAGGAGTATATCAAGGCTATATATTGTCACCCTTCTTATTTAACTTATATGCAGAGTACATCATGTGAAATGCCAGGCTGGATGAAGCACAAGCTGGAATCAAGATTGCAGGAAGAAATATCAATAATCTCAGATATGCAGATGACACCACCCTTAGGGCAGAAAGCAAAGAGGAACTAAAGAGCCTCTTGATGAAGGGGAAAGAGGAGAGTGAAAAAGTTGGCTTAAAGCTCAACATTCAAAATGAAGATCATGGCATCTGGTCTCATCACTTCATGGCCAAATACATGGGGAAACAATGGAAACAGTGATAGACTTTATTTTTTGGGGCTCCAAAATCACTGCAGTTTGTGATTGTGGCCATGAAATTAAAAGAGGCTTGCTCCTAGGAAGAAAAGTGATGAGAAACCTAGATAGCATATTAAAAAGCAGAGCCATTACTTTGCCTACAAAAGCCCATATAGTCAAAGCTATGGTTTTTCCAGTAATCATGTATGGATGTGAGAGTTGGACCATAAAGAAGGTTGTGCACTGAAAAATTGATTGCTTTTGACCTGTGGTGTTGGAGAAGACTCTTGAGAGTCTCTTGGGCTGCAAGGAGATCAAACCAGTGAATCCTAAAGGAAATCCACCCTGAGTATTCATTGGAGGGACTGATACTGAAACTGAAGTTCCAATAGTTTAGCTACTTGATGTGAAGAGCTGACTCATTGGAAAAGACCTAGATGCTGGGAAAGACTGAAGGCAAGATAAGGGGACAACAGTGGATGAGATGGGTGAGTGGCATCACCGACTCAATGGACATGAGTTTGAGCAAGGTCTGGGAGATGTTCAAGGACAGGGAAGCCTGGTACACGGTTGAGTGACTGAACTGTATAATATACAGTTATATACAGCTATATATTTTTTAATATATTACAATACTTATATAAAGTCTTTTATTAAATTAATAGGGTAAAGTTCCCATGGACAGCTTTTTCCTCCATTGTTTTATACATTAGAAATATATCTTCATACATAGATACTTTAGGTCACATGGAATATATTTAGTTTACATTGACAAGAGAAGAAGATAATCTATCTCAAGTGGATAAGTTGAAATAAGACATTAACAGGAGCTTCCTTTGAGGGACACAAGGGTATTTTATTAATAACATGTTTCAGGAAAGAATTGGTGTTGCATTCTCTGTTGTTTTAATGATAAGGGGTGATTTTGTGTAGTGTAAGGAAGCTGGGATAAATGGCCATCCAGTGATGTATCAGCCATGGTCCAGTTGGGAAAAGAACAACTACATCCATTATTTTAACAGAAAATCTAATATCAGAAATTAATGGATTAAGCATATATTGAAGGACTGAAAGGGGAAACGAACAGAACTCTGAGGTAACACATAGGAAACAGGTACCACCTTAGGGCTAGATGACTGAAAGGAAGGAATTCTAAGTTACCCGAGCCTAGAAGCTGAGAGGAGGAGCCTGCAGGCCTAGAACCCATATCTCTGTTAAGGTGCAGTGAAATAAATGCATCATTATCATAATGGATGATATCCATCCCATATATAATCAAGAACCACAAGGCTGATAAGAAAGATATGTGTGTGTGTGTGTGTAAAATGTATGCCTCCAGTTGTGGATATGCTAGATAGCATGGGCAATGAGAACCAGTGGCATCTTGATAGGGTACACATATGGGCTATTCCTAATTTATATTGCAGTAGAAGGAAGTGATGTCACTTTACTGCATCTCTGAACTTGTAGTACCTGTTCTTAGGTCTTGTGCTATTCCAGAATTGAGCTGGAGGATCCCAGAGAATTTTCGTAGAGCTGTCAAACGTTAAGAGGGGTCCATCTGAGGCACTCCATCCTGTACAGTTAGGAGTTAATGGAAACTTGAGGCAAGAAGTTTGTTTTGGTTCTTTCTGTATAAGTCAGGCAGCTGATTTTCCTGATGAAAGATGAAGAGCCAGGATGAATGCATTTTACTGAAATATCTGGCTTTTTCAGGTTGTGAACCTGTCACCTCTAGTTCTTATTTAAATTTATAATCTTTAGAGGGAAAGTGTTCATAATGTGACTAATACGGGTGATGAAGTAGTATGATAAATGTCTTCTTTGATGCCTCATCAAATAACATGGCGTGTGGTCTCTGTATGTGCGTGTTTCTGCATTGGCCTGTGGTCAGTTGTCTTCAGCGAATTGTATTTGGTTAAATGAGTTCTTGTGATTTAATACAGAAATGAAATTTCAAGCAGTACAAGTGACAGCGTTTTTTTTTTTTTCCTGTGATAGGAGGTAGAATCGAAGCGTTAGAGGTCATTCTAGTCAATTCCTCCATTTGCAGGTAATGACATGTAGAGGCAGTACATGGCATGGCTTATTGGTTAAAGGTGTAGACCAGAAGTATGATCGACCTGAGATTTAATCTAAACTCTCCCTAGGATCACCTTTAGGATCTTGAGCAAGTGACTAAGATACAACATTTATATGTAGCTCATAGAAACTTAAAAAAATTAAGAAAATATTTTCAGAGTTTCATATAATTTTTGGTACGTAAATTGAAAATGTTAGTTGCTTAGTCATGTTCAACTCTTTGCGACCCCATGGACTGTAGCCTGTCAGGCTCTTCTCTCCGTGGAATTCTCCAGACAGGAGTACTAGAGTGGGTTGCCGTTCCCTTCTCCAAGGAACCTTGCCAACCCAGGGATCGAAGCTGGGTCTCCTGCATTATAGGCAGATTCTTTACCATTTCAGCCACTGAGGAAGCCCTCATTGGGACATAAGACATGCTAATATGTTAAGTAGTATAGTGTGAAATTAGCACAGTAAACAACAGACTTTAGACCAGATAACCAGATCTTTTGAGCTCAAGGTCTTTGCCTTGTCATCTTTCACCAGATGTAAACTTTGTGAGGACAGAAGATTGTTACTTCACTAAGAATTTGAGAGCCCACTGCATGCCCGTGTGAATAAGACAAAATCTCACCTAATGTTCTAGTGGTAGTAGCAATCAAGTAAATACCTAAGATATATTTTCAGAGTGTTAAGTGCAATAGAGAGAAACAAAGCAGATTAATGGGGTTCGGAGGGATGGGGATAACATTTTAGAAGAGTGTCCAGAGAGGGCTTCTCTGATTTAAGTGAAGAGTAAGGTATCTGAAGATCTAAGAAAGAGTGTTCCTGGAAGGGATAAAAGCAAGTGCATAGAACTTGATGTGACTCCAATGTAGCTAGATCATTTATGTCCTTAGAGACTATAAAGTAGGGAGTTCAGAGATTTTAAGTGTGATGGAGACTCCCTTGAAGGACTTTAAGTAGATAACTGATATGATCTAACTTATAAAAAGGAGATTCTAGTCATAATGTTGACAATAGAGTGGGTGGGAGGGCAAGAGTACAAACAGGAAAACCGGTTAGGTTATTGCACTGCCCCAGTGAGATAGAGGGATCAGACTTGAGATGAGTTTCGATGATAGGACTTGCTGAAGTCAAAAATGATCATCTTATCATTTTTTGATATGATGATATAAAAAAATTGAGTTTGAGGGTAGGAAGGAAATCAGGACTTTATTCTGAACCCATTGTATGTGTGATACCTGTTTACTCCTTCAAAATGAGGATGTCAAGTACATAGTTGGATACACAAGTCTGGAGCTCTGGAGTGAAGTGGGAGCTAGAGATAGAAATGTGAGAGTTAACAGCATAGAGATGACATTTGATATCACACCCAGAGAGAGAGTGAGGATGGAGAAACAGCCAAGGACTGAGTCCTGGGAAAACAACGTTGGAGGATGAGAAGAGGAAGAAGCTGATAAGTACAGCCAGTTAAGTAAGAGGGATACAAAGATAGAAAATGTCCTGGAAGCCAAATGAATAAAATGTCTGAAGAAAAAAGGAGTGATCAACTTGGTCAAAAGTTCCTAAAAGGCTGGGAAAGATGAAGCCTGAAAGTTCCCTATTGAATCGGGGAAGATGGAGGTCACTGTTGGCCTTAACAAGAGGACAAAGTCCATGTTGTTGTGCCTGGCTTTTTCACTGCTCTGTGTCCTGTGAAATACGGGGTGTCTGGAATATGATAGAAACTTAAATGCATCTGTAGAATGCTGGATGAATGAATGAATTGGCAAGCCAGACTTTCCTCTAGTTTTTAGTTGCAGTGCCGTCTTTGCTCATTTTAGACTTTAGTTTTCTGTCTTATCAGGGACACAATCATATGATTATAGTAAAACATGTACATGGTTTTCTCTCAGCTAACAGTGTAATATTGACTGAACATTTATCTCATGTATTAATTAATTGAAAGTATACAAACCACCATAGTTCAAAACACTGTCCTATCAATACATTATACATTAGAATGAAGTAAAGAAGTGATTGATCCATTAACACCATACCTACTGTCCTCCCTGTTCCTGAGTCTGCAGGGTCTCTCTGAGTCACCCTGGGGTTTATCAGTTACCCAAAAGCTGCTGTATCTTGAATGTAGACCACTTTTAGTAGAACAGATCAGATGTTACTTCAGGCCATTTCAGTCTGGGACATACAGACGTTTTGCCCTTACTTTGAGATGTAAACCAGTGAGGACACTCTAAATTGGTTGCAGTAGGAAAATCCCAGCCTTGCAGTTTCTCAAACAGTTTTCTGAAGTACCCTGGGGTGACACTGTGAATTCACAGAGGGGCTGTGGGATTAAATTTTTTTTTTTTTAAAGAAGACAAAAATAGTTAATATCTGTCAGTTACTCTGTGAACCACTGGCTCAAGGTAGTTCATAGTTTCAATATTAGATCACTACATTCTTTTTTAATGAGATCATATCTTTGCAAAGCTGGGCTCTTGGGGTTTAGTGTCCTTAAAAAACAGTATTGTATACAAAGTAATGTGGAGCAGAAAATGAGGTGGGGAAGTTCAAGCTCATTTCAAAATTTGAGAAGCTGCTAAGTGCCAGTAGTATACACATCTTATTAAAAATTGTGGTTATTTAAGAATGAAATAAAAATATTACTTTCGTATCAGTTTGGTTCTAGTTTATGAATGACTACCAAGTTGTTAGAACATAAATAGTCATTAAGTTGTTTGGATCTACCTATTTAACAATGGAACTATTATTATTTCTCTTGGCCCAGGGGTGCCATTAAAAAATTACTAAGACACCAGGGACTAAGAGAGTTTGAGAACCTCTGGTTCAGCCTTTTAGGCTTCTAGCAGGAAGAAAAGGAGAGAGGGAACCATTCAGCTGCTATCTCCAGCCTGGTCTAATTGCTGCCTGGCATCTCAACTAAGTCCATGCCACTTCGCATTCTGTGAGTCATTTCTGTGAATGATTGGGTGAATTTGCAAAATTAACAGATATTGGTGAACATTTTTTATATTATAGCTGTGTCAGCAGTCCTACTTATGAGTGGCCAATGTTACCTCTCACCCAGGAAAGAGTTACAGCATTTTCTGTCCCCTTTCCCCCTTTCTCCCCCTTGAGCACTGTGTTTATGGTTAAAGAGACTTTTTGAACTAACCTGGTCTCTCTTGTAACCATTCGTTTCTATTTTATTTGTCCCTCCATGGCAGTATGTTTTGAGCACCAGACAACTACCTTACACGTGAGCTATCAGAGCATAGCTCTGGATCTCTTGAGAACACTTTCTGGAGATATTAGAGGATATACTTAGTTATGATGTATAATGTTTGGCCCTTAAAACCTTAAGAAATTCATATCTGTTCATTGGAGGAGTATGGTGCTTTTTGTGTGTGTGAGAGATTCAAGAGAAGAAAGTGAAAAAGATCCATTTTACAGGTTCATGAGCAGTACCATGTGATTTATGACTTTCTGAAATGGGAATTGTGCTTAGTGAAATTGTAGGTTTATGGTCATTGACAAAGATGAAAGGCAGAGAAAAGAGGGAATTACATGACGTGGCTTTGTCCATTTTGCTCAAGGCTATAATAAGGGCTCAGGATGCCAGAGGTATATCCTTTTATCTTCATTTTTGTGCTGTTTTTGCTGAGTGGGATGACTCTCTTGGATTGTCTCCCTGGTCACTTGTCACTTTATTCTTGATACTGACCTTCTTACTCTTAGCCTTCAGAATTATTCTGAGTAGTGGGAAGGGTGTTTGATTTTTACCCACCATAAAGAGATTCTTTCCTACATGTCTGTTTCTTCTGATCTCCATCTCCCCATTCATACTTTCACCATCCTCTCTATTCTCTTTCCATCTCAATCTACCCTTCTTCCTCTCTCGCCCATGCTCCTCTCTCATTCTTCCCTCTCCTCCATCTCCATATCTCCTCTTCATGGCTTCCATCACAGCAGAGTCTTCAAGCCCCATATCTCACTCTGACGTATCACCAAAGGAAAGAGTTGCTCATGTTGAATTGTGGGCTCTTACCCCAGACCTGAATTGACCATCAGAGCTTTTTGATATTAATATTTTCTGTGGATGGGACACAGGTGATCTCTATAAATGGATTTTACCCTGGGATGAGTTAACCGGATTTCAGTTCCCTCATCAGTTTACTTGAAGTCCATAAAATTTGGAAATATCAGCCTGTGTTTGCTGCTTGGGTTTAAATGTCTTTAATACTAGAACCACATTATCTCTAGAGCAGCACTGCTGTGTAGAAACATTATGGTGACCACAAACATGAGCCACAGAAGTAATTTAAAAATGTTTTAGTAAGCACATGAAAAAGTAAAAAAAATCAAATAGTGAAGTTAATTTTAATAATGTATTTTATTTAACCAAATATATTGAAAACATTATCATCCCAATGTGTAATCAGAATAAAAAGAAATTGATAAGATAGTTTACATTCTTTTATTCTTACTAGGTCTTTGAAATCCGGTATATATTTTATACTTGAAGGACACCTCAGTTTAGATGAGCTCCATTTCATTGCTCAGGAACCACATGTACTAGTGAACCAAGAACCACATGGACATTGACGCTCCACATAGTAGGACGTGGAGAAAAAAGATAGACTTTAGGCAGTTAAGAACTGAAAGTATTGCTTGAGTTTCATGCTTCCAGAATTCTGTGGGAATGGAGCAAGTGCTCGACTAATAGGGTGAGCTTGGAAAGTACCTTCAAGTTTAATGTCAGCTTTTAATTACCTTAATAAAATAGCTGGTTGGCTGGGGGTGGGTCTGGGGACTTGACCTGAAAGGATAGAAGGCTGGGTGGCGGGGAGGGGGGTGGTGGTCACTGCCTGTCTTTCTGTACGATCACTCAATTCCCCTTCTTCTCTATTTCCACACCCCTGCCCTGCCATGCTTGAATTTTCCCAGTTCTTGCAAGTCTTGGACTTAAGATTAGTCCTTCTGGTGAAAATACTCAGGAGCTAAGACCTCAAGTAGATCCTTTAAGTCCTGATACACATTCTCTTCCTTTATATACCTTCTTTCACGTGGCGAAGGAGGAGATTTCCCTTTTTCTTTGAAGTTACAAAATGATATCTTATCCCAGAAAGGCTCAAAAGTCAGCAAATTTAAGTAATGTATTTTCATAGTTTGCATGTTACAGTGACAAGAAGGTGCCCCTTTTGAATAGAGACAAGTTAGAACAGGCCCTGCTCCTTTCACTTTGGTTAAGCATTATCTTGTGTTCTTTGGGTTACTCTTGCATAACACTATCACAGCATAAACTGAAAGCAGCCCCCCCCCTTTAACTTTGGTCTGAGTCTGCCCTGAAGATGAAGGGATAGGGGTGTGGGGGTGGGGAGCTGGAGTTGTCAATAACTAGGTAAATGGGAATACCAAACTTCCATTTATTTTCTTCCAAATGAAATGAGTTTGATTAGATGAGAAACCTCCAGTGTTTCTCCTGAAGGTCTATTTTCCATTCCCTATGTGTGAAGAGGAAGGTAGAAGGTGCTGCCTGAACTAGTAGAAATGGGGAACTTCTAGTTCTATAACCATTTATCTGGCTTTTCTTAGAATGGAGCAACTGGAGACCCTTGGATCTCATGTAACCTTTGTTAGTCTCAGTTTCCAGGTTTCTGAGTTTTGTAGAATCCTTAAAGTGTTGCTCATCTATGCTTTTGCAACAGAGAGGTAGGATCTGAGTGATGGGGTCTCCATTAGTGATAGACAAAGAAATATCTAGAACGCTTGGTCAGGGAGTGTGTTACGCAGGCAAACTGGGGACAGGTTAGGAGATGAAAAATCCATAAGGGGCCATTGGTGTTTACCAGAGTAAATTTATTTGCTGAATGATATCTGGGGCTTTGTGATAATAAGCCAAAGAACTGTGTTTAGAAATAGAATTGGAAAAACCCAGAGATTGAATGATTTCCACGTGTTAGGAGTGTGGAGGGTTGCTTGGATAAAAGAGGAAAGGAAGGAAAGAATCCAAGTAATGTCCTATTAGGTTAGTTCAGTGTTTTGTTTCCAAGGGACTTCAGAATTTTAAATATATTACTACTGTAGCAATAAAAAAAGAAGTTAACATGTGAAAACATAAAATCACCCTCAATTCTGCCATAGAAAACCAACTAGTTTAGTTTTCTGTTGATTCTGAGAGTTTCAAGGGCTAATTTATAAGTGAACATGGTTCCCCATAAAAAAAGCTGTGTGCTGAAGAATTGATGCTTTTGAACTGTGGTGTTGGAGAAGACTCTTGAGAATCCTTTGGACAGCAAGGAGATCAAACCAGTCAATCCTAGAGAAAATCAGTCCTGAATATTCATTGGAAGGACTGGTGCTGAAGCTGAAGCTCCAATACTTTGGCCACCTGATGCGAAGAACTGACTCATTGGAAAAGACCCTGATGCTGGGACAGATTGAAGGCAGGAGAAGAAGGGGATGACAGAGGATGAGATGGTTGGATGGCATCACTGACTGGATTAACATGAGTTTGAGGAAGCTCTGGGAGCTGGTGATGGACAGGGAAGCTTGGCGAGCTGCAGTCCATGGGGTCACAAATAGTCGGACACAACTGAGCAATTGAACTGAACTGATGGTTCCCCTTGATGATGATATCCTCAGAAGCAAAAGGCTCCTTCTTTACTCATTGTGAGTCTACCTTTTTTTTTTTCTTTTTAAATAAACTATTTGGATCAATTTTAGATTTACAGAAATATTGCAAAGATAATGCAGAGATAAAGCCCAAAGACAAGCCCCTGATACTTCCCTGAGGGCTGTCTGACTAAGCTTACTTGAGGACTGACAATGAATTTTAAGGTATTTCCCAACCACATTTTACTGACCTATATTACCTAAATTCGGAGAAGGCAATGGCACCCCACTCCAGTACTCTTGCCTGGAAAATACCATGCAAGGAGGAGCCTGGTAGGCTGCAGTCCATGGGGTCCCTAAGAGTCGGACATGACTGAGCGACTTCACTTTCACTTTTCACTTTCGTGCATTGGAGAAGGAAATGGCAACCCACTCCAGTGTTCTTGCCTGGAGAATCCCAGGGATGGGGGAGCCTGGTGGGCTGCCGTCTATGGGGTCGCACAGAGTCAGACACGACTGAAGTGACTTAGCAGCATACCTAAATTGCTTTATATTACATTTGTCAAAACTAAGAAACCAACCTTGGTATATAGTTATTAACTAATCCCAAGGCTATATATTCAGATTTCATGAGTCTATTGTGGATCTTTAGCTATTAGTTATTTTTTAAAGTTTAATATTGTTTGTGATATTACTTTATTTAAATAATACCTTTTTTTTCTCTGAAAACTACATACTTTAGGGGAAATTTATTTAAAAATTTTTCAAATGTATAATTCTTAAAAAATTATATTCCATTGTGTGATTAATCATTTATTGACAAACAACCCTTGGTGGTTTAGTCACTAAGTTGTTACTCTTACGACCCCATGGACTGTAGCCCGCCAGGCTCCTCTGTCCATGGGATTCTCCAGGCAAGAATACTGGAGTGGGTTGCCATTTCCTTCTCCAGAGGATCTTCCCAACCCAGGGATTGAACCCAGGTCTCCTGCATTGCAGGCAGATTCTTTACCGACTTAGCTACAAGGGGAACCAGTGATTGATATGGGCTTAAACAACCCCTAGGCTGATTTTAATTTTAGCTACTATAATTTTTTTTTTCACCACTTCTCTGACAGGGTTCTCAGTGAAAGTTTCTACAAGTGTAATTATTGGATCAGTGGACCTGCCTTGGTGTATGTTGCCAAGTTACTATCCAGAAACATGGTACCAATTTATATTCCCAAAGTATCCTTTGAGATACCTTCCTTCACCTTTACCAGCATTGAACATCATAATTTTTAATTCTTCTCAATACGATAGGTGAAAAGTTGTATATCTTTATTATTTTACTCTGCATTTCTGTGTCCCTAAAGTTGTCCTATATTTTCTTAGCTTATATAAATGAACATTTATGATTAATTTTAAATCATCACTGGTTAAATTTATACTCACTTAATGGTATGATGTAAAGGTTTAAAAGGTCTTTTCTTACACAGTTAATGTACCCCCAAACTACAGATGAATATTGCTTATCCTGTTCTCAGTGAATTATGTTCTTTTAAAATAAAATAGGGGTGTTTCTATCTGGAATCACTCCTCTGTTCCAGTGATTTCTCTGTATCTTTGGCCAGTACCAATATTATTTTACCATTAGGACCCTTTTTATTCAGGGCTTGGGCAGATTCCTTATCTTTTTATTACAATGTGTTCTAGCTCTTCCAACCCTTCCCGATTAACTTTGGAACATTTTGCCAGTTTTCAAAAAGGAATATATACTGTCCAATTTCATTGGAATTGCTTTATAATTGCTAGTTTTCTGAGTCAGTAATATGGCATGGTTCTCTATTCAGTCTTTTAAAAAATTCTATGTTTCTCAAAGTGATTTGTAATTTTCCTCAAATAGATCCAACGCCTTTCTTGTTAATGTTGTTATGTTTTGTTATTGTTGATGTTGTTTTTATGGTGAATGGAATCTTCATTTCCATGTATCTTCTATTTATTTTTTGCTGGTAGAGGTAATTACACAGGACTCGATTGGACCTTATTTATTTTTTACGCCTTGTGCCTAGTGCATTATCTGACATGCTGTAAGTGTCAGTTTTCAGTTCTTAATTTTGGGTTTTCTCACTGTACTATCATATTCTATAAGTAATGATATCTCTGTTTTAATATTTATATGTTTTATTTCATATCTTACTGAGTTGTTTATATCTTCCCAAGTAACGCTAAAGTACAATGGTGGTAGTATTATTTTCCATAATTTTAATAGGGATGCTTCTGGTACAGAAATTCTTAATATCCTTAGAGATCTATGGATAGGCTTTAGTGAGAGTCTGTTAACCCCTAGAATTTATGTGCAGATTTGATTCAATGAGAGAGATTGTGTGTGTGAGTCTTTATATTTATATAGCTATCTTTATATAATTATATATATTATATTGTATTAATTTTATAATTTTAAATCATATAAAATATATCTCTTTATTTCTTTACTTCTTTTTACCATGAGATTATTATCCTTTGTTAGAGTTCATCTTTTGTTTTTTTTAAAACAACTGTCTGCTGAGCTTTAAGGATATGTCCCTGTAAAATAGCTGGTTTTGGCTGATGCTACTGTTAGCAGAGGGGAAAATAGCTATTGAGGAAATCCAGGCAATTGTGAGATTTAAACTTTGTAGGAGGCTGGAGATACAAATGGTACAGGGAGAGATTATCTTAATAGCATTTTGGTACACACTGAGCTCATGAAGACCAAGAGAAAGATGACTGACAAGGTGTTTTTAAAATCCACAGTGTTTGAAGCATTCAGATGTTTGAGTGACAAAACATGGAATAGAGACTATAACCATCTCACAAATGTTTTATCTTTTGCTTAAACCAAACTAAGTGTCAGCTAGTTTATTTAGGATAAAGCTTTTTAGTTCCCTTGGTGTCAGAGTTTGGTTAAAGACTGTGAAAGAGCCTCAGGAAAATGATAGAGATTATTTCATTGGACAATAGTCATTAAAACAAATTAAATATAGTTTACAGTTTTTTTTTCAGGAGTTGAAACAAAACTTGAAAAGCCCATTTAAGAGCTCTAAATAACTTCTACAATGGGAAAAAATGCAGTTATGTTTTAGGAAATGACAGGAGGAAAAGGATGAGGCCAGTTCTTTCCTTTAACCTTAGCAAATTTCATATCAGGTAGATGCCTTTAGTCAGCAGCAGTTATTGGGGATTCTGAAATCCAGTTTCAGTTTGGAAAATACTACAGTGATGGCTATAGTTTACTCAGGGATTACTTACTACTCAGATTTTAGTGAGAGTCATTAGAAATCCTAAAACAATCAAAAGAGGCACTTAGAGAAAATATATGTAAATAGTAGTCATACAGAATCCCTTATGGAGTTGCAGAAACATTTTACCTTAAATAAGATCTTGAGAAGCCTACTTCCCATCTGCATACTTAGGCACACAATGTGGTCTATTTCGTCCTATGGACAGGTACTGACTTCATCATATACATTGTTTTGTGTGTGCAAAAGCCGTCCAAATGCTGATCAGCAAAAGCATTGTTAAGCATTAAAAATTAAAGAAGTATTTTAAGAAAAGTTATTGCTTCTTAGACTCATAAATTATATGTGCCCTCCTTGAAATAGGGTGTTTCCTTTTCTAGCAGATAGGGGAGGTGGAAACACAGCCAAGAATTACTTTTCCCTGATTATTCTTTATGTAGTTTGCTAAGTCAAACTGGAAAAGGAAAAATAAATTCCAGAATAATGAACAGAAGATACGAGAGTGAACAAAACCCAGGAGCTTTAACTACTTTGATAGTCAGTTGGAATTCTGCATTTAGACCTACCCTGCTCAGCACAGGGCACTTTGACATACTCTGTGCTCACTTAGAGCTGAAAAGAGAGGTTTCTATCCTGGAGGCATTTAACAAGGGAAAACTTAACTGTAATGTAAGGCAGAGATAGGGTAATAATAAAAATATGTAGTTTTGTGGGAACCTAGAGGACCTGGAGGAATGGAAAAGGTGGAGAGTTTTCAAGCTTTTCAACTTAGAGGTGAATTTAAGAAGTTCATTCCAGGCCAGAGTAAGAGGGGGGCAAAGACTGGGGATATGGAAATGTTAAGGAAGAATCTGTAGTCTCTTGTGACTTATGGTGAGAGAAACAAGCCTGTGGAGCTACATACTATGAAGTCCTTCAATACAGAGTCCTTCACTGTGTTGGCAGAGGTAAGTTCCTGAAGGATGTTGAGGAAAGGAATGACATGAATTGAATGTTGTTTTAAGAAGACAGCTTTGGTGGAAAATAACCATATAATCGGGGGAAAGAATAGCCATGTGTTTGTGTTGTTTATTTATTTCCATCCTTCTTCCTCTGTGTATTTATCTCTTTATTCATTCATTCAGGAAAAAAGGCTGAGCATATACCGCTACATCCTTGCACTTTTCAAAGTGCCTTTATAATACTGTCTTGTTTCCTGTAAATACCCTATGAACTAAATAGGGATGATGTTATGGTTCTTATTTTATATTTAGATTAGAAAACCTGAAAGAGCTAGGAAGTAGTAAATTTGTATCAGAATTTAGATTTTCTGATTACTTAAACAAATATGACTTCTTCCTTTTGTACAAGACTTAATTCTGTGTGGAATGCTGAGGACTGTGGGCCACAATAATCTTTTCTCTGAGAGAGGGACAATTTTTGTGAGGTCTAAGGTCACATACCTACCAAGCAGTAGAATCCCTTTTAGCCAGCATGATCTGGATTAGTTATTGTTCAGATGATTTTAAAAGAATTGTTCATGTGGGAAACCAGAAAGCTGCTCTACCTTAATACCTTAAACATGTTATAGCAACTTTTAAAGCATCTAAATGTTTATTTATTTACCAGTCTTTTGATTTGGGACCAAGATCTTTTTTATCATCGTGGGTCTTCTTCTTGGAGTCTACTTCGATCATCTGTCTTGTATAAGTCTTCTATAATCCCAAAGTATTGATTTCTTTAACATGGAGTGAGAACTTAAAACATTTGTGATGCAATCTTGAGTACAGAATCATTTTAGATTTTAATACCTTCCCCAAGATCTTTTACAAATATCTACCCCACACCTAATTTAGCAATAGGTTTTTTAGAAAAAGTGGTTGAGAATTTTTTACTCTTTCCAATGTGGTTTTTATATAAAACCAATCTGCCTTCTTTTTCTACTCACTTTATATAATATTTAATTAAAGTATGTAAATATAACAGCATACAACTGTCATAAACATGCCTATCATAAATGGGTTTGGGAACAAACACAGTGACTCTTGGCAAATATCCTACTCAGTTGGCGAAAGTGAAGTACACTGGCATATTTGAAAGTAACTTCCTAGTTAAGAAAATTCACTGTATCGTAGGCAATAGTCAGTATATTTCATAGAGGGAATGGGCAGTATAAGCTGTTTCAGTTGGTTGTGAAATTCAGGTGCCATTGTAACCTACAGCAACATATACCACTAAAGAAATTCAGAGTGTGGGTGGGTTGAAGTGGTCTAGAAAGATTCATGGATGGCTTGGAACATTAGTTGGGGCTGGAAAGACAGGTAGGGATTTAGGAAGGGAAGTTCTGGTTGTGTGGGTATGTGGGTTTGTGTGTGCTCAAGCGAGAGGTAGGGAATAAATAGGGAGGGGTCTGGTGTTCTCAGCAAAGGAAGGAAGTCCATTTCCTTGAAATACAAAAATGTGGACAGTCAGACCAACTTCATCTATTCAAATCCTCTTATAAATTCTACCTCATGAAGGAAATCTTCTCATAATAGGTAGGTTTGAGGAGGATTTTGATTATTTCCTAATGTAAACAAAATCATTGTGATTCCCATACAAATTAAAAAATTTTGTTCTAGTTCTGTGAAAATGCCACTGGTAATTTGTTAGGGATTGCATTGTATCTGTAGATTTCATTGGGTGGTATGTAGAGTCAGATGCGATGGAGCAGCAGCATAGTCATTTTAACCATATTAATCTTCCAGTTTGCAAACGTGGTATATATACTTTTCCATCTGTTTTTCTTGCCTTCAATTTCTTTCATCAGCATCTTATAGTTTTTGGAGTACAGATCTTTTGCCTCCTTAGGTAGGTTTATTCCTAGGTATTTTATTCTTTTTGATGCAGTGGTATATGGGGTTGTTTCCTTGATTTCTATTTCTGATACCTTGTTGTTAGTGTACAAAAATGCAACAGATTTCTATATATTAGTTCTGTTTCCTGCAACTTTGCTGAATTTATTGATGAGCTCTCATAATTTTCTGGTAATATTTTTAGGATTTTCTGTGTGTAGTATTATGTCACCTGCAAACAGTGACAGTTTTACTTCTTTCTTTCCAGCTGGGATTCTTTTTATTTGTTTTTCTTCCTCAATTGCTACCACTAGGAATTCCCTTGTGGCTCAGATGGTAAAGAATTCACCTGTAATGTGGGAGACCTGGGTTTGATCCCTAAGGAGAGCATGGCAACCCACTCCAGTATTCTTGCCTGGAAAATCCCCATGGGCAGAGGAGCCTGGAGGGCTACAGTCCGTGGGGTCACAAAGAGTCAGACACGACTGAGTGACTAAGCACAGCACAGCACACAGGACTTCCAAAACTATATTGAATAAAAGTGGTGTGAGTGGATATCCTTGTCTTGTTCCTGATCTT
Organism: Bos mutus; assembly: GCF_027580195.1. NCBI lineage: Eukaryota > Metazoa > Chordata > Mammalia > Artiodactyla > Bovidae > Bos > Bos mutus. The sequence goes on along the minus strand of NC_091624.1, from coordinate 71,992,948 downwards.
AGAGGAAATGCTTTCAGCCTTTCACCATTGAGTATGATGCTAGTTGTGAGTTTGTGAAAAAATGGACTTCATTATGTTGAGGTATGTTCCCTCTGTGCCCACTTTCTGGAGAGGTTTTTTTAAAATCATAAATGGATGTTGAATCTTAAAGAAAGCTTTTTCTGCATGATTATCTTATGGTTTTTATTGCATGAAATGTGTTAATGTGGTGTATCACATTGATTTGCAGATATTGAAAAATGCTTGTGTCTTTGGGATAAATAACCAGTTGCAAATGGTGTATTGATCCTTTAAATGTATTGCTGAATTTGGTTTGCTGGTATTTTGTTGAGGATTTTTGCTTCTATGTTCATCAGTAATATTGGCCTGTAATTTCCTTTTTTTTTGTTATGGTTTTGGTATCAGGGTGATGTTGGCCTCATAGAATGAAGTTGGAAGTGTTCCTTCCTCTGCAATGTTTTGAAATAGTTTCAGAAGGATAGGTGTTAATTATTTTCTAAATGTTTGGTAGAATTCACCTGTGAAACCATCTGGTCCTGGACTTTTGTTTGTTGATAGTTTTAAAATTATTGATTCAATTTCATTACTGGTAATTGGTCTATACATATTTTCTATTTCTTCCTGGTTCAGTACTGGGAGATTGTACTTTTCTAAAAGTAAACATGCCATTTGTAGCAAAATGGATGGACCTAGAGATTATCATAGTAAGGGAAGTGAGACAGAGGAAGACAAATATCATATATCTCTTGTATGTGGAGTCTAAAAAAGTTATACAAAAGATATTATTTACAAAACAGAAATAAACTCTTAGACATAGAAAATAAATTTATGGTTACCAAAGGGGAATGGGAGGAGGAATAAATTAGGAGTTTGTGATTAACAGATACACATTATTATATATGAAATAGATAAACAACCAGGATCTACTATATAATACAGGGAATTATATTAAATATCTCATAATAATCTATAATGGAAAAGAATCTGAAGAAAGTATATATATGAACAACTCAATCACTTTGCTGTATACCTAAAACTAATACAATATTGTAAATCAACTATTCTTCAGTTAAAAATCATTGTGGTAGCTATTTTGTCTCCCACCTCCAAAATGGACTACATCTAACCCATCTCAGAAGATTAAGGGCTACCCTATTTCAAGAAAGCTGTCAGAGAAGCATTTATGATTTCTCTTAGTAATCCATTCTGATGTTCTGGCCCTCTGTAATAATCCTTTACATGTTTAAAAGTCATTATTAAATCTTTCTTCCAATTCCTGGAAAGAAAGTGAAAGTCACTCAGTCATGTCCAATTCTTTGTGACCCCATGGACTATGTAGTCCATGGAATTCTCCAGGCCAGAATACTGGAGTGGGTAGCCTTTCTCTTCTCCAGGGGATCTTCCCAACCCAGAAATCGAACCCAGGCGTCCCACATTGTAAGCAGATTCTTTACCAGCTGATCCACCAGGGAAGCCTACTTCCAATGCCTAAGCTAGATTATTCCAAAGTGATAGAACCACCATTTCATATATTCTTTATTCTAAATTTACTCAGTAGAAAGAGAGAGACATTACAAAGCATAAATTTCCCATTCACAATTTTAAATCAGCCATGAAGGATGTTGGTACTGTAGGTATATATCTGTGTTAGTACTCTGTGTGTATGAGTCCATCTGTTTTGCATATGTATGCATGTATGAACATAAATATGTGTCTAAAACAGTGTATAAATATTAAATATATATATACACAAATGCACATACATACATACACACACATCATAGCTATTAGAAATCAAAAGATAAAGGTGCCAAAGGCAGTCTTACTGGTGTTACTTAAAAATCAGAATGTTGAGGTTCTGGGGTCACCTGACAGGGTAAGCTGATCGTTTGGTGCCCTTTTACCTTGATCATTTCTGGCTGTTCCTTTCTGGCCACTTCCTCCTCCTTTCTGTGCTCTATACTCTGTCACAGGTTAAATAAGAATTGACCCTTGTATCAGTTTGCTAAACTCCTTCTGATTATTAAGTGGATTTGCTACTAAAAATGGATTAAGATATCAGTCTCCGTAGGGTTATTTGTTTCTTAAGGGAGGATTTTTGGACAGAAGTCCTTGAATACCTAGGTCCTGAAGACCCAAGGCCTAGAATCTCTAATGTGGGATCAAGTAGTTGAAGGGTTAATCTCACTAGTTTGCCAGGGATACATTGAAATTTCATCCACTTATGTTCAAAGCTGGGCTTTTCTGTATGCATAGCTTATCTAGAGCAGTGCTATCCAATAGAAATACAATGTAAGGATCACATGTGAGCCATGTATGTAATTTAAATTTTTGTGTAGCCAAACAAAAATGTAAAAAGAAACAAGTGAAATTTACTTGTATTAATTTATCTTTTTGTGACTTAATCAGTCTCTTCTTTTTTAAAAAATTATTCTCCATCATGGTTTATTACAGAATATTGGATACAATTCCTTGTGCCATACAATAGGACCTTGTTGTTTATCCATTATATGTTGTTTATCCACATAATAGTTTGCTTCTGCTAATCCCAAACTCCCAATCCACCCCTCCCCACCGCCTTCCCCCTTGGCAACCACAAGTCTGTTCTCTGTGTCTCTGAGTCCGTTTCTCTTTTGTAGATAAGTCTATTTGTGTCATATTTTAGAGTCCACATACAAGTGATATCATATGGTATTTGTCTTTCTTTTTCTGATTTACTTCACTTAGTATAATAATTTTGAGGCATATCCATATAGCTGCAGACAGCATTATTTCCTTATGGCTGAGTAGTCAATGGCACCCCACTCCAGTAGTCTTGCCTGGAAAATCCCATGGATGGAGGGGCCTGGTAGGCTACAGTCCATGGGGTCGCTAGGAGTTGGACACGACTGAGTGACTTCACTTTCACTTTTCACTTTCATGCATTGGAGAAGGAAATGGCAACCCACTCCAGTGTTCTTGCCTGGAGAATCCCAGGGACGGAGAGCCTGGTGGGCTGCCGTCTACGGGGTCGCACAGAGTCGGATACAACTGAAGCGACTTAGCAGCAGCAGCAGCAGTATTCCATTTTGTGTGTGTGTGTGTGTGTATACAAATGTATATCATATCTTCTTTGTATCTTGTTTGTATTTGTTGATGGACATTTAGATTGTTGACATGTTTTGACTATTGTAAATAGTGCTGCTTTGAACATTGAGGTGCATGTATCTTTTCTAATTATAGAGCTTCCCGGGTAGTGCTAGTGGTAAAGAACCTGTCTGCCAATGCAGGAGACGTAAGAGACCTGGATTCAATCCCTGGGTTGAGAAGATCCCCTGGAGAAGGGCATGACAACCCACTCAGTATTCTTGTCTGGAGAATTCCGTAGACAGAGGATCCTGGCAGGCTACAGTCCATTGGGTCACAAAGAGTTAGGCACGACTGAAGTGACTTAGCACATAGACATCTTTTCTAATTACAATTTTCTCTGGATATATGCTTAAGTGGGATTGCTGGATTATATGGTAACTATTTTTAGTTTTTTGAGAAAACTCCATAGTGGCTATACCAATTTACATTCCCACCAACAGTGTAAAAGGGTTCCCTTTTCTCCACGCCTTCTTTAGCATTTGTTATTTGTAGACTTTTTAATGATGGTCATTCTGACTGATGTGAGGTGGTACCTCATTTTAGTTTTGATTTGCATTTTTCTAATAATTAGCAATGCTGAGCACCTTTTTGTGTGCCTGTTGGCCATCTGTATCTCTTCTTTGGAAAAATGTCTATTTAGGTTTTTGAAATTAATTTTAGTAATATATTTCATTTAACCCAATATAGCTAAAATACTGTAATACTTAACATATATAATCAATGAAAAATTTCACCAATTACGTATTTTACTGTTTTTATGTTAAGGCTCCTGAATTTGGTTTGTGCTTTGTGTAATACATCTCTATTTGGATTAGCCACATTTTAAGCACTCAGTAGCCACATCAAGCTGGTGGCTACTCATTTGCATAGTGTAGGTCTGGAGACCTGAGAGTGCCTCATAGTGAGGACAGGGAGCCTCACATTTCCAAGTGTTAGATCTCATTTGGTACAGGGAGCCTGTTGTCAGACAGCCTCCATCAACCAGGGCATTTCCATGGTGTGCATGGTCATGCCCAATAAGTAGCTGGACTCAGGGATTTCTGTTGAGCTTGGGACTTTAGAATACCACGGTGTGTCTGATTTTACCTCAGGAGGAACAGATTGATTCCTATAGAACTCTGAATAAAGGGAATTGTTCCTCAGAAAGTTGTTGAGCAACAAGTATAGGATTTCCTGGAGAATAGCCAAGCCTGAGTAGGTTTTCTATAGATTGGCTGGCACACTTTATTTTTCCCCCACTTCCTGGAGATGCAGGAGAATTAAAGATGTAAACCAGCCAAGTATTACAATGAGGGACTGTAAAAGACACAATGTACCTGAAACTGACCAGTTTGGAAGTTATTTCCAGAGGTCTCGGTTGGATCAGGAAGGGTCCATAGCAGCAAACTGTCTTTTCTCTGATACTCAGACTCCTGAGGCACCCCTGTGAGTTGCTTTACGTTGCTGAGGGCCTCAACACTGCAAGATAAATATGGTATAATTTTACTCCAAGACTTAGAGAACAGCAGTGTTATTTTTGTATTAAAACAAATATGGCTGTTTTATGAGCACAATGCAAAATTCCCTTGCATTTTAAAACATAAAACACAAGTCCTGTAAAAACAGTTGAGAGTGAATTACTTTGGGACACACCATCTTTTTCCTCGGGCTTGGAGCTCCTTTTCCTTTGCTTGTTGGGAATACTTGTAGAAGTGCTGCCTCTCCTATGTACCCCACCACACGTCTTCCAGTCTTGACTTTACTGCACCTTCAGGTTCCAGAGCATACACAAAAAGGCAAGGAAACTCTGGTAGGGCCATAATTATAAAGAGGAATTGTCCAGTGATAGGAGCAGTTATTGTGAAATCAATATTCTGAAAGAAAAGGACAACAGATGCCTTTAAAGGTTAATTTCAATGGAAATTAGTGTAAAAATTATTTACCCCACACATACACATGTATGTGTTTCGTCCCCAGAGTAGCCATAGTTCTCTTTCCTCAATCTATATCATTTCTTTTCACTTGAATATTCCTTTTAGTGAACTTCAGTGAACAGGGATATGATTTTTAGATAGTTGTCTTATTCCTTTTAGCATTCCAATTCATATTTTATTTAACTAGTTAATTAATTTTATTGAAATATAGTTGACACATATGAGTTTCAGATATGTAACATGATGATTCAGTATTTGTATGTATCCAACTTATATTTTAAATCTTTTCTGACATTTTTGCTTTACTCAAATTATGAGACTAACACATTCTAACTATATGAATAGATAAAGTTATCTGTTAGTTTTATGATCTGGTGCTATTTTATAATCTTGTTTATGATTATTACTGTTTTAAAAAAAGTTTTCTGAAGGGAAACCTTAAGAACAGAGGGTCAAAGTTAGGCTTTAGGTGATGAAATAATCATGAGAAAGATAAGATATATGTCCATCATTGACATATTATGATTTTATCAATTGCAATTGCACTTGTAAAAAGATCAAGTTAAATGGTTGCAGAAATAATTCTGCATGAAAAAACTAAAGTCAAAACAGTAACTTAGTTTATAATGTAATTCAGATGAGTGGGATAGGATCTATCACCCTTGATTCTGATAAAGGTCTAATGATTCAGGTGAGGAAATAGACACCATTTGCTAATACTCCTGAAACCTGGTGATTGTAGTGGATAATGCTCATTGTCCGTGGTCTTTTTTTCTACTGCACTTAGTTATAACCTCACAAGACTTTTTAAGCAGCTGTTGCTACAATCAAAAGTTTAATTTTTATATTTATTTAACATTCAAGATGTAGTCTAATCAGAGAAGGGAAATAGGTGATGGAAAACCATAAAAAAATTTAGATCACTTTTTTAGTGAAAAAAATAAAAAAACAAACAAAAAACCAGGACCTAATGATGATCAGATCCCCTACAGTTCCCAAAGTCCAAGCCTTCTGTTCTATTTGTCGCATTTAAGAAAAGATAGAGAACACTAGTGTAGTAATTCTCAACCTTGTTTTCTCATTAATGACAAAAGTTCTAGAGTTGGCACCCAGGTCTCTAGAAATGGTACAGGGTCTGCAACCTACAAGTTAGGTCTGCTCATGGGTATACAAAAGTATGAGAACTTCATCATCCCTAGTCACAGAGGAAAAGAAGCTGTCGACTGCTGTGGCTTGAGAGAACAACTCTTTAATAATTTGTTTTAAACTCATTTCCTCATGATGAAGAATTTACAGCAGCAGCAGCCACACTTCAGTAGCTACAGTGGTTTTAGCACATCTCTCTACTAGCCATTTCAGAAGTCTGAACTCCAGGGAAAGCCTGACTCACAGAAGAATGCTTCGGGACATGAGTGCTTCAGGGTTTAATTAAAGAAAGCTAACGCTGAAAGAAAGATGTCAAATAGGCACAAAATACAGTGATGGAAGGTATCTGACTCATGGGGAATGACACACAGGGAGAACACTTGTTCAGAAAATTGTTCATTTTCCTGTTATCAGTAACACTTGTACTGGTAACACTTGTATTATGCTGTCCACAAATGGTTAAGTTTCCTTTGGTTGCTACATAGAGGCCTTCTGAGTTCAAGTAGCCACAGTGGTTTTAGCAGTGCAGGGTGGGGGGATATTTGGCACTTGATTTTTTTTTTTAATTGTAAACTGATAGGTTTAGGTGTATTTCAGGAAGGAAGTTAGAATGTTGGAGGATGATTAATATCTTATACGGCTAAGTGCTCTCATTCTCGAACAAAGGAGAGTATATTCATATTTTATTCTTCCTCATAGTGAAGTAAAAATTCTTTCTCCTGTGTCAATTCTATTCTGGGCAGAGGTTAGAGATGGAAAGGGGTAAATACCCGGTGTCTACTAAGAGATCACCTCCCTCCCTTTTGGTCTTCCTTTTAGCTACATTGTTTTATACTGTCTGAAGCTCTGTTTGGGAATCAACTTTGCCTGAAACAGACTGGGAACTCCTTTCTTAAGGAGTCTACCTGGGTTTATCCATAGAATTCTCCAGGCAAGAATACTGGAGTGGGTTGATATTCCCTTCTCCAGGGGATCTTCCTGACTCAGAGATTGAACCCGGGTCTCTTGCATTGTGGACAGACTCATTACCATCTGAGTTACCAAGGGAGCCTGATAAAGATCGTACTTTGAGATTTTTCAGTCACGCCTCAAGGCTCACTATTGATCTTTCTTGCTTTCACCAGGAACTACTATTTTTGCTTTTTTGCATATTTTAAAATATTTGTGTCACAGTATAGACTTAATTCTATAATTCTATAGTCTAATTTTTTTCTCAGTTAATGTAAAGTTGCTGTGAATGGTTAGTCCATGTTGTCATAATTTTTATGAAAGTGAAAGTGTTAGTCACTCAGTTGTGTCCCAGTCTCTGCAACCCAATGGACTCCTCTGTCCAGGGAATTCTCCAAGCAAGAATACTGGAGTGGGTTGCCATTCCCTTCTCCAGGGGATCTTTCCAATCCAGGGATCGAACTCAGGTCTCCTGCATTGCAGACAGCATTCTTTATCGCCTAAGCCATAAGAAGCTTAGGCAAAAGTTGTGAGAGCTTAGGAAGCTTTTGTAAGTTTATGGCTACATAATATTCTGCTTACAGACTCTGCATAACCATGTCTTATGGTTACTTCAAAGGGTGTTTTTGTTATAACAAGTAACCCACTATTAACATATTTGCACAATACACATTTCCCCCTTATTTTTTGGACTATTTCCTTAAAATTATTTTCAAGTAGAATGGGTGAAGGGAAGAGCATCTTGATAACTATACTTATTGTCAAATTCCTTTCTAAAACATATCTCTGATTTTCACGTGGTGAAGTTAAGATTGGATGTGGCCACTGGTGCCTAATGAGATTATACTGTGTGAAAGATTCCCTAGATTCAATGCAACTGAAAATGATTCTCACCGGAGGTGATGTTGAGTCATCTCCCAAGGGAATCCTGGTCTCAAAAAATACTTTTAATCAATTGCTATGGACAAAAGAAAGGAAAGCATCTGCCAATCAGAAGTTTTACATAGCCTTTAGTGGAGGGAATTTTTATTTTTATTATTTTTTTTTAGGTTACATTGTCTCATGTAAGTGTTTTGTGGCCTAAAACCTGGGAGTAAATACAACTTTAATAAATTGAATTTTGTCTTTTATAAGATAGCACCTGAAAAGGCCTCATACAGAGTGGAACTCAGTAATATTTGTGAATAAATGAAATGCTGTGGGAAACTTGTCATTGAAAGTAACCCTGAAGTGAATATTTTTTTTGTTTTTTGATCAACATAACAGAAATTAGACTATTATGCTTGAAACTTAAGATATTTTTCCAACTAGGTTTTCTTAAAATGAGGTGGGCTTCTCCAGTTCATTGCTACAGCCAGTATTTCCAAATACTGTAACAAAAGACTGTTTAAACATAAAAACAAATATTCAGTCTGTCACATCCCAACCCATGTGGAAAGGGGAAATACTTTTTTACAGTGGGAATTCTTAATGTCATAAATTGTTTGGTTGGAACAACAATGATTTAAAAATTCACAATATTAATAAGTGAAGGAGACATACTGATATAAACTACAGACATATTTAGTGCATGAGATCGTTCGGACTCCTCACCTTCAAAACAAAAACTTTTCCTTCTTCTCTGTTTTTTTCTTTTTCCTTTCTTTCTCTTCTTTCTTTTCTTTTTCTGACAACCACGTCAAGTTTTCCTGGCTGTGGCCAGGGAGCAGCGCTCCAACTATTAAGCTGTGTGAGAACAGTGAACTTGGTCAGCAAGGATCATTTGTCTCCAGTTGTCAACAAAGGCTTGTTTTACTAGGAACAATGACTACGCAGGTTTGTGCAGAGTGTTGTGTGCAAAAGCGTTAATCAGTAAGCAGCTTGAGCCATACTCAAAATCTCTTTTACATAGATATTTTCCTTTTTGGGGGTGATTGTTGTCTCTGTCAATTGGCACTATCTGAAAAAGAAGTTCATCAGTATGCTGAGATGCTCTCTACAGAGAAAGCTTGACTCAGTCCTCTGTTTCTTTCTTTTGATTCTCTTTGATCAGTTTTCACCAGTGCATCGCCCTGTTACTATTGATGTTTAAGTACAACGAAGTGATTAAATGATAATGATCTTGGTTTCTATCCAAGATGACAGATTTCTGTAGCTTTGGAAATTCTTCAGTGCCCTGACGGAGTGCATTTTTTATACACTCACACACCCAGTCATGCCTTCACAAGCACACATACATACACACTTCACACTCACAGAGGACCTTGATTCCAAGAAGTACAGAAAGGAGGACTGTTGGCTATTAGAAAGGGTGCTAGTCTAAAGCCAGTAGGAGTAAGTGGGGGTGAATGAATTCTTCTGCTCTGTTTGGCACTTACCAAAAGGACTGAATCACTACAAGAAACATTCTGAGCTTAATTCCAGCATGACTGAATCACTGAGATCAAGTTGTTAGAAATTTGAAGCTGCTAGAAGCTTCGTTTTGAATCTGAAGGAGTCATACATATGTGAGCCTTCTCTCTATGTGCTTATTTCAGGAAACTCTTCCCAGCATTTCCCACTCAGTGACCAACCCCTCTCCTCCCCATCACATTTCTGTTAAGTTCAGTGGGGTACAGCTTTCTTTGCCTGACTGAGGCAAGTGATACTGGTGCCAGGGAGTATATGGAGTGGCATGTTTTAAACTTTCAACTTCCTTCCAACTTCAGAGAGTGTTCGTGACAGGACAAAGAGTATAGTGTCTAAGAGCTAGGACTGTGGGCTCTAATGCAGATAGACCTGTGTTCTAATCTTGACAATGTCTAGTCTTGTCAATGTCTCCTAACTGCTGTGTGACCTTCAGCAAGTCATTGAACCTCTCAGTATTATGAATCAACATACAAATAATGTATTAACATAACAACAGTTTAACACTAATTGAGTTTTCACTATACACTGGACACTATGCTTAAGGACGTTACATATGCTCTCTCATTCAATGCTATGACAATGCATCCAGGTACATCCTGTTAAGTGTGTGAAGAAATCCAGACCCAGAAAGGTTAAAAATGAGCAATCAGCTGCATCTTTTGAACCATATTCTTTCCATTACACCACTCTGCCTCTCCCTAGATGCCCTGCTGTGATTTTTTATATACTAGGTTTCCTGTTTCTGAAAGATTGAATAGATGAGATAGGGAGAAATGGTTGACCAAGGATCTTCCCACATTCTAAACAGTGTTTACTTTTAACCTCTAATGGTTGGGAAACAGGGAATGGGGGATAGACCTATAAGAAGTGATACTCTAACTAATTGCTGGTCAAAGTGTTTTCCAGCAAGCAGCTTAGGGGTAGTGAGAAATGGAAAGGAATATAAAAGGCTGAGGCATCCCATAGTCACATGGTCCCGGGAGAGCCCATGAAGTAGTAACATCATTGACAATGCAAGAAGACTCATATGAGGGTCTAGTGAGTCACTTTAGTCAAAGGTCTTTCAGCCCTAAGGCTGAATGTATGAGGATATGTGTAACTAAACTACAGTCATTATACCAACTCTTGGAATGTGAGTCTTTGGAAATGCTCGTTGGAGCATCCTGTAAGCCCTGTAGACTTCATTGTCCTTGAACAGAGCTTCTTTTAGCTAAGGTGAGGGAATTGAAGCAAGTTCTGGAAGTTCTGCTTCATAAGAGAAGCAGTAGTTAACCAAGAGCATCAGAAAATCACCTCATCTGCCAGTCCTAAGAACTGAAGATAATCTGGGAATACTCTCTCTTTGAAAAAGGGGGCTCCAATATATTTGTATCATTGATACCAAAATTATGTGATTGGTCTTTGGAACTCATCCTCTTATAATATAAGTATTACTATCATCTGGTAGTCTTGGAAGCAGAGACTTATTGATGACATTCTAAAGTAGAAAAGAAACAGGCCCAAACACAAAACATTTTGCCTTTGTATACTAATTCCACTGGAGTTATTAGGATTAACATTCTACTCTTTGGTATAGTCAGTGTTTGCCGGGTAATTTTAACCTATCACCTACTTGTATCATAGTGCCAAATATTTACACTTGATTTATTAAATGGAAATTTTAGGAGAAAAAAGAAAGAATAGGAATAATATAGGTAGTATTCTTATATGGGATGCTTTTTTTCTAGATCTTGTAACTTTATCATCTTTATTATGAGCACTTTCAGAAACCCCTACTGTTGGTGATGATAATGATGATGATAGCTATTGTTTTATAATAGTTTACCTGATGTTAGTCCTTGTATAGTGTTTGGAAGATTTTTTATATATTAACCCCAAAACAAACCAGTAAGTTTGAGAGTATTATCATCTATATTTTAGTTAAAACATTGAGATTCAGAAAAGGTATCTAATTGCTCAAAGTCACACAGATAGTAGCAGAGTGAGACAGGAACCTAAAAAAGTATAGTGCTCAAGTTAGACTCCTTTGTTTCCTTTTTTAAACAAATTTTTTGACTTGTAAACAGTGAGTTAAAAAAACTAATACAAATCTTACTTTAAAAAAAGCTACAGGTTTAAAGCAATTATTTCTTTTGATTCTGGTAACTCAAAAAAAGTATAGTTTGGGCAAATTATTGTAGATGAGAGGGAAGGGCTTTACCAAGAACATGATGCCAACCATAGACCTTTATCAGCTTCATAGATGCCACTGTTTTAAATCCCATTCCTTACATTCGGTTTGTTTGTGGTATATACTTTAATAATATTTCTCATGAAGGTCTATGAATTGAAATACAATTTAACAGTACTGCCTATAAGTAGTAAAGCCTTGATCTTTGAATGTCTGAAAACATCTTTATTTTGTCTGACTGATTGAATGATAGTTTAGTTGGACACAAAATTCTAGATTAACAGGAAATTTCCTTGGAACCTTTAAGATGTTCGTATGTGGTCTTCAATTTTGTTTTTCTAAAGTTTGCTACTCATCTAACTATAGTTGCTTTAAGAGTTTTGCTTTCTTCTGATTTTTTTCTGTTTTTATCTCAGGTATTAGGTGTAGACCTATCTTTACTTATACTATTTATGCTTTCAATCTGACGATTGATTTCTTTCTCCAACTGTAGGAGACCTTTATAATTCTCTCCATTGTTTCCCCCGGAATTGTGATTAGACATGTAATGGAGTCCTTCAGTCGTCTTCTGAATCTTTTTTTTTTTTTTCTTCTGAATCTTTTAACTGAACTTTAATATTTAAAGAAAAAAAAACACATTTTTCCCCCTGTGCTTCCTTTTGGATGGAAAAATAATACCCCTGTAGTAATTATCTTCTAATTCACCATTTCTTTGGGCATGTAAAATATTGTTTTTATCTCATTTATTGAATTTCTCTGGTTCAGTTAGTATACTTTGCAAAATTTTAAAAATGTTTCTTTTTTATGTCTCTGTGTGTGTGTGTGCTAAGTCACCTCAGTTGTGTCTGACTCTTTGTGACCCCCATGGACTGTAGCCTGCCAGGCTCATCTTCCAGGAACAAATACTAGAGTGGGTTGCCATGCCTTCCTCCAGGGGATCTTCCCTACCCAGGGATCGGACCTGCTTCTCATGTCTCTTGCATTAGCAGGCAGGTTCTTTACCTGGGAAGCCTTTTTTATGTCTGTTTTTATTTTTCTTTTTTGTTTTCATGAATCTGTTCTTATTTTTAAAGAATATTGCTTTTTTATTTATTAACTACCCTAAACCTATGTACTATAAACTCCTTGTCTGTCTGTTCTGTGAAATTAATTTCTTTGGGGCTAAATTCATAATTTGATGGTTGATTTGACTTTCTTAGAATTAGATCCAGTTATATGTTTGGAATTTTAGTTTGTGCATTCATTTTGAATGAGGTATTTTTGCTTTCTTCTATTGTTTTCTCTCATTCGTCCTTCTTGATCAGTGCTTTTGTGGTTTCACATTTACCTTTACCTGGTGCCTCAGGCCCAGTCCATAACAGAATACTATAACAGTGTGTATTTTATCCTTGCTCTGTGATGATTTGGGGAATATCACAGCTTCATGGAATAAGCAGACAGCCTGACCCAATTCCCTTAAGACTTTCTTCTTTCCCTAGCCCATAGCTGCTGGTAAGGCTTAGGAGTCTTAAGCAGTAGATCCTCTGTTTCTTCATCCAGGTTCCTTTCACAAATCTGTGGTACTCAGACATTTGCGGAGGAGGGAGGGAGCCTCACTTCAGTCTCTGGCTTCAAGCAGTAAGCCAGGCTCATCTCTATCTAGCACATGACCATTTAGACATTCATATCCCTCAGAAATCCAATTCTCTTTTATTGCTGCCTGCTTCTGATTTGGGAGTCCTGCATTTCTTTAATCTCAACTGTACTTTATTTCTGTTTCTTTTCTAGTTGATGGAGATTTATCTTGCCTTTGAGACTGATGATATCTTATTGATTTTCTCTTTTTTAAATTGAATCTTAAAATGTGAAATGTGTGTTTGGCTCAGAGAAACTGTTTTGGAGCTTGGGTTTACAGGGCCGACTTGACCTGAATTGTACTATTTTCACTTTGCCAGTCTGCCTGCTTTAAAAAGTTATTTCCCCAGAAATGCCAGGGTACCACTGTATTGCTGTCTGCCTGTCCTATTGCCCTCTATTGTAGAACTGCTTCAGAAATTAAGGGACTTACTTTCTTCCTAGTGTTACCCTTGATTGGGTAATATTAAGAATCTATTTCAAGACTTCATGTTTAGTGTAAATGTCAGTATTTTCTCAAGTTAAAGATGATAATATTAAGGACTAAGTAAGTTTACAGAAATTATTCTCCAAAACCAATTTCAGGAGATGTGACATTTGATATGATGTGTACTCAGGTATTAACTTCCACTTGCCTTTCATGTGTGTTGTTATGAAATAGCTGAAAAAGCTTCATGAGTTGTTAGGGTTTTCTTTCTTTTTATAAAAAATAAATAATATGGTAGTAAAGACTTGATATCAAAGCTTTTAAGAAGGCAAATGTTAATAAAACTACAAATATTTTATTTTTTTCACATCTTATTAAATTCAAAGAGCCAAAAAATATCCATGGTTCAAGGCACTTTTAAACGTACCTGAGCACTTCAAATTTAAAGGTGACATTGCGCTATCGGCAACGTCACCAGTCCTCCTTTAAAGTCTGCTGAAGGCCTACCGTAACTTTCCCTTCATTCCGGTAGCTCGTGCTTTTCTGCTTAGATCCTGAGCTCTGGGAACTGATCATGGTAACCAACCTAAATTAGATCGCTTGAAATCCTTTCTGTGTGTACAGTAATTTAATGTCAGCTATTGTTTTCAAAATTATTATGTATTTAAAATGATTCTTTAAACTATTTCAAAAAGATAATTGTAAAATTTTCACACAAAGCATATTCAGTAAAAGCAAGTCTGATTCTATCAGAGATGAATAGAATCTCTCTCTCCCCCTCCTCAGACATAGCAAGTGTGGCTGCTCTGCTTTCTTCCTGAGACCTTCTATGCACGTATGTGCATATTCCATTTTTTAAAATAAAAGCGTATCATACACCCCATTCTGAGCCTTGTTTTTTTACACCTAACTACTTATTTTAGAGCTCATCCTCTATTAGAATATATAAGCCTGCCTCATGATTTTTTACATTAAAAGTGATAATTATTGCTAGAATCTTCTGTATTCCATAAACATTATCTGAGAGCTGTTAATATCCATCAAAGATTTATTTTATTTTAGAGTAGAATGGACTCTATCTGGCTCTCCTGGCCAGTAGATTTTGAACTTTGTATGCGAGTAGATAATAGATCAGAGTTTCACTATATGAAAGTCAGCTCCTAAATTAGCCTTTCAGTTCTGTATTTTCAACAATAGGTGGCACCAGCAATTTCTGTATTTTGGCTGTATGTAGATGGGAAGCATCATCATTTTGATCTTTTTTCATTTTATATCGTTGTGTTCACAGATTATTAAGAGCAAAGATGTATTTACCTGAAAGCCTAGAGGCTTGCAAAAGCATGCATACATACATGGGGGATTAAGAAGCACTTTGTAGAAAGGTGCCTGGAATACTATGCTGCTTTCCTTCCCTTGCTCTGAATTTGTAGCAGTCATCTAGTGAGGTCAGACATTTGGTTAACACGTTTAATTATGAATAAAATTTTATTTATATAAAATAGATCTTTGCAGGTGAATCTTTTGAGATTGATTTTGGTGGAAATTTGTTCCTTGGCCACACATGAGAGTTTATCATTGCAGTGAGGAGTCATGCATTCTCATGCTTAATCTGTGATATCTGTGTTGACAGTTCTCATCTCTGTCTCACCTCATCCTGGTATCCCATGCTCCCTGTCAGCTATAACTAGAATGTCCCTCTTAGCCTTTAAAAAACTAAATTCATCATTATTCCCTTTTCTTTCTATTGGCACCTTAGACTTCTCTCCACCGATTTCTAATTCATCCTTCTGTATTTCAAAAAATTGCCTTTATTTCTGTTTTGTGGTAGTCTAAGGCTTTGGTCACATTATAACTGTAATTCTCCTGCCCCTTCCCATTTTTTTCTTTTCAAATATAGGAATAATAATCCTCTTGAGGATGGAAATCAATTGAGGGTTCCTCAACAAGATGTTCTAAGTTAAACATTCACTGATTCCAATGGACTACGTGATTCAGTACAGGTGTGAACACGTACATTCTAATGTCATCATCTCTTTCCCCACATCCCTTTGGTTCTTGGGCAACCTCTGGAAATGAGGAAATGAAGGGAGGTTCTACAACCCTCCACAGTATTGGCTTTCATTTGAAAAAGGTAGAAAAGCAGAAGCATTGCTTCTCTTTTCTTTTCCTTTCTGAAGGGAGTTCAGAACTCCTTGGCCTTCACCTGAAATCATGCTTAGCTTTCATTCCGTGATTATATTTGTGGGTTTCTGTCCTCATAGAACCTTTTGATCTTATAGAAGTCCTGTTAGGTCTGCTGTTGAGACCTAACAGTATAAGTCGAGACCTTATACTTTTTCAGATCTTTCTTAGATCTTCCTTTATGTTCTGTAAATCAGTGCTTTACTCTTAGGCTTTTATTAAAAAAGTAATTTTATTTACTTATTTATTTTTGGCAGTGCTCGGTCTTCATTGTTGTGTAGCCTTTTCCCTAGTTGCAGCCAGCAGGGGCTACTCTATAGTTACGATGCATGGACTTCTCATTTTGATGACCTCTTGTTGCAGAGCACAGGCCCTAGAGCACATGGGCTTCACAGCACGTGGGCTCAGTGGTTGCAGCTCCTGGGCTCTAGAGCACAGGCTCAGTAGTTGTGGCATACCGGCTTAGTTGCTCTGTGGCATGTGGGATCATCCCGGATCAGGGATTGAACCCATGTCTCCTGCTTTGGCAGGCGGATTCTTTACCAATGAGCTACCAGGGAAGCTCCGGGCTTTTTTAGGTTTTATTCAGGTACTTTTCAAAATATTTCAATGGCTTATTCAATTCACTGTTTCAGTAAATGATAAGTTATGCAGAAGTACCAGAGCACACATTCAGAATTAAGACTATTTGTGCTGAAAGCTGGTTTCTCAGACTCATATTTTGCCATTGTGTTGGGACAAGAGTTTGTACCAAAGAGGCCAATATAATCCTGGAGTCACTGCCTTTTCTGCAGTTTTTGCTTTAAGACCATCAATAGCTCTTCCCAACTGTCCATTCAAGACAGACCATCATTATGTGGAGCTAACCTTTTGTGTGTGTGTGTGTGTGTGTGTGTAACATAACATGACCCGGAGACATCTTTGGGAGTCTGGCAGCTCAGACCTGTCTTTCTTGTCCCGTGAAAGATTACCTACCTTAGAGAAGAAAACCCAAGAGAGAGAGAAAGAGAAAAGTAGGGATGCTTTGTGAGGTTCCAACTGAAACCTGTCTCATTCTGCATACTCCCCATCAGCAAAGTGAAGGGACAGAACACAGTATCGTCTTCCTGCAGACCTCTCCCTTGGTTCTTACTTATGTGCTAGGACTTCTGTTTCTTTTTTCCCCCAAGGTTGCTCTCAATGTTTACTCTCACTGGATTTTGTATGTATGTATGTATATATATATATGTATAAATATAATATGATTATATAGAATATATATATATGATCAACTGTGCCCCTCTCAGAGATGAATAATTCAGATTCTTTTAAAAATACCTGGTGGAGTGATAGTCTAGAAACTTACTTCAAACTAATTAATTAATAATACTAGCCGCCGATTAAGGTCATGCATACTCTTGCCTGGAAAATCCCATGGACGGGGGAGCCTGGTGGGCTGCCATCTATGGGGTTGCACAGAGTCGGACACGACTGAAGCGCCTTAGCAACAGCATAAGCTAGACATTTTACATCCATTATCTTTTTAGTCATCATCGACAACTTTATGAGGTGAATACTATTACTCCTTTCTCATTTTGTGGTAGAGGAAGTCAAGGTTCAGAAAAGTTAACTAACTTGCCTCAGGTCGCACAGATAAGGGGTAACCAGAAGGAGACTTGGCTCTTCATTTCATGCCTTGTTATCTCCATACTTTGAAGCAGTGGTATAAAGTTCTACTTCAGTAAGAAGCAGGAAGCCATATAGTTCTCTTACCTTGCTTAGCTTTTTCTTAGCATTCACTCTCCCTTAGGCTTTCACTCTCCTTAGGTAGCGATACAGAGTTTGAGCCTAGGCATAGCACTGTTTTGGAGGAGGAAATGGCAGCCCACTCCAGTATTCTCACCTGGAGAGTCCCATGGACAGAGGAGCCTGGTGGGCTGCAGTCTGTAGGTTCGCAGAGAGTCGGATACGACTGAGCTACTGAACAACAACAATAGCACTGTTTAAACTTCTGTACAGAAGAGCCCATATTTCCCTGTTTGAGTTTTGTAATTTGTTTTTATTGGTAATTTTTTTCATTTTTCGACATATATTTATTCTAATGACTGTGCACTAAATACTGAGCATACATTGTTCAAAAGAAATATATGGTTGTATCTTCATAGAGTTTTATGGATAAGCTGGGGAGAATACAGGCTATATGTATATATAAAAAGATATATATAAAAAAGAGATAAACTTACTCCTGTTCATCCTTATTTTTCAAGATATTGAAAAACAGAATTAACTTGAGCATCCAGTGCACAGTCTGCTGAAAAAGACACATATGAATACATTGTCTCGTGGGCAGGAATTTGTAATTCAAACCAGTAATGTTTGAAGTTGATTAAAGGAAAATAGTCAAATTCCTGAATAATGATTTAAATGTGCTGGAACATTACCCATTACCCACACATTATATAAATATATTTTAAAATTCTGGCCAGTTGTTGAAATAATAATTTTTCAAGTAGGTGGTGCTAATAGGTATTCATGCAATCATAGAATGTTGAGTTAGAAAGTGTTGTTTGACCTTCCTGTTCTTCATTTTCCCTGAAGAAATTAAAACTCAGATAAATTGCATGTGCAGTGTTCCCGTACTTCCCAAATTCATGAGTTGTAGAATGAATAGACTCTGGTTTATTCAGGGTCTCAGGAGTTCAAGTTGTCAACATTTCATCCTCTCACACATTAGCAATGTCAATGACTGGAAATTAATATGATTTGAACTTTATGATTCTTTCTCTTAGATGTGGTTGAAGTAGTGTGAGCTCATTATCAAGAAGCAGTTAGTTAGATCTTCTCTTCAGCCTGCCTTGTCTAAATTTCATCTTCTACTACCAAATGGCTTTTACTAGTTCTAGTGACTCAAGAGGCAATTTTACTCTGTATGACTAGTTTAGCAGACCACATTAAAGCATTTATGTTCCTTGTTAGGCTGCAGGAATGAGTTTTCTTAATGCCATCACTGAATTCCAATGGAGGAAATAAATTACTCATGCATTTTCTAATGGTTAAAACATTTTCCAGAGTCTTGGCTGTCTAGTTCTCATCATGCTGAGGTTCCATTACCAAAGAGTAATTGACATGATTTTGACTAGCAGGCTGATACTACTTAGAAAACCAACTAAATAAAACATCTGAGTCATGGGATCCTAGGACAAAATTTCAAAGAGTAAACTATATGAGACAACATTTTATAGTTATGGGGAAAAATACTAGACTTGGGAAAAAAGCCTGTGGTTTTGCCTTATTAACTTATTAACTTTGTCAGTGTGGACAAGCTACTTAACCCCTCCAAGCCTGTTTTCTCATCTGTAAGCCTGAAGATAGTCATATTAATAACCACTGCAACTGTTTCATGATTGTTTCATATGATTGTTGAGAAAATCAAATGAGTTAACAAATGTGAAGGCTCTCTAGAGAAATACTATGAAGATCTTTGTAAACATAAGGGCTTAAAAGTTTTGTAGTAATGATAATAATACTCAAAGTGATGACTGTGATCTAAATCTTGGCATAGAATCATAAATGAGAGAACATTACATGGGTGTTTGGATGCTCTTATGTGTTGGTGTAGTGACAGTGTTTGAAAAATGCCAGTGACTAAAGGAGTGATTCTGCTGTGTAGCGTTGATGTCAGTGAATGAAAATAGCTTGAAATATCTCCTTTGTGTCAAAAAAGATTAAAAGTAGCTTTCAAAGATATAAACAATAGAAAAAGATGAAAAAAAGGTTAAGCGAGGAAATGAAGTTAAGGGAAAGTGGGATGAAACAAAGAGTTAAGTTAGGCTCCCCAACACATCTCATAGGGTCCTGCACCATTTGTGAGAGGTGAGTCAAAGATCGTGTTCTCAGTTGTCCTGCAGACAGTGCAAGAAGGGAAACATAATCAACAGTGTGACTCATACTGCCCTTAAGATTCAATAGTGAAGCAGGGCTATTCCTAATGAGACACAGGACAAAAGATTTTCCCAGGGAGTCATAAAAGAGGACAGTGTGTGGTGAGCAACATCCCACAAGATGTCTTGATGATAAGTATTCGTGTATTTGTTGACGTTGTTATCGGTATAACTGCCAGATGAAAAATTGACAAATTCACTGTTTGTTAGCAAGTTTTTAGTTGCTTGTATTTAATCAAGATTGAAGTATGTTAGGACTAGAAAGAATCTCTGAGATCACCTTGGTTCCCTCCTCAAGTCTTGTGGATTAGGGAACTGTGGCCTGCAGGGGTTGAGTGAAGGCTCAGGGTTAGGTTGGTGGGTTTATATCAGAGCACAAAGGTCTTCAGTGAAGACAGTTTCCTCTGAGCCCATTCTGTTTGACTGTGGGAGCGTTACCTGTCTTGGTATAAATACCTACCATTTGGCACTTTGAACATGTTTCTAATTTTGAGTTTAGCAGTTTACTGTGGTGGGTTTTTTTCTGGCTGTTCGTTGTATGGAAGCCATTGAATTTGATAGCATCTTTGTATATTGTCTGTTTTGTTTTCACAGAAGTTACTGTTAAGCCTACAAAATTGGATCTGAAATTTACAGAGAACAGGTCTCAAAATGCATAATTTTTAAAATTTGTAATTATACTGCCTGGAATGCCCCTCCTTATACACTTAACACTATTGTCAAAGACATAACTAGAAAATGTAGAAAAGCATCAGTGTCTTATGAAAATTTAAAAATAACCCAAACCATAATTTTTAAACATAGATGCAGTTTTAAAATATTGGCTAAAAGCCTGAGGGATTTTAGATTGGCTTCTATAGTGAACTTATTTGCTCACATTCATGGAAGGTGGCTTCTAATACAAACAGCAGTTGTTTAAGAGGTTCCTGTAGCATTTTACAGGCAGAGTAAAATAAACTTCTTTTATCAAGGAATCATGAAATCAGCTGTGAGAATAAACAAGGAGGCTTAGGTTCTAGAGAAAATGAGAGTGGGTCTCCAAAAGAATCAGTCCGTGGGTTTGAGGGATTTTAGAGAAATTTGACTTTTTCTGGTCAATTTGTGAGGCAATTTGTGTTTTTGAGAGGCACACATATGAACTTTTAACATAGGGTAGTGAATCATAGAATGTAAACACTGGAAGCATCGGTTATGAGAAGACATCATATCTAACTCACCCAAGAGTTTAAATGGCTTGACCAAGAGACACACAGGACTGGGACTTGAAAATTCTCTCTCCAGCTCTAAGATGTATGGGGATTGCTGGAGTGGAGGGGAAGAAGAGACAGTGCAGATGTTACATCCTTTCTCCATCTGTCTTTTCTTTCCTAATTTGAGAAATTAACAATTTGGGCCAGATTATCTCAAAGTAATTTCATAAATCTAAAAAGAATCCCTCTTGTGGAGCATAGGTGTGGGAGATGTAAGTACTTTAAGAGTAATCTTTCTCTTTCCTCAAAAAACTCAAGCCTACCTAAAAATATTTTTTTTTCTCTCGTTGTGTAAGGAATAGCAGTTAAAGGAGTTAACCTGAAAGCTACTGAGATGAACAGAATGGAGTCATAATCTATTATTTCCCTTCTGCTTGGTATATAACCCTGTGAATGAACATGTTGGCTCAAGAAATGGAATGCCACATCTTTTTCATCTTACTGATAGCAAAATGAGTTTGATGTCTTTTATCTCAAACATTTGCACTTGTTAAGCCAATGTGTTAAGATGCAAAACATATACTACTTTTTTTTTTTTTTAACTTAAATTGCTTAGCGTGTCAAGTATAACATTCCTATGACCTTGGTACTGCTTAGACTTGGTTCAGGTGACGCCTTTATTCTTTCTGTTAAAGTACCACTGTTCTTTGACCCTTACATCCCCAAACTTGCATACGGAATTAGTGATCTGTGCAAGCACTTGACACTAGGTAGTCACATCATGACCTGAAATATTTGGTGAGCTCTGATGCTGTGGGGTTAAGTAAAGTCTTGGCTGGATCTGTTTATGATGGTCGTTGGTGATGACTGTTAAGTGATTCATGAATGAAAAGGTTTAACACAAGGGTGGGCCCATTCTAAGCATCTCATTTCTGTGTGTCCATTTTGTAGGAGGTAAGGTGAGTCAGTGTAAGGATTTTGGGAAGGATTGAGTCATGAAGAATCTGATGCAGAGAGGTTGTCTTTTAGATAAGTGTACAGTGGGAAAAGCAGGGTTGATAGAATAATATTTTGCTTGGGAGTTGCAACAGAAGAAGAGAAAGAGAAAGGTATACGTTGCTACTGTGTCTAGAGAAGTTGTGGTCCATAATGGTTTATGTTTATACAAAACTTAGAGCTTGCAAAGCATTGTCACACACATGGTCTCACTACTCTGGGTGGAGAAAAGGGAAGGAGGGAGAGGATTCTGGAGGTAGTACCAGTGGCATGAAAGGTCAAATACAAAGACACCTCGAGGGTCCTCTGGGCCTGTGGCAAAGCTCCAACTCCATCATCCCTGGAGCCTATGTAGCTTCTCCCTCCTCTTTCTAGTTCTGTCCAAGGCAGCTGATTTGGACATCTTCCAGACCTGTATGTAGGATGGAGACTCCTGACTAGTTTCGTGGCATAAACTATTCTTAGGCTTGCCAAAAAGGTGGATCACCTTTGCCCCACCCCACCCTCGCCCAACTGTTTTTCATAGAAGATGGAGCTGTGGTAGCCCAAGAGGCAGGAGCTGTAGGTTCTGTCTAGTTTTGTTGGACTAGAGACAAGCCATGACCTAGGTCAGGTTATCAATTTCCTCCCCTTTACATTGGGAAATTTGCCTGGGTGGCTTCTGGGCTCCCTTTTAAGAGCTCTTAGAGATTATTCCTAGTGCTGGAATTTCTTCTTGCTTAAAGACAGATGATACTGCCTTTTCAGATCATCTGATTCCTATCATCTCATTTGCCTTGGCCTCTTCTTTCTTTCACTGTCACTACACACAGTGCTTTTCTCAATTGTTTCTGGCTCTTGGTATTTCCATATGTTGTCTTTGCCCCTTTCACTCATGGTGTAATCTCATGTTAGCCAAAGTTAAGGGTTAGACTTTCCATTCTGTGTGTTGGTAGTTCTTTCTTTAGGCATTCTTTGATATCACAAGAGGGAAAAATTAGGTCAGGTGCCTAAATTAAATCTAGATAATTTTCAAAATCTCCTGTAAGAAAATGTGACGAAAAATTTTTTCCAGCTAGTTTCATGGCCCCTGTATTTTTAAAAATATGTTTAAAAAATTTATTTATTTTTAATTGAAGGATAATTGCTTTACAATATTGCATTGGTTTCTGCCATACATCAATAGGTATTAGCCATAAGTATACATATGGCCCCTCCCTCTTGAAACTCCCTCACACCTCCCACCCCTTCCCACCCCTCCAGGTTGTTACAGAGCCCCGGTTTGAGTTCCATTGGCTCTATTTCCATTGGCTCTATTTCACATATGGTAGTGTATGCAGTTCCGTGCTACTCTCTCCGTTCGTCCCACCGTCTCCTTCTTCCCCACCTCCCGTGTCCATCAGCCTGTTCTCTGTGTCTGCGTCTCCATCGCTGCCCTGCAAATAGGTTCATCAGTACCATCCTTCTCGTTCCATATATATGTGTTAATAGAAGATATTTGTTTTTCTCTTTCTGACTTACTTCACTCTGTATAATAGGCTCTAGGTTCATCTACCTCATTAGAACTGGCTCTAATACATTCCTTTTTATGCCTGAGTAATATTCCATCATATGTATGTACCACAACTTCTTTCTCCACTCATCTGTCGATGGATGTCCGGGTTGCTTCCATGTCCCAGCTGTTGTAAATAGTGCAACAGTGAACACTGGGGTACATGAGTCTTTTTCAGTTTTGATTTTCTCAGGGTATATACATAGTAGTGGGATTTCTGGATTGTATATTAGTCTTATTCCTAGTTTTTAAAGGAACCTCCATACTGCCTTCCATAGTGGCTGTATCAATTTATATTCCCACTAACAGTGCAAGGGGATTCCCTTTTCTCCACATCCATGCCAGCGCTTGTCGTTTGTGGATTTTTTGACCATGGCCATTCTGACTGTTGTGAGGTGATATCTCATTGCAGTTTTTATTTGCATTTCTCTAATAATGAGCAATGTTGAGCATCTTTTCATGTGTTTATTAGTCATCTGTATGTCTTCTTTGGCAAAATGTCTGTTTAGATTTTTTATGGCCCTTGTATTATATGTGTATTTTATACATGCCTGAGGGTTACAAATACAAAATAATTTGTTTTATTTTTTACCTGTGTATTTTTGGTTAACAAAACATTTTTAAACAATTTCAAACCTAAAAAATAGTTGTAAGGCTAATACAACTTTTTGGATTCCCACATGCTCCTTACCCAGATTCCCCAAATTTTAGCATTTTACCTCCTTCTTGTCTTATTATTCTCTTCCTCTGCTCTTCAAAAAGGTCAAGTTTTGACATATATCTGTACATCTCTATGTATGTATTGTGTCTGAATCATTTAAGAGTAAGTTGTAGACATGATCCAATACCTTGAAATATTTCAGTGTATATTTCCTAGAAGAGAAAAGAAAAAAAAATCTTTCTCTTATCTTTCTTTTTCCTTTTTGCTCTGGGATGCAACCTCGAATGTCACACATTGTTTCATCATGTTTCTTGGTTTCCTTTAATCAGGAATAATTCCTTAGTCTTTTGTATTTTTTAGTCCTTTTTCTTTTTTTTTAAACGCTTTGATGCGTTGATGTTTTTGAAGAGCACTTGCTTCTCATGTTGTCTATATTGCTCATGGCTGTGTGCTTTGGGTCTAAAGACCTCCGAAGGGACGCTGTGTTCTTCTCGAGGAATCAAACTGGGGCATCAATATGTCCAGTGCTGGTAATGTTAATTTCTGTATCTTGGTCAAGATAGTGTGTGCCAGATTTCTCCTCTCTAAAGTTAATTAATATTTTGTATTCAGGAATTTATAAGTGGAACAAGCTTTTGGTATGGAAATACTTTGAGATTATTTTAAATATCTTATTCCTCATCAAACTTTTACTCTCTGCTTTTAGTTACACTGATTATTTTCTACTCTTACCATTCCTTCTAAATTTATTAATTTAATTCCACAGTAACAATTATTTATTTATATAGTATGTGATGGATTTTAATTTTCTCAACACATTATAAACCATTGCTATCAATATTTATTTTGATGTCCAGTATGTCCCAGATTTGTCCAGTGGGATCCCTTTCAAACTGTCTCAAGTCCTTTTGAAATGTCTCTATCATTCTTTGAGCAGATTTTACTTTCTGCTATAATTAGATGTTCTTGGTTTACTTAGCTCTTTCTTGCTTCAGCCCTGCAATCAGTCACTCCTCTAAAGAGCCCTGATTCCTTTTTGTGGAGAGTGGTATTTAGAAACCCAAGGTCTGCGTGGTAGATGTGTTTATTGCTACTGAGATATTATAGCTCCTAGGCCCTCTCAGCAGGAAGAACTAGGAAATATATATACGTATATATTATATACTGTGTACACAAGAACATCTATCAGTTCAGTTCAGTTCAGTTGCTCAGTTGTGTCCGACTCTTTGCGACCCCATGAATCGCAGCATGCCAGGCCTCCCTGTCCATCACCAACTCCCAGAGTTCACCCAAACTCATGTCCATCGAGTCAGTGATGTCATCCAGCCATCTCATCCTCTGTCGTCCCCTTCTCCTCCTGCCCACAGTCCCTCCCAGCATCACAGTCTTTTCCAATGGGTCAACTCTTCGCATGAGGTGGCCAAAGTACTGGAGTTTCAACTTTAGCATCATTCCAAACATCTATATGTCTTTCTATGTCTAACTATGCTGCTGCTGCTGCTGCTAAGTCACTTCAGTCGTGTTCGACTCTGTGCAGCCCATCAGGCTCCACCGTCCCTGGGATTCTCCAGGCAGGAACACTGGAGTGCGTTGCCGTTTCCTTCTCCAATGCATGAAAGTGAAAAGTGAAAGTGAAGTCGCTCAGTGGTGTCTGACTCCCAGCGACCCCATGGACTGCAGCCCACCAGGCTCCTCCGTCCGTGGGATTTTCCAGGCAAGAGTACTGGAGTGGGGTGCCAGTGCCTTCTCCATATCTAACTATAGGTACTAAAAAAAAAAACTTGAGTTCATACCAATGCCTCTAATTCCCAATTTAATACCACAAGGCTTATCCTAGTCGTATCTTTTTCCACACATGTGCCTCCTTCTCAAACAGTGAGAACCCTACTCCTATATTCTTGGTATATTTACTTATTTTCTCAACTTTCTGGCCATATGGGCTATCTCCTGAGTCCTCTTGAACCTACAGAGTCCTCTCCAACAGATGGCTAATAAACACATCATCTGGGACAAACCACTTTCCCTGTTTAGTCCATTATGGGTCTGCTGCCCATGCTAACTGTACCAGCCATGGCCTCTCCCTTCCCTTAGCTCAGCTGCATTATTTGTGACTTTTGAAAAAATACTAATATTTTTCATTGAAAGATGCTTAGAATAGTACTCATGTTAGCTAAAGTCACATTTGTAACTGGTATTTTTTCATCTTTCTCCCTGTTCTCTATGCATGTGAGAGAAGTGACTGATTTATAAATATTTGAGTAATATTTTGAGGGTTTGGGGTTTGAGCACATTTATTAAAGAGTCGGTTCAGTGGGTGAGCAGTACTTTTCAACAATTTTTATATCTTGAGGCACATAGAAAATGGTGTATTTGTTCAGCACACCAAGTTAAATGGCCTGGGGACTGTGAGTATTCAGATTCCCTTATCTTGTTACACTTGTCTCCTAGTAAGGGCATACTGTTTTAGATGCTCAGGTTTAGAGCGTGGCATTCCTGAACTGCTCAGATAGTTCCAGGACGTAAATCTAGCGTCTGTAGCCTGTGTGCCTGATGTTGGTCAGTTCTCTGTTGGATTTGTGTCAGCGGTCAAAGGGGACTGTGTAAGAGGGCATAAATATCTCAAGACAGCCTCCTGGCCTGGTAGGTGCAGAGGCTCAAAGCACTTGTTATATTAGTGGATGGACTCACTAATCACTTCCATTAGTGGGGGTTGCTGTGTAAAGTGTAACATAGAAGATAAAATTAAACTTTAAAGACTATCTATTCCAAATTCATCTATTTATTCCTGTAGCAATTACTTACTAAGTTCTACTTCCGTGCCAGATACTGCTCGAGTTAGGAAGTATACCATGCTGACCAATTTTGGCTCTCATAGGCCTTATATTTTAGAGGAAGA